>NC_051846.1:43796433-43939129 GCF_002237135.1 Teleopsis dalmanni
AATTCCTATGAATTCTGTGTAAAAAATATTTGATATTACTTATAAAATATGAAAAAAAGAATCTACAAAGTCTTTGCTCTGTAAATGCATTAATTAGTGGCAATTATATTATAATAATAATAATATCATGCGAGAGTTGAGTCCGTTCGGTTATCTAGTATGCTTACAACTGATGATGTTTTACTATACTCTTCATTATGCAAATAATGAATCAATCGAATGACAAATCAATCGTTGTGCTATCGTTTTAGCGGAAAAAAAAATTGGGATATTATATATTAATCGGATACAATAGACCCGATGGTCGCAGTGCCACATTCCCTAACAATAATAATGAACTAATCATTATATTCATCTAACATATTCCCGTTCGACATTTTTCTAATACCAAAACTAAAATTTTGACTTCTACGAAAACATTTCGGGCTGATATTTTGGCAGATGTGAACGAAAATGTACAGAGAACCTAACGCAGCAACTGTAGCAAGATTTTGATGGTCTTTATCCTACACTTTGGTCGTCAAAGTGTAGGTGCAATGGGTTTTTATTTTTTTTTCTATTTACACATGTACTATATATGTATTCTTTTTTACTATAATACATATACTTCCTATATGTTATTTGAATGAACAAAAAACATCTATTAGTATATGATTCCATCCTCCTTGTTAGAGCATAAAGCCTCTATCAGCTGTTAAAGTCGAACAAGGTTACAGACCACTATTTCGTTGAATAAATAATTTCTACATTTTAAACCGAGTGCAAGGTGCCCATTGAATATGGATAACCTTGAAACCTTGAGGGTTTCACTTTTAATTTTGTTATATGGTAATCTGATTTTTCGTGTTATACCATGTTTACACTGCTTACTTAGTAAGTTACTTAAGCAACTTTAAGATTTTCTCATTTCCATTGGCATAAGTTACTTATTGCTAAATTTATTTTTTATTGTAATTTTTGTTTAGTTAGTTCTGCCTTCATTTGTAATTTGGTATATTATAATATGTATCGTTTTTAAAACAATAAATAATTTAAAAATTTTAAAAACACTAAAAATGACTACGCAACGAATTTTTTTCTTTTTTTGTTAGGGCTCGATTAGATTATTCGACAATATAGTCGCATCCTTGGCACTATAAAACAGTATGTATCTGCCGAAAGACCATTTTGTCTAAAAAAGTCACTGTTTAATATGACATTCAATCTGAACAAACTGGTGTTAACAAACTGATACTTCATTTTGATACAAGTAATATGATTTTCAATATTTTGTTGGTGTAAAGCCGGTATATACATGTTATGTAGAAGATATGTGGTTTCGATAATTTGGTGCCACAAACTACACAGCATGTTCAATTTAACCCCTGTTACGCAAATAATTTTCCAGATAAAGGGAATAACTCTGCATATATATTAAAGTCACATGATTTACTTTTGTCGCAGTTAACTTAAATAAATTAATTCGAATTTTTTATCTTTAAATTTTCCGTTAAGCTCAAAACTTTCACAAAAAGTTGATGCAATTCACTACGAGGAACTTTTATAGTAATTGCATGATATCTATTTTCATATTTTTTATTAGTTCTTTGAACTAGTTTAAAAGCTAGAGTTTTCAAAACTATTTATAAACTTCATAAAAAGTTATCTAAGGTAAAAGAAATACCGTAACTTTAGTAGTTAGTAATTAAGAATGGATATTGAAATCTCTCTTATCAATATTTTCCTTACTTGCCAGTTAGAAAAGTTTTAATTTGTATAGTTAAATTTAAGATTATATTACTTATATGGTATAAATAATATTGATGTTTGTTTAATTGTAAAATTTTAGATACTTTTTCAATATTATACTGACTTTGAATAACAATAAGTAAAGGAAAATGTATCCGAGGCAGTATTAAGTAAGTTAAAGAAGTATTAATTTATTACAGTAATTTAAAATGGTAAAAAAATTATTTAAAAATTTTAATACTTGATATTTTAATTAATTTAATTATTTATTTCTTTTAAACTTTAGTAAAGTAATTTTTTTTTATATATAACTACATTATATAAATTTTTATTATTACTGTGTCTTTCTATTTTTATTTAAATCATTTTCTGCATTTTCTACTCAAATATCTTGCAAATCCTTGTTAACCAACAACTGAAGATTTTAAGCTTATTATACAAATATTTTTCCTTTGAGTGTTGTCTACTAAGGCAAATGGTATCCACAAATCGTCTTACGGGTAATATAATCATTTAAATTGATGTTAAACTTCTTAAGCAAATAAAGCAAATGCGACAATTTATTTTGTGGCATCAACATTTTAATGGGAATTTCAAGAATAATTTGCTTTTAATGTGCTTGTAAAAAGTGCATAATTCTTTACATTTATGTGGTTTTAAATGACATAACTGCCTTTAGGATATCCTATATACATTATATACATTAAAAAAGGTATCCAAAAAAAGTTAGCATAGAAACGCGATGAAAATTAACACATCTGCGTGAATTTAATTAAACAAAATTTTTCCTATTAATTGCTGTATCTGAATAATGAGACAGGAATATCTGAATAAAGATAGCAGGAATGTGTGAATAAATAAAGGAATATGTGCCATTAAAAGAAGTGAATATCTGGAAACATGAATGTATTACAAATAAATTTTCTTTTAATTGTTTAAAATTATCTTAAGATTTAAGGTGTTTAATGTATGTAAGAAAACTCAATTTATAAGAATTTCTTTTATATATATGTTTGTTTTTTCTATAAATTTTTCTATAAATTTTTCTATAAATAAACGAGTTTCTTTTTAAACTACTTTTTTAATTGCTACATTAATATATGAAAATAACACAAAGAATAATCAATAGAGAGCAGTTCTCAAACTTATTCGTTCGATTTGTTAATTTCTTAATTCTTAATATGAATTTTTTATGAACATAAAGATTTCAGGATTTAGGATTTAATAATCCTTAAGAATTATTAGATTTTCAACATATATACCCTACACTGCATCAGTTTTTAAACTGAAAAAAAAAAACACTTTTTTGTAACTAAAAAACCTGCATTTATTTTTGAGAGGTGTCCGATTTGTCTATCAATTATTAGGCAGCATTATAACAATCTACGATCATCAAGAGACATACTTAAAAGTATTGACCAATTGTGTAGCCGTATAGAGTTTTAAGTCCCCCAAATCATTTCAATATGAACTTTTTAGTCATATAGAGTCTTAAGTTCCCCAAATCATTTCAGTTCTATAAGGAAGCTTAAGAAAAATACTTTAATGGGGAGTATTTATAATTAAATAAAATCTCCATAAAAGTAACTCTTTAGCTTATTTAATCAATTTTGTGTATGTATTTTCTTGTCATATTAACAACTTCCTTTATCACTCTCACAGATACTGCAGAAGTCATTAAAGACAATAGTTTTCTTTTGATTTTTTTAAAGTCAATTATAACGACAGAAATCATGTTTCTTTATAGAAACTATTGTTGTAATTGTGTGGTATTTTGAACAGTAGTAATTACAACAATAAAATTTTTTTATTTAATTAAATTTTTGCTTGACCATGTAGCTGTTTCGAGTATTGGCAAATACCCATCAGTGGTCTTAAAATTATATCTTATATTTAATTATTCGTGAGTAACTTATTTGAGACTTCCCGTTAGAAATGGTTGAACTTATGCCCTGCCATAATTAAACCTCAAACTTAACCCACTGACCTGGGCCGTACAAACCGTACTTTACTTGTATGTTCAAAATATGACTCTTTTTTGTTAATTCACTGTGAAAGTTCATTAATAAACTCACTTATAATATTATATTAAAATGAAATCATAAACTATCTGAAAAATAATTGAATTAATTAATTATAGTTAGTTTTTAAAGAGGCTTTCAGAATAGTAGTGAACTAAAATAACAAAAATTTATTTTCATTTTATTTTAATTAATTTGAACTTTTAGTTGACCATACAATTTTTTGTATAGAAACAGTTGTATGGTGAGCCAAAAATTCAATGATTTCAAAATAAATTAAAAAATTTTGTTGTCGCTATTCAGTACTATTTGAAATCTCTCTAATAAATACAATAGTTTCCATAGAGTAAAATAGTCACTGCCTTCATAGTTGATGGTAAAATCAAATTTAATAGTAGTAGTAGTATACATGTTGTATGTAATACAACATTTTAAATTTGTTGTTATACATAGAAATTCATAACAACTAAATTATATATATGAAGCTTACAGCTATGGCTGATCAATCTATTAACTAATTATTATAAATATTAAATAAAAATTATTACTTATAAATCCCATTATAAAAAATATAAATATTAAATAAAATTTCTATACCAAAATAAAATTTAATATAAAATAATTTCATATATAATATAATAGTAGTATATATAGAAAGAAACTAAATAAAACTTAAATTCCATGATAAGCAGCTTTTCAGTTTCATCCGTAAGATATGATGGTCTTGGTCTTTGTCTTTCTATTATGCTTTATGCATTTTGATTAAATGTATTTTGAACAACTTTTTCATGCAGATTAAACAAATCTGGCAACACCCTAGTATAAAAAATTGCACGATTTATAACTCTTAAGCTCGACTTAAGGTAAATTCAGGTGAAAATGCTTCTACAATTACAATTTGTTGTGTGGCACGTAAACAAAATACAAAATTATTTTCGTACTGAATACCGAAATAAGAATGAAAATAAAATGTATACGAAAATAAAAAGAAAAAGAAAAATAAAAATAGAAATAATAGTGAATATAAAAATGAGAATAAAAATGAAAATGAAAATAACTATAAGGTGCATTTTATTTAACGAAAAATGAACACATTTTCGCTCGAAATGCAAATGGTAACAAATATAAAAATATTACAAACAAAATAGTAATAAGAAAGACGAGGATATAAAACAAAAAGTTAAACTCATGAGAAAAATTGTTATTTATTTTTTATCCAAAAGGGAAATATTGAGCTCAACATTTTTTATCGAGCGAATTAATGTTGCAACCTTAACTCTGCTTTACAAAACTTCATGCTGCACTCAGAGAAGAGTTTTAATGTGGACTTTTTGTTTGCAACCTGCAGAGGAACACACATCCTCGCAGACTTCATGATGTACACCAACGTGCTGGCTTACAGAAGAACACAGAACAGAAGAACACAGTACACAGTACACAGTACATTTAGTAGATTCGCTTTGGGCTGTGTGCTTCACAGTAATTAAACATGCAGTTTGCATACAAAATATTACATTTTTCATAAATTCAACTGCATACGGGTACATCCTTGTTACTCTGTAATTTGTCTTTGGCATAATTTTTGCATACCTTAGCCATTACTTTGTAAATTGCATATTTAATGCATGATGATAAACTTTAGTTACGAATACTTTGTTTAACTATCAAGCAATCAATCGTAGTGAAAAGTTTTAAGTTAAAGGTTGCAGGTTACAGGAGATGCAGATACTTTGTAGTAGATGGAAATGGAATTTCAACAAAAGTAGATATGTCAAATGATGAAGTAGTACTTGAAAATCCTAGTTGTGGTTTTTTGCAGTATCTCTCTTCGGAATACTTTACAAAACAAGCAATGTTACATGTTTTGATAAAGAAATTTATAGAGCATTATAAGATAAATAAAACACCTGTCAATAGTATAAGAATTCTCTGTTGAAGTTTTTAAAATGCAAATTGAAGTAATTGTAAAATAAATCTAAAATAATATTTTTTTCTTCGTATTTCTTCGTTGTGTTAAGACAATCATTTGCTATAACCATAAAAAAGTTTTAACGTATTTCTATTCTAAGCCGTTTTGAGTGAAGGATAATAATAAACAGATATTGAAAGTACTACGGAATTATTTTGTAGAAGTAATAGCCATCATTGTAAATCTTTAATACTATTATAGTGTGCTTTGTAAGCGGATAATGCACGTCTGTAAATTATATTTTATTCCCACGCTAAACTGCTACAGTTATCTGTAATGGGAATATGATATCTTTAAATAACAATGAACATCTAAATTGTGGTATTAACGCTGACTTTCTAAAGGTCACTTAAATGTACATTTACCGCAATAATAATTTTTTAGAATAATATTTAAAACTACATCTTAACTATTGAACATCTTGAACTACAGTCAAACTTCCATAACTCGAACTCGAACTAGGAATATGGGAAAGTGCATTCTATAAATCGAATTTTTGTTTTAAGTATAAATGCATTTTGCTCTTCGGGAAAGTCCCTTTTTCTAAACCAAATGTTTAATTTTTTCTTTTTTATGTTGCTGCCTTGTGCAAATACCAGTCGCTGACAGCGTGATTTAAAGTAAATAAAATAACTTCCAATGCTACTCTTAATGATTATATTGAGCTTGACAATGAAATTTGTACATTAAGTTTTCCTACAGATGACGACATTACTGTAGCTCTAAATTACTGGATCCAATTCTAAGCGCAACGGAAAGTGATGATGAGGGTTCGTTCGGTGAATGTAATTGTTCATCAGCCTTCCAGAATGAAGTAGAAGACTCATTAAAAATTGTGAATTTATATTTGCAAACGAATGATACTAGATACTACAACTGATGATCACCACTTTATAATAGTATAAAGTGGAATCTTTTTTTGCTAAAAATAAGAAAAAAGTTAAAATCCCAAACCCTAATTTCTGAATATTTTACTTCACTATAACTTCTGTACTTTATTTGATTGCGAGTTTAAATTTCTGTCTAACAAATCATTCCTCTCTAGGTAATCCTACTGTGTATATCCCAGTCTCATATATTTAATGCGGTTAGAGCGGTCAGAACTTTCTCAACCCAATCACTCATTCAGAAACACTGTCCTCTTCTATATCAACTCTGCCCAATAACCACTTCAAACATTGTTTTTGATAAAATGCAGTCTATCATCAAAGCGATTTGATCAGCGGATTCGCAGCATAGTAATTTCCTGAATAGTAACAAATTCGTAGTAAAACTCATAAAAGCTATGGTTAATTTAAATTATTTAATCATTGCGGACGCTATGCGAAACATAGATAGTACAAAAACGATTTCTCTTGCATACTCCCATTGCTGCTTCCTTAATCTGTTAGAGAGTCAATATTAAAAAATAACAATCTATTCAAATTGTCATCTGAAGTCACAGTCACACCAATTGGTAAATCTTATCTTCGTCTGAGGCAGTTACCAAAATAGATGATATTCTTTATAGCTTCAAATGTGTAGTTGCAGATCGGAATCCAAACGACGCACCCTACTGCTAGTTACCAGTTGTTTAACTCTTCGTGAACGTTAGCCAAATTCTGCAAATTTGTTTTCCTAAATAGAATGTTATGACGCATCCTTAAACTTGGATTTTACGAAATAAGCTTAAAAGTAAAAAAAAGTCTCGAGAAATAGAAAATAAATAATCCCATCTACACTATTCTACTGGATATTTTGTTACTCAAACGGTACTCTCAAACATTTATTCCACTGTTTCTATACTTTAACTATATTTTAGATTTTTTGACAATATTTTTACGTTTTTCAATAATCAGTTTACGTATAAGTCTTAAAGAGAAGTGAATATTTTTTGGTCACATTTGAAACTATATGGAATAGAAAATTTCAAGTTTTAAAGAGAAGTGAGTAGTTTTCGGTCTCATTTAACAACTGCGTGAACAATAGAGTTACATCTGCCCCATTTTCAGTAGGGGCTTGCTTGCAGCTCGGAAGAATGTTCTTCCTATGACAGTGTCCCTTCTCTTTAAGGAGCTAGACGCATCCTCAGAGTGAGCATAAAAACAAGAGGATCCAAGACAATGCCCAAGTATGAACCCAAAATAATGCCGAAATGCTCAGTATGTATAAATTAAATAATCGGTATGTATAAATTAATCGGCTTACCTACTGCATAAAGAGTAGGTAAGCCGATTAATTTTTGGATTGATTTCAGAATATGGTAATATATAAGATAATATGAAACGAAGCTCAACATTTTAATATAGAAACTTACTGCCAATTTCTGCAAAGCAAAAGATGCTTAATTAAAAATTAGTAGTAGACTTATACTTTTATTTATTCAAAGATTATCTTTAACCTTCTTAAGTTAAAGAAAAAAATTTATTCAGAAGATCTTCTTAGAACAAGATTACTTTTTCTTCAATACAATTATTTTAATATTTTATTAAAATTTTTAACAGAATATTTTTTAACAGAAGGAAGCAAAAAATGGAATAAGGTATAGGAAAATAAAATCTTTTTAAATTGTTTCCTGCGTAAGAAAGAATGTTAATGCAAGGGTAATGCTCCCGGATTATGCATAAAAAGCTTAAAGAAACTTATTCCAAACCACAGTTAACCATCTTAGGTAAATGTTTCTTAGAAAATATAATAGTGGTAATTACAGAAAGCTACAGAAATATTATGAAGTATCCGAATAACTGGTTACTAAGTACTAATTACAAAATTTACAATTAACCATTTCGTACTAAACGAAATTGACACTAGTAAAGGCTGTAGTCAAGACTATAGTTAAGATTGAAGTAAAGACTGAAACTTTATTTCAGTACTAACTTTAAACGTTACTGGTTATTATGTATAAGTAATATGAACCTTTTTATTTAATGTATGCAAATTTGACTGAGCATACAACCAAATTTCAATAAATTAAATAAAATTTTTGTCCTTGTCTTTTCTTTGCTATTCGAACCCGTCTAACTTTTATATAGTTTCTTTTCGTCATAAAGACGCGCTATTTTCAATAAAGTTTTTTACGAATGCTTAGGTAAAGAAAATAGTAAAAATTTTGAATTCGTTTTAAAATATTGCTATAACTTTTACAGAAAGTTGGACTTGAAGAAATATTCTGAATTCATGATGGCACCAAAATAGATCCTTAGCTTGCCATGTAAGTCACACAACACAATAAGAAAAATTAAAAAAATATTGCATGAAAATTTTTCATCTTATTTAATCCTTTGCACTAGATTAACATTTTTCTATAAATTTTTAAATATATTTTTACATACACATTATAATGGAAAAACGCATCAAGTTAATGAAAAATTGTTATTCATACAGCGGAATTAAATTTTTTATTATATATTATTTTGCATATATGAACTTGTTTATATATAAACAAAATCCTGGTTGCTCAACGGATATTTCTGACTATCCTCAGAATCGCTTGTCTGTATTTTCTTCTTACTGCACTGCATTTTTCGTGACTAAATGTTAAAGTGTTACCAGGATTGCTTTTTTAATTTTTAACGCTTTCCTTTTTCACATCCTGTGCTCCTTTTTTTTTGATTTTCCCTTAATTTTACCCTCTATAAACATCCTGACTGTAATAGTTTCTGGTGTATTTCGCCACTCTAGTGTATGCAGCGGTATACTATGCATTCACCTTTTCTGCTCAACTTTTTTTTTGGTTGGTGCTTGTAGTGTCAGTGGAAGGATACGGAGGATTGTGAATTTCATACGAAATAAAACTTTTGTGGCATTAATTGTGATACTGTGTGACACTAAAAGTTTTAGTTACTTTTTTCGAAACCCGACTGATGCGGGCGAATAGCGAATTGCGAGCTGTAAGCTGTGAACTGAGAAGTTAGGAATTTTATGCTCACGTACTGACTTGGCGTTGCGTTAAAGTTTATAAAATGCGTTTGCAACTTTTAACTCAAATTTTAGTTAATACAATTTATTTTCATTTTTATTTTCCTATTCCGTGTTTTCTTTAAAGTTTCTAGTTCATCATGATAGCTTTTAAAATTCCAAAAAAAAAAAACGCAATAATTCGTTGTTGCATCTCGCCTCAACAAACTTCTGCAAAAATATATATACCTACTAAATAGCTTTTAAGAAACTATTTTTAGTTTAGAGTAGTTGTAAGTTCACATTTTTTATTATTTTTAATTGATAAAAAGGCTGAAGTAAAAAACCATAGTTTATAAATTAGTTTTTATTTTTCTTTATAAAGAATATAGTATGTGTGATTATATAGTAGTCCACATAACTGACGAAGATGTTTCGAAATTTGTTTGACCATGAACAGAAAAGAGAACAATCAGAATATAAACTATTTATACCAGCTACTTGCTACTACGAAAACTTTGACTCTGTAATCTTATTGCATTTACAATAAGATTATTTACTTTATTTCTTGTTTATTGTTTATAATTTAAAACTAAAATTGTAAACAGAGTTTTGTGCAAATAACCATGATGTGCTTTTATTTATTATTTCGAATAAAACCAACAAATATTGATTAATTTTAAAATAATCAGGATCTGCCATTCAAATCCGTGGACCGGAGCCATATTGTGGATTGACAAATAGTTTTCAGCCGAAATAAGACGCTACTGGAGCGACAATTCAGGTAACCGTCAGTCTAAAGAGCTGGTTCATCCGTACAGTTATGATAAGGTATCCTTCTGCAGCAGAACAGAGTTGAGGTTACTGGTGGGATATTTAACGGGTCACTATGGACTGCATTATTATCTTAACAAAATGGGTCTGTCCAAAATGATAAATAATTGACTGTGCTTAGAAGCAGACGAGACTTTCAGTCATATTCTCTGTGACTGTCTAGCCTTGATCTGGGCCAGGAGGAAGGTCACGGGGTCGAGCACTACTTTCCTTTGACATTAGGAGGTCCTCAACGGTCGACATTCTGATCTTCATTAGGAAGGTGAAATGCCTTCTGTTCGATTAGGGTCTGTTGCAGCACAAAAGATCAATCATGGTCGCAGTGCTCCACTCCGTTGGGAGCTAGTAATCCGTTTATTCCTATACTAGTAAAATCTCATACTAATTTTTATTACTTATTTTTCTTCATTATAATTAAATGAATAAAACTTAGGTTTATATATTAACAATATAGTTCAGATATTGTCTCCGTCAGAATAATGACAATATGTAGTGTCAGGTACAAAACCTTCAAAAAAATTATATTCACAGTAAGCAATTGATTGAACTTTAAAGAAATTTTTTAAATAATTAATATTGTTAATTAATTATTGTTGCCGTTCAATATCTTCCAAAGAGACTTCACAAGCAGATTACAGCGGGTTACTACAACGACAACAACAACATCTAGACTGCCATTGTAATCTTACCTAACCTTATACATAATCAACTTTTACATTTGCTCATAATTTGTGTATTTTCTCCATGTATCTAAATATTGTAAATATTGTAATATTGGCCTCGGTTGTAGTTTTTCCTAAACCGGACAATAATCCCTTATTGCCGCAAAAGTGGCGCCCTATCAGCCTGATCCCAACTCTGAGGAAGCTGGCAGAACGAGGAATCCTGACAAGGCTTAAAACAGCGGTGAACTTTCTAAATATCCTTCCGGACAAACAACTCGAGCTTAGGGACAATCTCTCCACAGAACTACAACTAACCAGAATAGCGCTCAAAACTTAAGAAGTTTTGAAATATAATTTAATTAGTTTTTGCCAATTTTTCATGACCAATTAACAATTGAAATACAATTCTGAACAAACTCCGTCAAACATAAACAAAACTGTTCATGTTCGTTTTCAACTTCATTTGTATTTTCCTGTCTGTGTTTCTGTGCCAGCCTTCACCAGAATACAAATTTAACTTGGACTAAATATTTAGTTAACTGAAGTATTTCAAATTGAGGTTTTTCAAATTATCAAAAGTTTCTCATTTTAAAAGTTCATCAAAGCTGCTCTTTTTACCATTGACGGAAACGGAAAAACTATTCTACTCCATAGCAGACAAAATGGCGTACAATTTCGTACATCAATCACGAGTTTGGTGAAACGTTATATGAATTGTAAAGAGGAGCAGCACTGCATAATGAATGCAAAACAAAGTGAGACCGCATGAGTGAGACCACAACTGGCTAAACGTTGAATGCAAATGTGATATAAAAGTCCAATTTAAATGAAAATCATTGACAAAAGAAATTTAAACAATTGCAAAGTATAAATCCGAAAGACATCAATTGGAACACAATTGCCGCACAAAGGAGAATAAAATGCAAATTTCCCTTCAGTGAAAACTCTGTAGAACTACAGAAAACCAAAAAACACAAAAAAGGAATGAATTGAAATAAAAGCAAGAAATCGACAAAAATGTGTAAAATAAAGAAGAAAGGAGAAAAACTAAAAAAAATTAGGATCAAATGCGTCTACTGTTGGCATCAAGAATACAAGGATACAAGGATTCCTCCTAATGTTTGTGTTTCCAAAAAGCTTCGAAAGACTGAAGTTTTTAGTTTTCGATAAAGATTAACCAATCTAAGGTTTTTTGGTGAAGCCAATAAGGATTTTATAATTTATCATTCTATTCATCTGTCTGTATGGAAAATGTGATGGAAAATTGTATTTGTAATTAAAGTTCATTTACCTTTTTAGTAGCTGTGAACCATTTGTAGAGCATAAGAAGAGAATTCAAAGCTTGGATTGTAGTATCAATTAGATTATAATGCAATTTTTCACAAAAGTGTTTTCACTTAATACTCTTTGAAACTATAATCACTGTATTTCAGACAAGTAATCTAATTAAAGTAACAATCGATATGCTAAAAACAAATATATAGTGTTGTAACGAACCTTTTTCGTCGAGGTTTCGCTCGCCGGATTCTAGGTTCAATCCTACAATAAATTTATTTGATGGGGGAGCAGTGGAATGTTTGCGATGGTATGACGTATAACGTAGACAGAGGTTTTACTACCTAAATCTAGGTTTCTCTGTTGTGAAATCAATGGATTCATAGTAAAAATGCAAATTTTTGCCACGCCTCATACGATTACTAACGAAATGGGTATTTCGTTTGTCCAGGAACGATTTATTGGTAATCGCAAATAGGAATTGTCACCACCTTGGAAATGGTTACTAACGAGGTGTTCAATTATTTAGTCAAGGCGCAAAGAGGGAGTTTGAAGAAACCTAGCAGTTAGTAGAGAGTAAAAGTGCTCAGGTGTACTGGCTCAACTTGTCTCAACATAATAATTTATATATAATAATTATATAAATATTTATATGTAATATAAATGCTATTCAAAAGGTAAAAATTCAATATAATTCATTAAAAAATATAAATTCTTGCTTTATGATTCAAAAATTTAAATAAGAGTTGAATGATGTTATTAAATAAGTATATACAATTCAAAAGATTGACATAAACCACTACGTTTTTTCAATATTAATTAATTATTATGAAGCAGTTTAATGATCCAAATGATATTTAAAAGAGAGCGTAAACAACTACATTTCCGAATTTTTTATGTAATTATTATAAAAAGGTCCAATGATCCAATTATTTAATGATCCAAAAATATAAGTAAGAATTTAATACTATTATTGTTGATTTACATAAGATACTTCATTTCTGAACTTTTATTTAATATTTATAAGACAGTCCAATGATCCAATTACTTAATGAACCAAAAAATATAAATAAGAATTTAAGGATATTATTGTAAGTACATGATTAAAAAGATTGGCATTAACTACTATATTTCTGAACTATTATTTAATTATTATAAAATAGTTCAATGATCCAATTATTTAATGATCCAAAAATATAAATAAAAATTTAATGATATTATTTAAAAATTACATGACTCAAAAGATTAACATTAACTATTGCATTATGAAATTACTATTTAATTTTTGTAAAACAGTTCTATGATCCAATTATTTAATGATCCAGAAGCTACAAACAAAAATTTAATGATATTATTGTAAAAATACACAAAATTAAAAGGATTGACATAAGTCACTACTGTTCTGAAATCAAATTTAATTATTAGAAAACAGTTCAACGATCCAATTATTTAATGATTCAAAAACTACAAATAAGAATTTTTTTTTTTTTTTTTTTTTTTTAAACATACATTTATTTATTGCATCTTCTCTTAAAATAAGACTAACAATAAGTTGTAAAATCTTATAACTAATTACATAATGTTACAAATTTTTATTTTAATTATACATTGTATAAAATAAAATAAAATAAGTAAACCTTATATCACGAACCTCACTTAGATTAATGGGTTAAATTTCATTAAAGTGAATGTTAGGTGGTTTCTTAAGAAAGTGGTTCAACTTTAACAGATTACTAAAAAGAAAGGTGCGGTTTTTACTTCAAGCTGTTGAATATTAATTAACGGATGGACGGTCAGTTCTTTTTAGACGGGAAGTAATGGATAGAAGTGCGAGATTTCTTGCTAAGGGATTAACATGCTCTGTCAGCCTTTTATTATATTTTTTTCTTATATTGTCAAATTCAGCTTTAACTAGGGGAATTTGTAGATCTCGGTGTATACTTTCATTCCTAATATACCATGGGGCACCAGTGATAATTCTTAGTATTTTTGACTGACAAATAAGAATTTAATGATGTTTTTATATAGGAACATGATTCAAAAGATTGGTATTAACTAGTACATTTCCAAATTAATATTTAATTATTTAAAAACAGTGTTTTTCTATAAGAACATGATTCAAAATATCGGCATTAACTACTACATTTCCGAAATACTATTTAATTATTATAAAAGAGTCATTGATTATTAAAATATTTTCTGCTTTCCAAAATCTCATTATACAATCCTAAAATTTCTTTGGAACATTATATATAATACATATTTTCTGCGAATTATCTGAGAATGCAAAAATTTATACCAAGCCAAAATGGTTTTACTAATGCTCCCATTCATGGTGCGGTGAATGTGTCCATGTGTGGAATTTTTCCGGCACGATTGCAATCAGAAAGCCAAAGTATTGAGCACATCAGTGCGGACAGTTTAGTGCGATTTCATTACAAAACGGAAACAGGCAAATTTCCATTCAAATAGCAAATGTCTACGACGAAAAATGTGAAAAGGATTTTAACATTTGTGTATTTGCCACATTTGCTATGCCCAAAAGGATGATGCAAGCACACAAATATAAGTGCAAGCACATACACACATACAAACACATAAAAACTGTGTAACACCGAATACCACAGCAAACACACGAGACACAATAGCCACATTTTTACCATTGCCCGAAAAAAAGGGAAATAAAAGGACTTTTATAAAATGAAAACAAAATGTAACAAAGAACTTAAATCCTATCAGATTTTGTGTGCGATTGCAGCAGCCAACTCCTTCATTGACTTCGTCAGCGTAGGTGCTTTAAACGCTGCAGTCGCAGCAACCACCGCAGTAGCCGACGCATGAGAAGCAGCTAGCACAGCACTGACAGCAAGGACAGCAAGGACAGCAAAACAAATACTGTAATCGAATCGTACAAATTAGATTCATTTTGAAAATTGAAATTGAAGCAGATTTGCTTAACATGACTGTATTAGTGTGCAGGACTTGTGTGCAATAATGGCCGCAGTTATAGTTCGAATGTATATGCATGCATTTTTCAGTGTCCTTATGCTTTTGTTAAAAAACAAAGGTGACTTTAATGCGAACTCTGAACACTATTTACTGTGCACTATGCACTGTGCACTGTTCCCTATTCCCTGTTCATTGTCCACCACCCAACGAACACTTTTGCAAAATTGAATTACAAAAATACTGGAATTATGTGCTTTTGCCATGCAAAATGCTTGGTTTGATGTTGTGTCATTTCCTGATACGAAAATTAAATTTTTCAAATTTTGATCCAATTAGAGTTTTGATTACTTTTGTGCTTTCATCTGCAGTCAAATTTAAATTGTACATTTTGCATTCTACATTTTACATTTTACATTTTCATTTACATTTCAACATTTCACACACACACATACAGCCACATAAACAACAAAACAATAAAAAGTAAACAAGAGCAAGGATTTCGTATCATCGTCATTCGCTGTCGCTGTCTAACGTAGAAAATTAAAATTTCACAGTAAATCCTCCACATAAATGAAGTTCGTCTCGTTCAACAGTGAAAGTCTGTGAAAGTCAGTGTCCGTCAAAAATGAAATTATGCTTTTTGACTATTAAAAATTTTACTCTTATTGCGCTCATTGTGCATTATTTGCTATTTGAAATCTTATTTGACAATTGTAGAAATTTCTTAAAATTCAAATAAAACAGTGCCATTTGCTAGTAAAATGCATAAAAGAAAAAATTAAATAAAACAAACTGTTTGAGTCTGATTCGGGCTTTTGCCTTGTGGGGTTTGATTTTCGAAATCGAAATATGCGCAATCAATGGCATCAATCATTTTAAGATTAAAGTGAAATGAACTGTGGGTAAGGAACGTCAAACATGCTCGTTCACCATAAAAAAACGGAGACTTTTTACTTGTCGTTTCTTGCTTAGCATTGGTCACTTCATACGTTCTGTTACATTTCTATTTGCTGTGCTCCTTAGCTTTGGGCGGCAATATGTTCCTCTACTACAGTGTTCTTTCTGTTGCAAGCAATACACTACACTGTACTCCTTATGTAAGTACAACCAACATTTTAAGCTTATTGTATTGACTTCATTTTTTACATTGGTGCTTATGTGTGTGTACGGGTGTGTGTGTAAAAGTACTTACATGTGTTCGACTGCTTCTAACTGATTGCTAGTTTATTGCAATGTTTAGCTAAGAATATTTTTTTCTCCACATTTTTTCATTGTTTGTTTGCCTTTGCTGGCAATGCTCCGGCATTGATTCACTCTTCCTCCACTTGTCCCTTTTAACCTACCATTCTTCAAGCGTTTAAGCACTTTTGTATTGAGAGTGACAAGTTGTTTGTCACTTTGCTCTTTCATTTGACAGATTAAACTGGTGTTTTGATGTGAATTGGAATGTGGGAATATATGAGTGCCTAAATATATTTATTATCAGTCATTTCCAGGAATTGATTTAATTTTATTGTGCAATTTGTTGTTGACTTAATAAGCAAATTTATTTACAATCTGAAAGGTTCGATGAAAGTCAACATTTTTTTGTATTCGATTTAAAGGGAAATATTATAATGCCATTACTGTCGACATTTATTTAAAGAGAGATTTTTCAAATGTCATGGTAAAATAAATTTTATTTTTATTTTGAATTTTTCTTTTTCTTTTGATAGTGAAAATGTTATAAACACGTTTCTTTCTCGATATATAGTAGTAGGGGTATTGATGAATTATGTAAATGTTTGGTGTTTTGGTACAAGCTTCCAATCAACTATTGTAGGTTCTTCAATCAGAAATTTGAATGTAATAATGCACCTTCAAAATAACTTAACTTCCGAAATTATAATTTCTTTTGTGCGAGTTCGTGTAAATTGAGGTTATATAAATTGAAATTTAGTAGGAATTTTTTGCACTGCACTTATGTAAATATTTGTTTATTTATTTATTGCATTTATTTACTTATTTATTAAATATCTTATAAAATTTTCACAATGGTAACACCTAATTTACCTAATTTTTAACTAATTTACCTTATTCAAATTCTAGTAAATACGAACATTAGCTGCCATACCGACATAATTTACTATTTTCCTCAATTTACTCGAACTCGCCTACATTTTATGTCGATTAGTCATAGTTAAGAATTTATAGGTTGATTTTTTCTATTTTTCGGGTTAACATATCCCAAAAACAGTCAAATTGGTTGAATTTTTGAACAATTTTTTATATATTGCGGGTGAACGTATCCCAAAAACAGTCAAATTGATTGAATTTTTGTATTTTTCGGGTGAACATTTCCCAAAACAGTCAAATTTTGGCTAGAAATCACAAATATTTCCCTAACCTTGCTTCTGCTATACGAAATGGTATAGCCTAAACAAGATCTCTTGGTTGAATTTTTATATTTTTCGGGTGAACGTATCCCAAACATATCCTTTCGTATTTGTTTCCGGAGATAAAAACCTTTCATTTATAAATCTATTCATATTTGTTTACGAAATGTTAATAATTTCTATTTAATAATTCCGTGTATAATGTAAACAACATAAACAGGCTTAAAATCAAATAAGTGAAGTAGAAACTAATGACCCATATAATTTACAGTTCAAAGCTTTGTAATACACAAAAATTAATGAAAATATTGTTTCATTATTGTAAATATTGAAATCATTTAATAATTGATTTATTTATTTATTATAATTACAAAAATTATGGTCACCTACCTTTAAAATTATAATAAAAGTATAAAATTTTTATTATCTTCTATATAAAGTTATTATTAATTATTATTATTAATTATTAGTATTACATAATAATTGTATATATTTTTTTATCCGAACATTAATTTAATTTTTTTTTACATATTTTTATATAGTTGATATAATATATATATTTCATTTTTAATAATTTATGAGCGGGCTTAATGGTCAATTAAATAAAAATAAAAAAAAACTATAATTTATTATTTAACAAATTATATTTTATTTATATATTTTATGAATTATATTTTATTAAAATATGACTTGTTTTAAATATAAATAATAAATTTTAGTTTTTTTATTTTTATGTACATGACCAATTATTTAAGTAATATTAGATAATATTTTTGGTCAAAAAAGAAAATATTATACTTTATTTATCAAAAATTTTCAAGGAAAAATGAATGATAAAAATTATAATAAAAATTTAAGCAAATCTTTTGGTAATAATTTGGCAGGGCACGAGTTCAATCCCTGGTGCTTCAAGTCCCTTAAAATTATTCACGAATAATTAAATACAAGAAATAATTCCAAGATCAATAATGATGCGTATTTGACAATACTCGAAACTAAAGTCAGCCAAAAATTCAATTAAGTAAAATAATATAAAATGAATTATATATAGTTCCTTCCTTTTCAAAACATCTCTAACAAAATCTTTTTTTAAAAAAAAGGCGTAGCGCTCCAGAGCGAGAACTACCTAAATTGTAAAAATTACCATATTTAAAATCTATTTATTAAAAATTGTAGAATATCACATTATTTGACGGAATACATATAAAATTATAAATTAAATAAAACAAATATGCAAATTTTTTTAGTTTAAATATTTTATATATTGTATATAATATAAATATTATATGTATTTTATATATTTTCATATTTTATATATTTTATATATTTTACATACTTTCTATACTTTATATATTTTATATATATTATTTAATTTGTATATTTTACATAATTCTTATATTATATTATATTATTATTATATTATATTTTATATATTTATATACTTTATGTATTTTTAAATGTTTTACATATTTTATATATTTTATAAATTATATATATATATATATTTTATTTATTTTATATTTAAATATTTTATATTATAAATTTATAAATTTATTTATATGTTATGTATTTTAAATATTTCACATATTTTACATATGCTTTAATCTTTTATATTTTATATATTTATGTATTTTATATATTTTATTTAGTTTATATATTTTATATATATATCCTAAATGTTTTTTATCACACATATTTTATATTTTATGAATTTTATATAATTTTATATATTTTATTTAATTCGACTTAATTCAAAATAAATCACTTGGCTTCAATCATGGTTACGAAAATTTTTCATTTCATTTTTCACATTTGTAAACAAATTTATCAGTGTAGGCTACATCACATCACTGCCCACTGAAATCCTGTACACGAACCTATCAACTACAAAATCCACTCTCCATCTCATAATTTGTTTTAATCTTTGCTGATGTGCCAATTTCATTCACCTTAAGATTAATTTTCACTTTTTTTCATTATTTTGGATTCTTTATATATATTCGTTCATCGCCGTTACCATCGTTGCTAGCACTGTTGTTGTTGCTGTTGTTGATTTATAAAACATTTTCCTTTTTCACGCCTATTAACATAATTAATTAGATTTTTCTCCTTATCGCGTTGACCTTATCCCTTTTCCATAAAATTAGCTCTGCATAAATCTTCGGTAAACACTAAAAACAATATCAATATTGTTTAATCTAAACACAAAATTAACTCTCACTGAACACACCAATCCAGGTTTGTGTGTTTGTATCAAACACAGGTAAGCTAAAGCTCACAACTTTTAGCAGCACATGCAGCATATATTACGGCGACCATTTGTTGCGATTGTGTGTAAATTTGTAAGGAGTTGCTTGCGTGTAAGTGCGATTGTGTGTTTTATTGTTTATTTTCGCACATAAACATGCATAAATATTTCGAGTATAAATCGCAGCAGAAAACAAAGCATATTCACAATATGTGTAATTGTGAGTAAATTTCAAGGGGATGGGTAAACTGTATTGTTTGTGCTTAAATGTTACAATGGAATTTATCAGTAAATTAAGCAATTTATTTTATTTATTCAATTTTGTAAATCATGCAATTTATGTACAGCTTTGTTCAACTAACTTTAGGCTTAAGTTCAGAGTAGTTTCGACGAGACAAAAGAAAATCAACTTATTTTAGCTGCTTATGTGGGATTTATATTCTTCTTCTTTTATTATTTTTCTTTGTCGAGTGTTGAGTGTTGCTGTTGTTGTTATGTGTTTTTTGTTTTTCAAATTAAACTAAAGTCAAAATAAAGTTCAAATCTAAAGTCAAGTTAAATTAAGGGTCATAAAAAGCTGGTATCAGTAGAATATCACTGGTTGAATTTGAATAATATCAGAGCATATTTTGTTAAATTATATTTAAATGAATTCATAATAAGTTTCGTTCTATTGTAATGAAAAATACATAAAATTATTAGAAAAACGCTTAAGAAATTCATTATGAAATAAGTAGAAAAATAGTTTTTAATAAGTTTATTATTTTTAAAAATTTGTTTATAAATCTTGAAATGTAATATTAGAAAATATTAAGTCAAACATACAAAAGAAAGAACAACTAATTAAGCGCATTATTAACGATTTGCTAAACTGTAGGGAATAAGCAAAGCTGGTCAAAATGTACAAATAATCAGCTTAGAAGCGAAAGAGAAACATGCAAAAGTGTTTGTTGTTTATTTTCATTGTGTTCATGTAGCTGCCACTTTGATATGCTGTGCGGTGTTGTGTTTAACACATTTGTGTTGCTGTGTTGTGCTGCCGTGAAACATTTTTCGGAATTAAAATAGGTGACAAAAATAACTCCTTAACATAACTATTCGTATAACTGCAGCCATAGCAAGGATAACAGCAACAACAACAACCTGAAGTGTAAACGTGTACGAAATGTTTGTTCATACACGTACGCATTTACACACTCGATTAGCTTAGACGCTTTCTCTAACATGCTAAACTACCAGCAAAACTACACACTTATACTCACTACTCGCATAGACACACACACATACACACATGAAGACATGAACACGAACATTTGCTATACATAAATAGAAATGTAGTTGCACATTTGTTTGCATACACCTCATTGCGCTCAAATGTAGCAAATATTTCCAAAGCCAAAATGTAATTTCCTGCGCTAATACAAAAGCTAATCCCACTTGCTACCTTTATTTGTACAAATGAAGGCATTCACACTTACACCTAAAGACACTTCTTTGTATGTTCTTATAATGAACACGTATGAGTATGTGTAAATTTGAGCTTTAACATGCGCTAAAGTGGCCTTTAGACATCAACGCGCGTTGACAAACACACGAAGTCTTCTCTCTCCATTACACATTAAATTTACCAACAATTTTTTAAACACGCCTCCAGCAAACAATGCAAAATTTGTGCACTCATCAGTATTAAAGCAATCGCTGAAGTGTCGACAGCGGCTGCTATGCGTAATTTCCTTACGAAAAATGATGACATTTAATTTATAATTTTAATTTATATATTTATATTTATTTTTATGATTTCAATTTATATATTTATTTTTATATATATTATATTTTATATAATTTAATTTTTTTTTTGGTTTTTTTTAATAACAAATTTTCCGTAGGTGCACAATGCAATTAATATTTGAAACAAAATTTTTATTGTAATTTAATGTTTGGTTATTTTTTTTAGCCCAAGGTTATTAATATTTTAATTCTCCTTAATAAAATGTTTTGGAAATTAAAAAATTTTACCTAGGTAGAAAATACAAATATTTAAAATAAAATTCATTCATATTTGCAAAGCATCGCATGCTAACGACAAATCATGCGTGCATTTAAACGATGTTTACGCTTCCATTTCTCAAAATAAATAAAATTTTGCATGCCGACCAATCCGACTGTATATGCAAAAACACGAGCGTGGTTGAAGAAATATCAAAATTTTTTGATTTTCGTCAACGCATTTCTTAAAATTTCAAATGCTACTATTACACAAACAAATTTCGCATTTCACAAAGTAGGAGAAAAAAATCTAATATGAGAGCGATTTTTTAGTATATTTGTTGTTTTATCTGGGGCGTGTTTAAAAAATTTTTAAAAAATTGTTTGTGTAATGGCAAGCGCGCGTTGACAACGAACGTTGCTGTCTAATGGGCCCTTAAGGCATTTCTGCTGCATAAGCAAACTCATTGCAGTCAATGTATGAGTACGGGACATACCAAGTCATTTTCTCGTTTCGGTTTTTTTGTTATTGTTTTTTATTTTTTTTCTCTTGTTTCTTGTGTTTTCTGTTAATAGTATCAGTGTGTTTATTTGCATTTTTTTGTTTCTTATTTATTTTATTTTTTTTTTTGTGTTTTTTATTGTTTGTTAACATTTTATTTTCTGCAGAATTTATTTCGTTAACAATTGTGAATGCTTAAGTATTTTTGCTTTAATGTATTTTTGCTTTGTTGTTGTTTTTTGTGTGCCTTGTCGTCTTCTACTTGACAGAGTTTCTTACGCGAATGGAGTAAATATCAGTACAGCAAATGCTGGCGAACAGAACTAATTTCATTTTAAAAGCATTTATTTTATTTATTTAATTATGTTAACAGTACTGCAATTTAGTGGCTAATAACATTGCAGTGTACAGTTAATTGCCGAAGTAAAATTACAAAAATGTTAAATGTAGTAAAAATTAAGTAGGAAATTGATTATACAATTTAATTATTTCTAAGCACTAAAAATGCATTTATTTTGCTTGCCCAATACACAGTAAAATTATTTTATTTGTATTACATAAATAAGTATTTTTACTTATTTTTATAATATAGAAGTTTTTTATATAGTTTTTACATATTTTTTATATATAAATAAAAAAGTATTTTTATAATATAAATTTTTACTTTAAATTTTCGAGCCAAAGCCCTTAGCAGCTAGTGCTCGTTCTTCCTAATTCTAATTATATATAAAAAAATAAAAATAATAAAAAAGAGTACTTTAAACTTAATATAAAATTACTACGAATATATTATTTATAAAAGGAACTAATAAATTAATAAATTAATTAAATCACAAATTTTATTAGTTAATACTAATAAAGCGTTTTTTAGTCTAATTGGTCAAAACTTTTTTTTTTTGTTTTATTATTGTTGTTAAAAATAAAAATAAAAATTAAGAAAAAGAGAATTCACAATTTAATTTTTCAATAATTTTTTATTTCTTCGATATTTCGACTTTAGTCTGAAGTCATCCTGATAATTTAGTCAAAGTTTCCTGATGATGACTTTAGGCTAAAGTCGAAATATCGAAGAAATAAAAAATTATTGAAAAATTTTTTGCTTAATTTTTATTTTTATTTTTAACAACAATAATAACAAAAAAAAAGAAAAAAAAGTAGTTAATACTTTAATAATTGTAAAGATTCTTCTTGTAAATGAGACGATCAAAATTCGATATTTCTGAACTTTTTTTAAGATTAGTTTTTAATACTATATTTAAACAATATTTAAAAATATTATATTAAAATACATTAATAATGTTAACTTATCGTTAATAAAATGGCGGACAAATTTGTCGGAGTAGGGATAGCTATGTTCCTTGTAGAATCAGAACCATTTTGTGGCTTAAGAGATAATAATTTCTAGCTACCTATTCGAAAAAAATAAATTAGTTAGAAGAAACAGAAATAAATATGCTGGGATAATTTGCCAGACCTAACACAAATGAAATTACTTATAGAGACTTTCAACCTAAAACGATTCATGGATTGTATGCAATTAAATAAAAAGAATCGTTACCTTAAATATAACTGAAGATTGACTATAGTGTAACTATATAGACTATAGTTGACTATAAACTATGTAAAAATAATTTAAAAAGTTGTTTATTACACAACAACTTATTCATAATTTGAATAAATTAACTAAAGTATACAAATAATTATCACATGAGTTGTGACCGGGCACTGTAAGTTGAACTTTACAAGATCGCAAACTTAATCTAATGAAAGTTGAAGCTTTTATAGGGAAAAAATCATACCTCAAAACATATACTGAGAGTTTTTCTAGTACTGATGCATTAACAAAACAAGTACTTATGTGGGCAATTAATATTAGATAAGGAAACAAAACTCGGTAATGTGGGGCTAATTCTACAATTTATCGAGAAAGTTGAACTTGGTGAAATATTTTAAGTCTATGAAGTTGAAACAATAGAAAAGAGGTCTCATTGTAAGTTCCACTACACGATGGTCATACGTACAACTTAAGCGTGACCTATTTGAACTGCACTTAAATTCCATTTGCTAGTAAAAATATAAAAAAATAGTAAATAAGTAAGCAAATAAAGAAAAAATGCTACTTAACTTAGAAAAATCATAAAATCTTGCTCATTTATAGAAATTTATATAATTTCAATCTCAAGGTGGAAGAATTTGCAACTTCAATCACTCATCTTTATTAGATTAAACTAGAAAATTGTATAAAATGTTTGATTTTCTTCAACAAAAAAGCAAAAAAAAAACAAAAATCCAATGCAATCTTTATTGTCTCGAAAGTTAATGTAAAATCAAATTCGAATAAAATGTTTCTGTGAAAAATTTGTTGAATTTATTTAAAATGTGTTTTTATGAATTTGCATGTGTGACACGTGAGGAGAATTGCTGTAGCGCAATCGTTATTCAGTTATAGTATCAGACAATTCGTCATGTCAACATTTAGTCACGTCAGCAGCTAAAAAGATTATACCACAGCCAACAACAAATACAACGACAATTTCAACACCAACCAACAACAATGGGTCACCAATAGAAGCTGCAGGTATGCAAATCAGCTCGGATGTTGTTGGTGAGAATCCTTGATTGACAGCGCTCACTCACATCCTAGAATTTGTATTTAAGCTCTTGTTGCTGTCATTCAAAGGTTTCCTTCGGAATTGTCTTGTGTCAAAGTTGTGGCTTCAGCCGAACATGCCAATGTGTGTCTTATGACTACGCAGCGTGTACGAGTTTATTCCAAATTGACAAGAATATCAACTTTGATAGGAATCAGCAAGCCAAGTATGTAACAAAATCTTCTTGATTGTCGTTGGAAGGAGAGTTTCCGTTGTACATTTTAATTTAAACTCAAACTATATTCAGCATTATTTAGTTGTGTCCTTTGTCAGGTTTCGTGTAAAATGGAAATAATTTATTTAACTGAAAGTGTTATTTAGATTTTGTCTGATATAAATATGGGTGAAACAAATATATCGTACTACAACAAATATACTTCAATGCATTCACTTAAATATTTAGATATATTCCTTAAAGTTTATCACCATATGGAATGCGATCTTACGTTTTATATTTTTTGAAACGTATATATACCTTGTCGTTGATGTGGTTGCATGAGAGATAATTGGAAAGCAATCGTGCTTTTTCTGATAAAGGATTAGTTTTTTGTAATTAAAAAATAAATACTATGGTATCATCACATAAAATTAAGCAGTCAAAGGAGTCGCTAAGTGAATTAAAAGCAACCACTTAAACCATTTTCGGTTGAGCACGAAAATAATTTGCTTAAAACGTCTGCTTCAGAAGGCAACACAGGATGAAGGAAAAATTGTTAACTTTATTGGATTTTTTCTATCTTTTAGCTATTCTGTGAAAAGTTTATTTGTATATAATAAAAAACGAAATTTGAGTTTAAAAAAGTAACGAGGAAGCATCGAATAAACTTTAGCAAAAATGTTTTAAAAAAGTTAACCACATTTTACTTTGATATCGCAGTTTAATTTGATAAGGGAAAAGGAAATGTTATTAAAGTAGAACTACTAATGTTCATATTCTGTATTCTATACTATGTTATAAAATAAAAGCTAATAATATATATTAAATTATGTACATATAATCCCTACAGACAATTATAAAGATTAGAGCTAAAAATGCTATTATTATATTAACATATAATAGTAATATAATTCGTTATTTATTTAACATGAAAATGATTTACAACTAATAAATAAAAATTAAAATCTTTCAAATCTGATTTTTAAAATCTATTATCATGAAGATCATGTTTCTTTATGTTTATGTTTCTTTATCATGTTTCTTACGAGTAATAGAACTATTGCTTTAATAGAGATGTATTTTGAACAGTAGTGAACAACAAATAAGGTTCTATAACCAAGAAATAATAAAATAAATAATGCCTCTACAATTAGAAATAAAAAATTTAATTAATTAATTCAATTATTCTACAACTGGTTTATGATTCCCCTCTAATGCAACATAACAAGTGAATTTGTTAATTAACAAAACTCCAAGTACGAATATCCGAGTCAAGTACTGCTTTACGTCAGTTCATTTGTCAACACTGACTCTGAGCTTAAAGTTTGACGGGATATGAGTTTAACGCTTGATACTTGCAGTTTCCGACAATTATTTACGAATAATTAAATACAAGAAATATTTCGAAAAGACCACTAATGATGGGTGTTTGACAATACTTAAAACAGCTATAAAATTAAATCTCAATTAAAATCTTTTACTAAGAAAAATAATTTAAATTAAAAATAAAAATAAAAGATCTCATATATTTTATTTTCAGTTAAATGGCTTTCTCTTAAACTTATTACTATCTTTAAATTTGAGGAAGTTTTAAAATAACATCAATATATTGTATATAGTAATACTAATATACTAATCTTCTTCTTCAAAATTATTATTGAAGAAAAGTGTCATTAGAAGTACCGATTACTTCTGATCAAACGAAATTCTATGTCTGATATCTTGGTTTATGTGAATTTTGTCAAAACTTAATAGGCAAAAATCAAGAGATTTACTCAACATATCGAAAGAGAATATGTTAAAATATTGACTTGTACAACTGGTTATTAGACGTTCTCTTTAGTTGTTAAGACAGTTCTGGAGGTCGTGAAGCATTCACTGACTGAATACTTAATGCGCTTTTCGATTGGGAATTCTCTCAAATATGTTTCATGATCCAGTAAATAGATCCATTAGATCCATTATATAGTGCTGATGTTGCACCATAAGATTTTCATTTGTTTCGATTGCTAAAAATCTTCTCGATATCTATGATAAAACCGTTTAAGAAACTAATAGACCATTGTATTATGGAATGCCTTACTCTCATATGACCCACAAACAGAAATATTTGTTTAGAGGAATAAAAATACTAAAAAACATAAAATTGTGTTATACATTCTGTTCGTATCTTGTTGAGGATAAGAACCAAATTTCTTGGTCTCTTGATATTCCCAAAATTTTAGGACATAAATGAGTTTCGAACATCGATGAATGTACAGACTGATACGGGGCACAATCAACTACTATCTAGGCAATAACTATCTTGAGTGCCACATACATGGACGTACAAATGGCAACATAGTCAGCAGAGCCCTCTCCAAACAAAACATTTTTTAATCCCTTTCTTCGTACTATAAATTCATCGTCACCTATTCAAATACAAACGTTAGATAATAGTCCTCCACATAGATGCAGCTTCTCTTTTGGGACAACGGTTCTTTAACAACAAAGTTCTCAGCGTGCCTCCTCTTGATGTCGCTAGAAAGGAGCGTCGCCTGGTTTGTGCATTAAGAACAGTGGCGTAACTACAGGGAAGCGACTGGAAGCAACGCTTTCGGGCCCTCGAATTTAGGGGGCCCCATCATAAATTTATGTATTCATTATATTTATTTTTAATAAATTCTTAAAAGTAGAACGAAACGTTTTTTGTTAGAATAACATAAATTTTGATTTTTGAACAAGATTGCATTTGTAATTTCAATAAAATCTTTAAAATTTCTTTGTGTTGACATTTAAGTGAAAAACAAAAGTGAAAAAGTAAACAATTTAAATGATGTCTTTGTGATGCACAGAATAAATTGAAACATTGTTTAAATACTGAAACAGACTTTAAAATCATTGATGAAACAATAAGCAAATCAACTAATATTGGGCACTATTTTATTGTCAAAATTACTGATGATTTTGAACGCTTATTAATTAATAATTCTTCCGACCATCAGAGATTACAAGGGCCATTTCCCAAGGATCCTATTCAAGAAAATAAAACTTTCAACGCTTCATTCTATAATTTAAAAACAAAATATGGAACAGTGTCACGACTTTGGTTATACTATTTAAAGTTATTGGATTCAGTATATTATAAGCCGTGCAGGTTATTTTCTAATCAAACAAATCAATGGTGTTCTGGATATCGGGATTGGAAAAATTTGTCAGGAAAAATAAAAATACATACATCTATAAAAATAAGTATGTGTACGCTCCCAAAAACTAAGTGCGTAAAGCTTCATTTGAAGAGTTGAGAGAGTAGTTTGAACTGAAAAAGTATATGTCTATACATGTACTGATATATACTTTATAGTATTTTCGACTTTTCGTTTAATTCGTTGTGAAAATCTTGACAAACCTAATATACCCTTTTTACACTTTTTCGTGTAAAGGGTATAAAAAGATGTTAGTAGGGGGCCCTTAATTAGAATTTGCTTATGGGCCTAAAAAATGTAGTTACGCCACTGATTAAGAACTATCTTAGATTAATTGAGGTCAGCGCATGACATTGTTCTAAATAATAACTTGCCATCAATTCATGCCGTCTTACTACAGCTGCACTGCCTATAATGTCGGCTATCAGTTGTCATCTTTTAATGCGCACACCAACTTTAGCCCTACTAATCTGTGAGTTTTACCTATAACAGTGACAAGTTTTTTTTTTGCCTAAATTAATATCAATTAAAACCCATCAATACTTTATCGAATCCTATTCTCAAACAAGCCTGTTTCTTCTCACTTACTCTCTACCAAATCCATATCTAAACCTATATATGTATTCATTTTATAAATCGTTTCTTGCCTCTTAATATATAGTTAGATCCTATTGGCTTTCTATAATAATTCCATATGTGCCCGATATGAGTAAGGACAGAGTCTACGACCGAATCACATAGTTCATAAGAGTTTCTTTTACTTATAATATATTTTACTATATACTTTTAATATATATAATATATATATATATAGATTTTTGTTCCACAAACAAATAATAATTGAATAATTGAAGTTGAAGTTTTTTTTCATATCATTAAATGCGAATTAAAGGTTAAGAAACAATTTTAGGTTAAATTGAATATCTTCATATCCATTTAAACTTGCTATCAAAAATTTATTACTATGAATATATTTTCATTACTAACTGCTAATTTGTAAATATTATTTAGACTATATCATCAGTATCATCAACTATCATTTTAAGTAACATTAAAGGATAACTTCTCAACTTAATTTGTTATTACATTTAAGATATAATTCACATTTATTGGAATGAATATAAATTTAATACTTTAAATCTTAATTTTTGGGGTATATACCCAAACTCCTTAAAGAAAGGTTTTCAAAAAGTAATTCAAAGTTTATATAAAAACTTTAATTAAAAAATATTCTTTATATCTAGTGAAAAATGGTCGGAAGTATTTTAGGAAAAAATAGAAATTCTTCTTTGTGTTTGCCTATGTTTAAATAGTTAAAGAAAAACTTATTACTATTATATGAATAAATATTTATAGTTTCTGGAATTGATTTAAAAGTTTAATTAAATTTTAACCTATTTATTTTTATATATAAACATTCAAACTACAATATTTAAATATTATTCGATTTGAATGAACTGTTAATGTTTTTAATTGAACCATGTTCAAAATAAATTACTTTAAACACTTGTCGAAATCAAAGGATAATATTTTAAGAAAATGTTTATTTAAAAGGATTTCTCAACAAACAACTGCAAATCAAACAACAACAACAAAAACAACAAATTAAAAAAACTTTATATTGAAATTAGAAAACTGTTAAGTAAGTGAAGTGCAATGAAGTGTTGCAGCAAGAAAAACACTGAATCTGAACTGATGAAGTCAGTCTAAGAAAAACACAAACCGAATTAAAATGGATTTTATTGACAATTACAAATACACTAAACTACTCTGAAGTACACTGAACTACACTCAACTACACTGAACTACAGTGAACTGAACGGAACTACACTGAACTGAACGGAACTAAACTGCACTAAACTGCATTTCTAAATTAGTTTACCAAACAAATTTTGTTTTATTTTAAATTGAATTTTCTGCCAAGAAAATAAAATAAATTTAATTTCCAATTAAGCAACAAAACACAAATTTTGCAATTAAATTTTGTTTTATTTTTGCAAATAATTCGAAACTAAGCCGAAAATAACGATTAAAATCGATTAAATTGTATGCAATCGGTACGTAAATATCGAATGGCATTGCAATTAAAAATTAATTTTATTAATTGAATTCTAATCGTACATTGTGAAAAAAGTTTGAAAATATTTTTTGTTCACTTAACATTAGATAATAATATTAGCGGATAATTAAGCTAATTATTTATTTATCAATTAGAAGTATTTAACGTTGAAAATATTTTCAGAATTATGTTAACAGTCGTCATACACAATAAATAAATAATTATAAAAAAAAATTCGAAAACTCGAAAATGTTTATTAATATTGATTACTTCTATTTATAAGTTTAGATATTAATTTTATTAAATAACAATATTAATTATTTCTTTATCAATGAGGAGAATTTAAATTCAGTATATATTTTAGGGATTAACTTTAAATGGAATGTTGTAAGCAATATAGGTATATTAAGTACTAGTACATATAAAAGAAAAGGCTAATGCATAACATTATTTATTATTGTTATAGATAAAGAACATTATTAATTTTGAATATATTTTAAGGATTATGTCAAACGGATGCTATGTATAAATATTTTTTAACACGAAAAGATTGAGAGGGGTTGCTCATTTGTCATAACATATGTCATATGCGAAGAGGTTATTATAGTGTGTTATGAACATTTATTTAATAATTTATATAATTTAATTTTTTTGATTTTTGAATTAATTTGAGTGTACTCATTTATTGAATTTAATGTACTTTCTTTGAAATTTCCTATCTCATATATATAATTCGATATTTTCACTTTGTGACATCTTTCAACATTTTCCAAAACAAAATACTCATTGTTTTTTTATAAAACAAGCTACAAAATCAAGAGATTGTAATATTCTACCCCCCTACATTAGAACTGCTATTCTATCAACTATAAAATCAACTATATAAAAACTGTATAAAATTACAGCTATTAAAATACTATGTCAGTAAATAAGTAGAGTATATTCAGCAGAGGAACAAATACTGACCTCATTAAGATATGCACACGAACATATGCTCATTTTCTAAAAAAAGAAAAATCCAAACTAATATGACCATGCTATACTTATTATCCAGAACTATAGCCATACTAGTCAGGCACAAGTTAAAAATGGCAAACGCCGTGGAAGTATTCATTACCATAACTTTTACCCAGATATGTGAAGGAAGATCGCATACTCCATGGGTAGATCAATTCTGATTATTATGTGGAAAATCGTTAAGTGAATGCGTTATAATCAAAGCAAGATCTAACAAAATGATGTACGGTATCATGATGATAAAAGATGTGCATTTATAATACGCAAGTATACTAGTACGAAGACGTCATCGTGTTGTTTTCCATTAAAATAGACAACAAAACTATAAAATTATCTTATATTTAAAACAAAATATGTTGAAGTACATTGAAAATTATGGTTGATAAGCTTAAAGTCAACTGTTTAGAGTATAAAATAAATGTAGATATATAGTTCAATTTTAAAATATTTTCTTTCTTTCTATCTCAAGTAGACCATTACAGATGTAAGTCCTCTTTGGCCGCGTCTAGTGGCCTCTGTCAGCCAGCCTGCTCAGTGGCTTGCTGTCGTCAGTTAGTAGTACTAACCGTCCCTAAATAGTTGGTCAGTTGGTCTTTTCAGCAAAGATGAGGTAGTTCTCTGCCGCATTTTCAATCTTTGGGTACCGAATCAAATACTTAAATTTTAAAACTAGTTTTGAGTGAAGTTGGCTTGTTCAATAAAGCTAAAACTTCTATGCGTTCATGGCTATCAGAGAACAATCATAAAATCAGTTGAAACTCATACTTCAACAGTAGTCAAATACTTAGAGGATTGGGTTAAATACTGGTATAATAATATTAGAACTCAATGAAGCTTACTTTAAAGACCACAATTTTGATGAAGGACATATTGTGATTTACTTATAATTTTTTTGTGTTTTATCTAATAGCTCCATATAGTTTTTCACTTTTCATCACTGGTAACATATTCTAAAAATTTTGAACATAGTTTGTTTTTAAAAATTTATACAAATTTCTACTCTCCAGTGAGCTATAAAATGCAAAACATAATACATTTAAAATATGGTTTTAGATAATAATTATTATCTCCAAAAAACACGAATAATAAGTAGTGCATTAAGTAGAAATCTTTTTGCTATTCATTTAATGAATTTCATTTGGTATTCTTTTTGTGACATTTATACTGAGTTTTCATTTTACATGAAGGAATTTGTTTCGAAATATATATTTTATTGAGCAAATGCCAACTCTGCTCAGATTTCAGTAGAAGTAGAATTCCACAAAAATATAATTATTTATGCAAAACACCAAGAGGACCAAAAGCTTATGAAATGTTGTTGTTTGCAGTTCGGTCGATATGCAGAGCAGCAGAAATGTGTGCTGTTAAGTATTTTCATGTAAATTAATTACTTTACTGGATGTTAGAATTCCAGCTCACAGACACAAAAAACTCTCCACACACACATATGCATATGCATGCTATGAGTAGTTTTATATGTAAGCCTGCTTTTATGTTGTAGCTTTGTTGCTCTTTTGACTGTTTTCATTGTTTCCAGTAGGAACTTTTCCATGTTTTGGCCAACGCTGTTACAGTTGCTGTCATTCAATATTTCTGTGCTAGTGCGATTGTTGTTATTGTTCTTATTGTTGTTTTTCGTTTACGCATGAATTGAATTGCAGTTAAGTGACACTACGACTAATTCAGCTGCTATGCTGCCAGCATGCAGATGGCACTTATTCTATATACAAACAAAACAACAAATACAACAAACTCAACCAACTCAACAATAACAACACTGGCGACATTAGCAATAGTACTATCCACATGCACACATACACATCAACATGCCGAAAACAGCATGATTGCTGCAAGCAAACTGGCAGCAATATACAGTTGGCAAAACTTGCCATATACCAAAGTAAAGTGCTAAAATCAAGCACTAAAAGCAACTCAACACACACACACACACATCCAATAAACGAGTAGATGGTATGAAACCGCTGTGCACCATCAGTTAAAGTGCTCTTGCCATATTTGACGTTTTGCCATTGATGTCGGTTTTTTGATTGTTATTTATTGTTTTTTCTTACGGTTTTGTTGCTGTTGTTGTTGTTGCTATTATGTTTACGCTGTTGTTGTCGTTATGTTGTTACCTACTTTTGGTAGACTGCTTTTAACATTGCTCTTGTGTCAGTTCGCCGCCATTTTTTCTGTTAATTTACCTGTCACCAATGATAAGCGCTTCCGTGTTTCTGTAATGCTTGCAGTCTAATTTGAAGCCTGGCTGGCTCACTGTTGTGTTCGACATAATTTGCAATCGCTGCCAGGGCTTCCAGGACTGCCAAGGCTGCCACATGAATGAAGTTTTAACTTCGCGTTGATTTTTTCGCTTCTTAACTTCGTAATTCTAATGAACATTTTCTGCTTCGTACGTTTTGCTCATGTTCATTTGAATGTAATTAACCACATCATGAGAATTAATTTGATTTTAATTGACATTATTAAAAGCGCGATTAGTGAGTTATACTCGGTAAGGTTTTTGAAAACTTTTTGGCGGAAATTTGTTGTCACATTTTGATGTGAAAGTAATCAGTTCTGCTGTTTTCTTTTAACTTTGGTTTAAGCTTGAAATTCGAAGAGACTTAACTGCATTTGGATTAAGTAGTTATAAATATCTTCAATAATGCTTTTTTCATACAGTTGTCTTTATAGTCTTAAAGACATATTATATACCTTAAAAATTTCAAAGGAACCTGTCGTTTGCATTTTGCATGAACATGTGTCTAATTAAAACTTTTTTCGAAGTGAGTGTCATGTTTACTGACAACTCACAAAACGACAATGTGTCGATAATTCTGAGAGTTGTGTGGAGTTACTGAAGCTAGATAAAAAAGATTTTTTGTACTGATATATAACAATAAATGAAACTTGGATCCACCACTTCACTCCAGTGTGTAATTAGTTGTCGGCTGAGTGGGTAGTAGAGGAAGAACCTCACCCTAAGCTACTAAAAACGTAACAGACAGCTGACAAGGTTATAGCGCCCGTATTTTGGGATGTACATAGAATTTTGTTTATCAGTAATATTGAAAAAAAATAGACTATCTATATCGATAAGGCCTAAATAGAATTAAAACGAGGATAAAGCGAAAAAACGATCCCTTATAAAGAAGAAAAAAAGTCCTCTGTCATAAAAATAATGCGATTGTCACAAGTCGTGGTCAAAATACACGTCACATCATTTCTGCACCCACTGTATTCGCCAGAAATAGTCCAAATGACTACTACCTCTTCGCAGGTCTCATAAAAAATGTTGCAAGGAAAGAGATTTGTCTCAATTGAAAAATTTAACGCCTCAACAAGGCCAGAGATAAAACACTCTGCAAGTGAGATATTGAAATGTTAACGAAACACTAAAATGATTGTATTATTCTTAAAGGAGACTATGTTGATGAATAAATTTAAGTTTTGCTAAAAAGTTATTTGTTTTCTTAGGTATCCCGATGATGTGTTAGTTGACTGTAATCCAAAAAATATTTTCTTTCAGTTATATTGTAAAAAAGTTCAAGATACCCTACTATAAAGTAGTACTGAATTATCTAACATGAATAAATCTAAGTAGTCTAACTCAATATAGCTACAAATAACTTCAAATTGATATCAGTTTCAAACTTTTGACAATGTCGCACCTATATTTCACTCAATGAAAGTTGATTTTATAGTTTCCTATGAATGGAACTATTTGTGACTTAATTTAAGTTGAAAATTTTTTCTATAGTGGTATTCAAATATATAGTAAAAATGCTCTTATACCATATTTGATTAGAATATCAGAAGTTACAATTGTAAAAGTCCTATGTAGGTTGGTTGAAGTGGTGGCCTTGTTTCCAAAAACCCCTCTTGAGCTCAAATGATGACCCAGTGTAGTACCACAGGAATAGCATTGGTACGTACATAGACTTAAATCAGTATACAGCCAATGCCGTAAAAGGTAAGGACTCCCCCATTAGGTAAAGGAAAACCAACCTGCTAGTTCTATAAACTTGGCCGAACATTACAGAATGACAGCACAGTCAGATCGGTGAGAAAAGGGGATCCGAAGATTTTTAATTTTCTTCTAGCGAATGAAGGACACTGTACCATGAGATGGAGCACGGTCTCCGCCTTAGCCTCAGAGTCATAACTTCGACAAAAATCATTATAGGGTAGATCCAGTCTCATAGCATAACTTCTTATTTCGCAGTGTTCCGACAGCAGAGATACCGTGGTGCTGAGCAGATTTCGCCTTAGTTGAAGTAGCTGACTTGTTCGTTTCTTGTTTAAATAAGACCAAGTCAACCTAGATATCTGACAATGAGGTTCATCAACCCAGCATTGTTTGGTTATATTTTTGTTTAATTGCCAGTTAAACTGTAGCAAGTAGAATGCCTATATCTGAGAAGTGAATGTTAGGGAGAAGAGCCCCTTCCTTAGCTGTTAGATTTCTAGTCATTAGAGTTGTACCTCAATACGAATAGATTGTTCGTGACTTTAAATATTGCACGCTAAATATAAAACCTTAAAGGTTTGTAATACAATCTTTTCACATTACATTACAAACTAATTTATGTAAAATAGTACTATAATGAAATATACAAACATTTGAAAATTATTTTAAGTGGCCTTTCAATAAGCTTATTTCAGGGTGATCTTTAGGAAGGCAGTATGACGAGTCTATCACTCGGTGTCAGTCTAGTGGAATTTGTCTAGCCAGCGGATGCACATGGTTTTCAAGATATGATATATGTTTATTCAACTACAACTACAAAACTGATATCATCTTAATATGATTTGAAATAGTTTGGAATTTTTATGAATTTCACATCGTTAGATACATACAATGTGTACAACATTAGCCGTGTGCGAGTTCAAGTAAATTGATGGTAAATTGAGGGAAATAGTAAATTATGTCGGTATGACAGCAAATATTGGTATTTGCCAGAATTTCGAGTAGGGTAAATTAGTTAAATATTAGTTTAATTAGGTGTTGCCATTGTGAAAATTTTATAAGATGTTTAATAAATAAATAAATAATTTTGAAAACTTTTAACCAGAATTAAAAAAAAAGTGAAATAAATAAATATTTACAAAAAAATATATGGAGTGCAAAAAATCCCGAGGAAATTTTAATTTACTCGAACTCGCACACGGCTATAATATCTACTTTTTGCGTTAGGTTTGTGAAGAGTACAGAGAATAAATAATTGTGCAACAATAATTATATATGAAAAAATTGTTAATATTTACATTGCTTTAAATTGCATATTTTTAGATGGAAAGGAAATACGCAAACCGTAAACATGGAACTAATTAGAATTTAGAGAATGTCAAAATTTGCTGTTGCACATCGCACAACAATAACGAATTTTTTTTTTCATTTTTTTTTTTTTGAACACAAAAATTAAAACGTACAATTTAACATTAAAATGTGTACGCAGTGTGGAAGCCAACCGACCAACAATCTCAATAATGTAGCCTACCAAGAACACGAAACGGAAACGTGACAACGAAGGACATTTGCGTTGACAGCCGTAACCAACTTAACTCGCAACGCTGATTTCACAACTCGAGCAGCAGTGCAGAATGATTTTAGTTGTGCCATGAAAGTAATTATTTGTTAACTTAGAAAAACATTTGAATTAACAAAAAATTTTTAAATGAAATACAAAATAATAAAGAAAAATATTATATTAATCTATTAACTAAATTTCATTAAAAAATAAATAAAATAATAACGCATAATTCGTTGATTTATATTTTGGCAACTAATATTTTAATTCGAAACTCACTTCAAATTAAAAATCAAATCAAAAAATATGTCAAGTGTGAAATTTTTCATTTTTTGTTTTTGTTTTGCATTTCACATTTGCTCTTTTCCCACACCCCACACCCCGTCCATAACCAGCAGTCATTTTGGCTGCGTGATTGTGCTGTCAAAGCGTATGTTTCTGCATAAATGCCATTAGGCATGTGTGCATGCGGAATGGCATGCATGTATGTGGAGTATGTGTGACAATATATGCGACAGCACTTATGTGTGTGTGTGTGTGTGTTGTATAGTGAAGCGTATGTTTTTGTTATAATCGAAATTACCACAAGGCTCTGCTATTACTTTAGCACTCATGTATTGCACGTATGTACCACAAATGCAAATGTCCTGAAAATTTGGCGCTTCAATTAATGTAACACTTAGCTGGCAGCACTGCTGTCACTAACACCCATACAAGCGTAGCCCTTTGTCAATTGCTAACCCTCATACAAATATTGTCGTCGCATATTGCAATGTCAAACCATTTTAATATGTGTGCAGAGCAGAAGTAAGTCGATTCGTAAGTCCGGCAACGCCGTCGTTTGTTCGTACGTATGGCTAAAAATATGTTTTTCGCTACAATAATGGTTAAAATTTTTGTTTTTACTGTTGGCATTGCTGGCACTGCTGGCACTGCTTGCACTGCGTAGTGTACATACTGTACAGTGTACAGTGTACAGTATGAGTAAATATATCACGGAAAGTGTTTTTAAACCGGATGTACTTACCATTTAGTACATGTACACGCACGCTGGCAACATCTGCGTTCGAGGGCGCGCACGAGTATTTGCCCGAATCAGCCAAATCCGCATTCTGTATGAGCAGAAATGATGTTGTCACATCGCCCTTTTCGGTAATTACGGAAACACCGCCTCTTGACGAATCATAATTAATGACCTGAAAAATAAAATGTGAAAATGAAAAATACACTTACACTTACACTTACAAGCACAACAAATGCAATAAGAAAGTAGAAAAATATGTGAAATATTTCGCTACATGATTTTCGCCAACATTACATTAAAGAACAATTCTTTTTGTTCACGTTTCTCTTCCAGAATGTGGAAGGCCCTGATTATTTTGGACTTTTTGTTTTCGTTTCGTCTCATTAAAACACAACAGAATTTGCTGTCATTATTTCTGAAATATGCTGGGCTTTGTCATTCGATCGCTTATACAAGTAAACATTTTCAAGCTTTTCTTATTCATGTTTTTTTTTTGGTTTTCTCAATTTTTATTATAATTATTTTATATAATTTTTTTGTATTTTTTGTATATATATATATTGACCAGGGAGATTTTAATTTATAATTTGACAATTAAAAGTGAAAATGAAGTAGCGTTTTATACGATAAAATTTTAATGACTTTGGCCATTGTGGTCATTTAAATTTTAATGTTTAATTAAAAGCAGGCGCTCTTCATGCTGATACGAAAATCGGATATAAGCATCCTGACAGTTTCTTTTCTTTATGCTTGGTAAGGACATTTTAAATGTGTTTTGATTATTCCTACCAATAAAGAGAAAACATTTCTTTTCATTAATATTCATGAGATATTATCCAAAGTCTCTTCCACTTAACTTTTCAAGCATTAAGGAAAATTTAGTTTTCATTTAAAAGTGGATATTATGTTTTCATTAAACTATTATTAAAGTAATTTAAAATAAAATCAGTATTACATTGTAAATAGTACTTAACTATACTTAATACACTATAAACGAGGTATACTACTGTCTTTTGTATTATATTGTATATAATAAGATTATATAAACTTGCACTAAATCAGTGGCGTAACTACATTTTTTAGGCCTGTAAGCAAATTCTAACTAAGGGGCCCCTACCAACATACTAAGGGGCCCCTCTTTTTATACTCTTTACACGAAAAAATGTAAAAAGGATATATAAGGTTTGTCAAGATTTTCGTAACGCATTAAAGGAAACGTCGGAAATATCATTAAGTATATATCAGTACAATATATATACACTTTTTCAGTTCAAACTACTCTCTCAGCTATTGAACTCTTCGAACGAAACTTTACACACATACTTTTCGGGAGCCATTTGGTTTGATTGAAATTGGACGTCTATTTCTTGTATCTGTGATATAAACTTAACAATCGGATATGAGGTTTCTCCGTTTTTAATAAAGGTATTCAAATGGAATTTGGTGTATACAGTACTGATATTTGCAAAAGACAACGTACAAAATTATTTTCAAATAGGTTTAAATCTAGATATAGCTTCCATATAAGTCTCTCGATTAAGACACATATTTTTCTTAGAAAAACTTTTTTATTTTATAAATAGGTTTAATATTTTATTTGAAGTACATACATATTATGTACTTTAAATTTAAAATTTACGTATCTTTTATAAAATGCAATATGAAGTTATTCCAACAAAAAAACTTTCGTCCCACTTTTGAGAATTTATTAAAAATAAATACAAAAATTTATAGTGGGGCCCCCTAAATTCGGGGGCCCGAAAGCGTTGCTTCCAGTTGCTTCCCTGTAGTTACGCCACTGCACTAAATATTAATTTCAAATGCAAAAGTATACGAATAAATGCAGTTGCCATAATGATTTTAAAATATATAATTTAAAATCAAGAAATACATGATAATTTATGTTATATCGACTATTTATTCTACAAACAATTCCAAAAAACCACTAATAATGGATATTTAGCGATACTCAGAGAAAAAGAGAGGAGACAGACATTACTAAGTCTAGGTCGGTATCAGTGGTCCAATACTTTTAAAATGCTACGATAATTAAAATACCTTATCAAGGTATATGTATGCGAACTAAAATTTTAGAAATATAATAGAAATAAAAGAGTTGATGTGCAATGAGTGCTGGCTGGACAGTACATATTTACGACGGTTGTTCAATAATAACTCTGAGATAACTCCAAAAATATTTGAAATATTTCTGTAACATTTTTTTTTTGTCTGACAATATTTATAATCTATAGTCTAAATTATTTCTCCGATATGGCAGAGTTTTCAATTTAGACAGCTGTTTAACATAGATAAATACCAGCAAACCTATAAAAATGGGGGATAAAAAGTTTTGTGCGTTAATTAATAAAACTATAAAGAACTAAACATTCATTATATGAAAGAATTCAAAAATTTTTAACAACAATGAGTGATATAAGAGAAAAAAAATTGTCAAATAAGATCAGATATATAATGTACAAATTGAGCTAATGTGAACAATAAGATTTATTAATAATGAAGTTATTTAAATCAATATTAGTATTCATTTTTCTTTCAATATTTATGCTGCAGAGATTTTACGGGATAATAATTCAATATATAGCATGCACCCACATTATAGACGATTTTTATGTTTTTTGTATTAAAATTTGGAACAGCCGATTTACTAAATAATCTATATATTAAATTGATTTTTAGCGTCTGTTTTGATGAAAAAAACTAAAATTCTAAATAAGTTATTGTTCTCAATAGAGATATTTTGAATGAACAGTAGTCAAATTGCAACAACAAAAATTTTTTATTATTTTTAAGTAAATGGATTTTTGGCTGACCAAAGATCTTTTTGGCTGACTAAAAATTTTTTTGGCTAGCTGGCCAGAGATCTTTTTTTCCTGGTCTTAGAATTATTTCTCAGATTTAATTATAAGTAAATAAATTATATTACCAAAACAAGATAACTATTTTAGATGGCTATATTTTAATGGTTTCAATTATTATTAAAGCTTACTTTATTTTACTTTATACACATATATAACATGCATATACCCGCATTACTCCAAAAGATTGAAATTTATTCCAACTATTCAATTGAAGACAGTAAATTGCTTTACACACAATATTTTTATTTGTTCTGTCAGTAAGAAGCCAATAATAACTTCCTTCTACAAATGTAACTGAAAAATTATTAGTTTTCGAAGTAATCCAAAAACAGAATAAAAGTCAACTTAATACTCAATTTGGCCACATTTGAAGTAAAAAATGGCCAAAATTCTCCTAAGTCCTGCTCGAATCCGTTGAAGTTGCATATTTAACGAATAAACATCAACATTTGTGTTAACAATTCGCATTTGTTATGAGCATTTGAGTCCCTTTCAAGATTCTGCAGTGGCAGATAGCGTACATCCTTCCGCCCACGACGGCATACGCACATCAATTCTAATAAAAAATCAACAACGCTAATACCGCAAAGTCGTTTCCTAATCTCGACTAATCGAAAATATTTGCGAAAGCATCAAGAAGTTGCCGAAGACAAAATAAAAATCATTAAAGCAATCGAAACAAAATGTCGAGAAAGTTTCCTCGGCTAATTCCTTGTTTTATTCAAACGTACATCGTCTTGGTTATGGAGCCAGTGGAGTGAAGAGCCAGTGTGGCCATAGAGGGCTGTGGCGCTGACAACGCGTTATCAACGCATTCATTGACATAAAATTCATATTTGTATTGTAATTTTTGGCAGTTAAAAGGGAAATTATAGGCAGCTGCCAACTGAGGTTCGGTGAAAGCACAGCATTGCGGTGGAGAAAGGTGATGTGGAAATGTGAAAGCATTGTGGGCTACGGTGCGAAATGAAAGATAGTAACGTTCTGACTTGAATAGAAATTATGCGATAACAAATCTGATTTGCATGAAAAGTTTACTTGATTTAATTTCACATTTTTAAATCTTTAATGATAAATATTAACTACCGAAATTACAATTTAAATAAATTTGGAGAATTTTTCTTATTTTCAATTTCTTACAAAAATTTTGCATATCCGTAAAATATTTTTATTAAATTTATTTCATTTACTTTACGGTATGAATACAATACTATGAAAAAAAAATAAATAAAAATTTTGCAATAACAGATTTAAAGTAGCAATTACAAGAGTTCCGTCTCCATAAATAATGAAATTATTTAAATCTTAAGTGAAACATGTGGCAACATCTGCGCTGTGGTGAATTGATAAGTATGCGGTGAGGATAAATGTAATGAGTGCAAGTACGCAAATAAAAAGGATTTATGCACTGTCAATGCAACACATCATGCAACACATATGAGCATTTCCTTAAGTTAAAAAGTAAAATATTACAAAAATGCTCTACATATATTCCTACGTCCTTTACTTTCTGGGAAACCAACGCTTTTTGGGTTTACTCGTGTTAAAATTTTTTATGTAGTCATTTTAAAATTTTATTATCCTTTCCCTCTCAGTTCTCGGAATGTAAGAAGCTTGTTGTAAGCAATAAAATTTCATATATTTTGTTGCGAAATGCAATGGATCATTACGACATTGAAGAGGAGGGGAACTCGGTTAAGTATGCACACTTGCATGTGAACATTCTCCAAACAATGTTAAGTTGAAGTGCAGATAAAAACAGATTAAAAAATTATGTACTTTAAGTTGTAAAGTTGGCGATATAAAATTGCTGTCGTTATTTATCACTGCCCACAACTAATTTATGTTAGCGGCAAAAATATGCCAAATAAACCATGGAAAATTAAAGCTGTAATGGATGAGGGGCATGTATGCCGAAGAAGTACTTCGGTGCTAACAATAAAAATTATATTTAAAGCATTTTTTATAACGAACTTATAAACAACTTATAAAAAACTTATAAACATGAGTACTTTGAAAGTCTTTTTAAGACATACGCATCTGCGATATGACATACTTGAGGTGAAGATTACAGAAGAAATTAGTAGACGATACGACATAAAAGATACTTTAGCACAAAAGCTAAGGTTGCATAAAGAAGAATATAAGATATTGAAATATGTTCATCTAAAATGAAAATATCAAGGATATAATGTATAGAATATAGAAGGATATAAGATATTGAAATATTTTCATCCATCAAGGATGTAATATACAGCATCTGGAAGGATATAAGATATTGAAATATTTTCATCCACCATGAAAATAACAAGGATATAATATATAGAATATGGAAGGATATAAGATATTGAATAAGATATTTTCATCCATAATGAAAATTTCAAGGATATAATATATAGAATATAGAATGATATAAGATATTGAAAAATTTTCATCCATCAAGGATGTAATATACAGAATCTGAGAGGATATAAGATATTGAAATATTTTCATACACAATGAAAATAACAAGGATATAATATATGAAATATAGAAGGATATAAGATATTAAATTATTTTCATTCACAATGAAAACATCAACGAATCATCCACAATGAGTGACGTTTCAATCAAATAAGATTTCGTGATCACTAGAATATTGAATTCTTAAATAAATTTGTTTAAAATTAAGCGTGATAAAGAAATACATACTAATATATTTACAATATTTTTGGTAACTAATATTTACTAATCTAAAATAATGTAAATAAAAACAAAGATAAGTAGCAATTAATTAAAACAATTAAAATTTTATTTTTATTTAATTAATGTTTTTGACGAATCATAGATATGCTTCAGTGATTATCAAACACGCATCAACAACAGATCTTGGAAGTATTTAATCATGTATAAATACAAATAATCAAGTCAAATACTCAGAATTCTGGCAATGTCAGAAGGCTTTTCTCCAAGTTTAAAATGTTTTATTCCAAGAAAATTTGTTTTCGCTTTTGACTCACTTTTCAGCTATACAAAGCATACACTTACCATTCCACTTTACAACACAAATGTAAACTAACACCTATTAACTAATAATTTTATACACGTAAATCCCCTTATAAGAAGTGTGACCTACAAGAAATTAAATGGGAATCCCTTATGTACGCATGTATTAAAAAACGACGGAATTCGAAGCCAAAACATATTTTTGTTTTGTGTCGCAGTGATCATTTGTCATATGACCATTCGACAACCTGTTTAACATGACCCAATCGTCAGTGATTAATTATCAGTCTGAGTTCAGGAATATGTCTTTAAAGAACATCAACATTTTTTTGTTGATGCGAATTGTGTTACGATTTTGTGATTAGGCAATGGTCCTCATAACTTATGTTTGATATTTTTAGGTAATAATGCAATCCGATAGTAGTTACTCCGTAAAATGATTTGTGAAAAGTGAAAATATAAAAATTTTTTTAATAAGGGATATATGAAATAGAGACTCAAATTAGGAAATCTACGAACCTCTACGAATCTACGAAGTATTCCTGGTCGTTTTCTCATAATTAAAAACAGTTGTAATAAAAAATAGTTTAAATAAATAATAAGTTAACAGTTAACCCATAAAATGATTTGTGAAGGGAGTTAACACAACGTGCTATGTACATTTTCTAAACTTTTTCGTTATCGTGAAATTTCTAATGGCCACGTATACATCAGAATGTTAACTTGATAGTACTATTGAACTTAGATAAGAAATACTAAAAGCTTTGATCAAAGTTGAATTAAACAAGTTAGGGGAAATTTTATAGCTACGTGATTATCTGAATACGTAACAATGCCAGCGGTTTTATATCGTCACTTTTATTAGCATACATAAAAAGCTGACGACCGGTTAAAAAACGTTATCCTTGATTGTGGCATTGGATCATAAAAAAATGAAATAAATATTTATAAAAATTGGCAATAAATATGCAGGTACGTATTTTATAACCATCTCTTCGTTCAACTAACGTGGAATATTTTATGCAATGTCCATAAAACTTGCACACAACAACTCAATGGAATAAATTATATCATATTTAAAAAAAAAAGTGCAACTCTTTAAAAAGCAAGCAATTGAAAATCAACTGCAAAAACGTGAATATTAAATGAAAAAAAAAATGTTAGTAAATTATATAAAGAACCTTATTTCATTAACGTAATTAACAGCTAATTTGTTTAAACCTCATTTAATCGTGCACCCTTGTTGTTTTAAAACAATGCGTACTGTACTTACATACAAACTGCACTGTACTACAAATATAGTACAGTATGTAGTATAAAAGAACGCATAAATATACGAGTGTGGCAGCAGTGTTCTTTGTAGTGAATAATATGGGAAAACATTATTGCCAGCGCTGCCAGTGTTGTTGTAGTATGCGTGCTGCAGTTGCGAACGCAGCTTAATTAAAAGTATAAAAAACTACCAGAGGCGCGCTTACTAAATTAAACTGCAAACCGCAAACGAATCCTAATGCGAATGCAATGAATTCACCAGTTTAGTGGAAATGCAACTGCAGTTACAACTGCAATGAAGTGAAACGTGTAGCTTAGGTTTTAGTGCTTGCACAAAAACAAAAGTAGCTCATTTAAGGATATAAAGCAATTAGTTGAAGTACACTGTAGATCAGTGACGACTGCTCTAAGGTGCGGAGGTGTGCGGTGAACACCCTAACATAATTTGCAAAATGTCAAATAACATATATAAATTTATTAAGTATCTTCACATCAAGAATTATTATTATTTATTACATTTCCATACATATATTTTTAAAGATTAAAGTTTTAGCAAAAACAATTAAATATAATTGTCTATGAAAACTCAATCAATTTGCTTCTGTTAGGTGCTATACTTGTTAGTTGTGCTCATATATTTGCAGCTCAAATCACAGAACTTTTCTATTATATTTCGTCTCTCCCCTTTGTGTGCAAAGAAGTTGGCAGCACATTCATACGTTACATATGAACAAAATATTGTGCGTGTGCTCCCGTTCGTAATATCAGAAATAGAGATTTATATGTGGGAATTGTATGAGAGTAATTTTCTGTTCTATTCGAATATCAACTGCATGCATACGAATCCAACATGATGATTTGCCAAAGTGGTTGTATGAGCTGCTGAAGTTTGCAGCTCATCTCGCCATACATTTCTATCACATTTCGTCTCTCCCCTTTTAACAGTAGCACCCACGAATTTCTGGCGCTCACTGTGCGGAGTACGTGTGCGCACATTTATACGTTGCAAGTGGGTTTGATTTTGTTTGATCACTGCATAAACATGTATGGTTCTGAGTTAAAACTCTTTTGTTTGAAAAAAGTTGGGTTGATGTTATAAAAAGTATGTAAAAAGTTGTGTTTATTCCGTTTTGATATAATATTAAATTTATATATAAAATCGCATATAAATTAATAATTGTTTAAAGTTATTTTAAAACGGTAAATAAATATGCATATATAACAATTCAGGCGTTTAATATTTTAATACTCAAAAAACTTTTATTGATAATCTATATTGCATATAATGCAAATGTTAATGTTGTGTCTCTAATGTAAGGTAATATAATACATGTCAGTTTTTTTTTGCGTGTATACAGTTTTTTGTTGTAAAAACAGTTTAATTTTTTTTCAATGTAAATAATTACAATTTACAGTGTTAAAGATATTATTTAGATATAAAATGAATTAATATTGAATGCCTATGTCGAATTTTAAAATAAATAGTAGTTTTAACTGTTTATGTTGCAATTCAGTTAAATCATGTTTAAAGATCCTCAGTATTGGAACGAATTATTTCTAGAGTTTCAGCGTTATAAAAAAATTTTTTTTTTCAGCATCTTTTAAATCAATTTATAACTATGGAGTGTGGTTGTGCTATTGAAAATCTTTTAAAAAAAAACTTTTCTCTATTGAGTTTTCAAGAAAAATTGGAATTGGTGCAAGTTGGAAGACCAACACCAAAACTTCCCAATATGACTTGCGTGAGTAAATGCCGAGGCAGATCCTTCAGTAGACATTTTCAGTCATCCAATTATGATGAGAAATCTTGGTTATGTGGCTGTTCTTTAATAAATAAATTGTTTTGCTGGCCATGCCTTTTATTTACTACATCTAAAGAAAGAGGTGTTTGGACTTCTGGATATAGTGACTTAAATCACTTGGCTACTGCTATGAATAAACATCAACTGACACAAGCACATATTAATAGTGTTGTTTCCTTAAAAACGTTTGGAAACACAAGAATTGAGTTTTCCCTAGACGAACAACAAAAAATAGCAACAACTCGACACAATCAACAGGTTTCAGAAAACCGTAAAATTTTAGAACGCCTAATAGATTGTGTTTGCTTTTTAGGGACTCAAGAACTTGCTTTTAGGGGTAATGATGAGTCCCAGAGTTCGAATAATAAAGGAAACTATAAGGAGCTGCTAAACTTACTAGCTAAATATGATAATAAATTAGAACGTCATTTAACTACTGCTACTACGTTTACAGGAACATCAAGCTCTATTCAAAATGAATTAATAAACGCTGTGGCTTCTGTCATATCTGATTGTATAGAGGAAGAAATTAACAAATCATCATTCATTTCAGTCATGTTAGATGAAACTACAGACATTGGAAAAAAATCACAACTTTCTCTTGTTTTTCGATATGTTGATGGCAATGGCTTACCAAGAGAGAGATTTTATAAATTTTGGGACTTAAGTGCAGATCGTTCAGCGGCTGCTATATCAAATAAAATAATTAATATTATTAAAATGAAAAATTGGGGTGACAAACTTGTTGCGCAAACCTATGATGGTGCTGCAGTTATGGCAAGTGATTTGAATGGCACTCAAGCTAAAGTCAGAGAAAACTTCCCACAAGCTGCGTTCATTCATTGCAACGCACATGTGTTAAATTTAGTATTGTCACAAAGTGTAAATTTTATTAGTGAAGTAAAAATTTTTTTTACTACTCTGTCCGGAATGTCGTCATTTTTTTCTCATTCGTCGAAAAGAACGCATTTGTTGGATGATATAGTCAGAAGAAGACTACCTACTGCTGCACCAACAAGATGGAATTATACATCTCGAATGGTGAACACTGTGTGGGCTCACTATAATGATTTAATCAACCTTTTTGAGGAAATGATTGAGGATCCTGACAACTGGGCATCTGATGCAGTAGAAGCTAGAGGATTTCGTCACTTTTTGGGAGAATTTAATACAGTATTTTTTTTGTCAACCTTTGACAAAATATTTTCTCAAACCGATATTTTATTTGATATATTACAAAATAAATCATTCGATGTGTGCTTTTGTTTAGAAAATATCGAAATAGCTAAACGGAACGTTATGTTGTGCAGAGAAAAATTTAATATGACTTTTGATGATACTTTGAAGAAAGCTGAAATACGTCTTAAACGTGGTGAAACGGCAGAAGAACATAAAATTCGTTATCGGGGTATCTATTGTAAAGTTATAGATACCATTTATAATCAAATGGTATTAAGATTTAAGGCATTAAATGATTTAAAATTTATTGAACTATTAAATTCAAAAAAATTTGAATTATATAGAAATGATTTTCCAGTTAATCTTTTTAATTGTTTAAATGAGTTGTATGGTAAATTTTTTGAAGTTGTTAAATTAAAAAACGAGTTAAATGTTATCTATTCCAACAATAATTTTTGCGGCGTTTTAGTAAAAGATATGCCTCCATTACTGATTAATTTGGACTTAAAAGACACACTTACAGAGGTATATAAATTAAGTTGTTTAATTTTAACAGTACCAACTACTATTGCAACAGTTGAAAGATCTTTCTCAGCGTTGAAAAGAATTAAAACATATGCACGAAGTAAAATGCAAGAAAGCCGTCTATCTGATTTAGCCTTAATATCAATAGAAAAGTCATTCTTAAAAGAAATTCAGTTTAAACCGACCTTTTACCCTGATGTTATAAATAATTTTTTAAAAAGTAATCGTAGATTGGAGCTGTTGTACAAGTAAATGGCTATTTTGATTTTAAATCTATTTTCCGCTATTAAATTCAATAATTTATTTTAACGAGATTTTGTATTAAATACGTATTTAGTAAAATTTATTTTTATGATTAGAAAAAAAATGAACCAATAATTATAATAATTTATTAATAAATGTAATATAAGTGTACCATATATATTTTTATAAAATATAGTTATAAAACCTATTATCTAAATAAGAAGGTAGCCTAGTTTTCAAGTTTTTAATTTAATTTATTTAATATGTTATTCGGTTAATGAATTGTTGAATGTTATAATATAGTTATTGTTAATAAAATATCATCTATTTCAATTTATCATTTTTGATTTATTTAATTTTGTAGAAGAGCCGCACACCCTTCCAGATAGGGCACGCGTCGTCACTGCTGTAGATTTCCTTAGTTATTGGTGTTTGCTTCTTTTAATTCTCATTCTTATTTTTTGTAATTTTTCCTACCATAATTTGCTACTGGTAACGGTTAAAATGCAAGTTGCTGGTAAGTTTAATGCAAAAATTTCTTTACATTTAATTTTTTTTCTCATTTTAGTTAGCATTTTTGTTATTCATCAACGTAACTTAATTTCCATACAAAAAAAAATTCCACTTGGCCAGGTTGAATTCATTGAATTAAATTTATGCGCTTATAGGTGGGCGACGACTGAAACTGAAAGCTGAATGCAGCTGCTGCTGTTCTACTATTCTACTGTTCAACCATTTTGTTGTTGGTGTATTGTTTTTTTTTTCGTTTTGTTCTTGCTTTTGTATCTGCTGCCACTGCTATTGCAGATACTATGGACTGCTGCCCCTTGGCATATGCTACAATAATCTTTTACTAAATACTTTTAAGCGGCAATTAACGCAGCAGATTATACTCAACATTCGGATGCATTGAGCTTAAACTTTTGCTTATTTTCCAGCGATTTTGTTGCCTTTTAATGCCCCCTTTGTGATTATTTTTTCAACATTTTTTCTTCATGTTTTTCTTATTTTCATTTTTAATTTTTCATTTTGTTCTGCTTTTAAGCTTTTTTTTTTATTTGCATTATTTTTCATTTTATCTTTGTATTTATGTCTGCAATTTTTTTCTGTTTCATACAATGCAGTTTCCTGTTTAATTTATGATGGAGTTCAGCTTGAAACGTTAATATTCAAGTGGAATTTATTTATTTATTCTTTTAGATTATTTTTCTGTTAATTTATTTTGTGTTGATTTTTTCTCATCTCCACAGAATCATAAAAATTCGTTTGTTACAATCCAAACAATGTGACAACAAAAATGGTCCCATACTAACTGGCTAAGATTATTTCTAGTATTTTCTGCTCCTCAGCAGCGGTACTTCTCCATTTCTTCTTCCTTTTTTGTTTGTTATTTTTGCTTAATTTCAATTTTAATTCTGTCTTGTTGCGCTTCTTAACTTGCTTTAGGGTCGCGTTTTTTCCTTTCTTTACTTAATATTTGTTCTGTTGTTCCTTTACTATATTTTTTTAATATTTTTTTTTCATACTTTTTTCTTTTATTTTTACATATATTTTTGTATTTTATTTTTTTTCGTGAATATTTCGTTATCACATTTTTTTGGCGATATTTTTTGTGCTAAAGCCTTCAGTTGCCAAATTAAAATAGAAATTGTCGCAAAGGGAAAACATTATGAAATTATAGCAAACAAAATAACAAACATTTTAAAGTCGTTATTAATTCCTGTAAGGACAAAGGCATAAAGTAACCATTTCGGTATCTTGTATTTTATAATTCCATTTTTATATTTCTCATATTTTCTTCTCGCTTTTCCCGTAGCGCTTCGTGCAGCGATACTGGCACGACCTCTGTCTCTACTACTGTGTGCATGTTTTGCTTGTGTGTGCGCTTGTGTGTGTGTGTGTGCGTGCCGTGTTTTAGTTTAATTAATATTTACACAAGTGTAAATGGCATTTGTGTCCTTTTTTAATTCAGCTAAACTGTTTTTTGTAAATATTTGTTAAATTATTAAGAAAGATACTTTTCGCAAACAGTGTCAAATGGATTTTTAAATTTTAAATTAACAAAATCAATTTACGAAACATAAAAATACTAAAAATTAATAACATATTCCCGAAGGTGAAAATAGAATATTTTTACATTTTATCGCAGAGAGTCGAGAAGTAATGAATTTTTAATGAATTTTAAACAGTTATTGAATTCATTTTGAGTAAAAAATTGAACATACATATACTTTTCGTTTTAGTTTTAAAGAAGTATATGAGAAGGTTAGTCAAATTGTTAAAGGTTAATTTTAGTCATTTAGTAAAACTTTCTTAGCATACAATCTTATATATTATCTTATATTAACAAGAATTAATACAGTGCTTCTTATAAGAATAGAAATAAACGGGTTCTATCTACCAACGTAGCGGAGCACTGCGACCATAGTTGATCTTTTGTGCTGCAATAGACCCCAACCGAACAGAAGACATTCCGTCTTTTGAATGAAAGTCAGGATGTCGGCCGTTGAAGACCTTCTAATGTAGGAGGGGAAGAGTAGTTTTCTACCTAGTGACGAACTCCTGGCCCAGATCAAGACTGGACAGTCACAGAAAATGTGACTGGAAGTCTCGTCTGCTTCTATGTAGACTCGACAATCTATTTCTTCGAACAGCCCCATTTTGTTAAGGTGATAAAGCAGTCCATGGTGACCCGTTAAATATCTTACCAGCAACCCCAACTCTCTTCTGCTGAAGAAGGATACCTTACCATAATTGTAGGGATAAACCAGCTCCTTAGCCTGACGGTTACTTGGAATGTCGCGCCACTAGCGACTTCTCTCGGCTGAAAACCATTAATCAATCTGAGATCTAATTGTAGACCAACTTAATCCACAATATTGCTTCGGTCCACAGATTTGAATGGTAGATCCTCGCAATATTATATCTTTCTGTGTGACCATGCACCATGCTCCTTATAACTATAGTTTAAAATTTAAAACGAATTCAAACTTTTGATTTGTGTGCATTTTTCTAAAACTTTGAAAGATACATTTGACTCATGCTTTCATAAATATTTGAGAAGTATTTCATATTTAACTGTGAAAAGTGGCCAATGACAGTTTTTGCTAATCATGTCCAATGTTCTTTTGAATGGATAATTCTCCTAATGCGACAGAGATGCTATTCCTTTTGAGTGCACAACTCACTTAACCCGACAGAAATACTATTCTTGTCAAATCTCGCTTTAGAGAGCTTTCACTGTGTTATGTTTATAGTGAAAGATTAAAAAATGTTAATAAATGAATCCAACCTTATTTTCCCTCCATCATGCATCTTTTAATCGCTTCATTATAAGACATAACAATATTCTAATCGGCTGGCAAATGTGTTTTAACACCTTTCAATCCTTTTTCTACTAAATAGATTTTTTCGATCGAGTTTTCTATAGTTTAAAACTCCAGGTGCTGTTAATATATAAAATTTTGACAACAAGCTGATAAAGGAATAAACTTGTTTTAATCCTTTTAGGTTGCAGTAAGGTAGCATATGAATTACGTCTTGCCTGCATGAATGTACATATTTTTTTAAATGTCAATTTACTGCTTGATATGCCACATCCTTTACAAATAGTCAGCACAATGGTCACTTCTACTTATCCATACGGTCTATTATAGTTGCATCATTTGTTTCTACGTTATTTAACATTCACTTAGAATAATACAGATAGTTCAACAATGCATTTGCAAATTGTTTTCTACATTGGTAACGATTTGTATATATACAATACATCGCGCTGGTGGTCACAGCATCTAAGTAGCACATCGGCTGATAAGACCGTAGGATGATATACTAGCAGCACCACTAATGAAAAATCTCTATATATATATTTAAAAGTGGCAACTCTCAAATAACACATGTCAACCTTTCATGACATTTGAATTATTACTCATTTATTTTTAGCTGTTTTAGTGACTCTGCTCTTTATATTATCAGAACAATGGATTCAAGGCAGTTTTTTGATATTGTCTTGATTTATCACTACTTTTTGATGGTATAAAATGTTGCAACAGTAATAGCTATCCAGACTTTTCTCTATCAAATGTAGGTAGGAAAGTGATTTGCTGAGACTCTTAAAAGGACCGTACAAACACCGATCACACGATGGTCACGCAAAATTTGTGGTGATGTTATAATATATAAAAAAAATTCACAAAATTGTTTCGGAGAACCGCAAACTTGAACTTACAGGAGATAACTGATAACTTAAACATTTCTGGAAAAACGTCGGCTTCATATTGTATGAACATTTGTCTATGAGAAAGCACTTTTCGAAGTGGGTGACCCGTCTGCTTGCAGTTGACTGAAAACAATAATTTGTGGATAATTCAGGGAGCTATTTTAAGCTGAATTGGCTGAGTGAAGTTTGTCTTCAAGCCCTTACCTATAATTCCCTTGCGAATTATAATAGAAGAAGAGTAAGAACTAAAATTACCTGCCGCAGAATAACATTAAACGAAATTATAACAGCCAATTCACACCTTGGCAAATCATACATCAATATTATTGAACACAGAGAAGTGGCAGTTACAAGGCAATGAGGGAGGCAATTTGTAGATAGCTTATGCCCAGAGGCAATTTGGAATCATGTGACGTCAAGCAAGGCTTAATAGTACAAAACAAAAAGAACTTTTGCATCGGTGTGTGACAATCGTTGGAACCTGAATAACTACTACTCCAATGTCAAATCAGCAGTCAGCTGAATGGACTTAAGACCATCTTATCGTAGACCACTGATGATGGGTATTTGGCAAAATTCGATAGAGCTATATGGTCAGCCAAAAATTCAATTAATTAAAATAATTTAAAAGAATTTTTGTTGTTATAGTTCACTACTTTTCGAAACCTCCTTATAAAATAATATATATCAAAAAATCTATAATGTAAGTACATTTCTTCAGTTTCACTTATATAAAAATTTTATATATACGCCAAGGAAATTCAAAAATTAACTTCAAACCATGAAAATTTAATAAAAAAAAAAATATATTTATATGTCTTCCATTTCATTTTGTTAATTTAATGCCTTAGAAAATTCAACGGACTAACAAAAAATAATAATAAATCAAGGATGTTAGCAGTAACAACAAATCACAATTAAGCTTAAAAAATACTTTCATAAAGTATCTGTCGTAAAGTTTTTATTAGTATTTTTTGTTTTGCCAGTAGGATTTTTTCTAAATCAGCTACAATAAAAATTTATTGTACATAAATAGAAAATTTTTAAAATAGACTAAATAACAATAACCGAGAAGTGAATACCGGGAACTCAAACTGAACTGAACTGAGCCGAGCCGAGCCGTGCCGAATCAAATTCGCCAAAATCACTGAAACAAATGCAGTGAATGTTATCTTTCGGCGTGACATATTTTGCGAAAATATTTTAAAACTGGAAGCACTTTTTTCATTTATTCTCGTATTTTTATTGTTTTTGCTTCAGTTGAACTTTTTCATTTGAAATAAATTGAAAGCAACCGAAATTGAGTCCAATTCGCGCGCAGTTTTCAATGCCCAAACCCAAATTAAAGGACAATGCAACAAAGTTGTGCGTTATTCATTGCTGCAACACACCCAATGTATGCTGCGCGCAACAAACGAATGGGAAAAAAAATGAAGAAAAGTTAAAAAAATAAAAAAAAACAAAAAAATAATGAGAAAGTTTTTTAGGAAAGAAGAAGAAAAAAACAATAATTGTAAGTAACAAAAAAACAAAAAAACAAAAAAAAGGCAAGGGGAGAAAAGCAGTAAATTTTAATTACCTCTTCGTGATGGTACCAGAATATGTATGCTGGCGGTTCCGGGCTGAATTTGACTGTGCAAGTGAGATTTATGGTGCTGCCCTTGTCGACATGAAGGTCAGGTCCGCCAAGAATGGTGGCCGTTGGCACTGTTGACACACAAAAAGGCACATACACAGCGTGTTTAGGCATTAGTGGCAGTCGCAGTCGCAGTCGAAGTCACAGTCGCAGCCGTAGTTGAAGTACAGTTGAAGTTGAAGTAACAGTCAGCAGCAGTTAACAGTTGACAGTTAGGAGCAGCAAACATTGTACAATGCAAAAGTGTAAATACGAGTCGACGAAGCAGCAAGTGTGAGTGTGTGTGAGTGTTGCCAGCAGGAAGGAGAAGACGTTGCAAAACGACACGCATATAAAATAAGAAGAGAAGAAATGTGATATACAAATAAGTATAAATACTAAATACAAAAGGAGCACAAGTCAGTGAAGATAAAATGGCATTACTGTCAAATAAAAACAAACAAAAACAAACATTTTGGGAATAGTAACAAAATGACGGCATAAACGTAATTTATATGTTAAACAATTTTTTTCGATTGTTTATGTTAAAGTATTTTTTTATGATTTTTTTCTTCTTATTTTTATGTTATATATTTTTTTTTGTGTTTCCTACTACATCAAACAGCATAAAAATAAGGTCAAAAACATTGATGTATGGGGTAAAAACAAAACAACAAAAAAAAACTAACAAGAACTCCAAATAAAAAATAAAAAAACAAAATAATGGAATACAAAAGCATATAAAAGATATAAAAAGGAAAAATTTGATTACTCACCCACAACATTAAGGCGGACAAAATAACTACGCACGGGTTGCGTCGATATTTGACACTCATACATGCCGGCATCCCGTTTTTGCGCCCATTTTATTTGCAATGTCCAGTCATCAGTGTCCTGATGATGTGTAGCCTGAAAGCGTTGATCCGATGTATAAGTATAAGAGCCAACAGTGAGTATGTGAATATCGCGATGCCGTATCCAGGAAACCTGCAATTATATTAAACACATTACACATTTTACACAAAAGAATACGAATATACATAAACATTATATGAAGAAAAGGCAAGGAAATGTTACATATTGTTGCCACATACTAAATAAATTAAATGTACGTATCTTGAGGCTTTGCAGGAGAAATATTTTTGCATTTAAAGCTTTAATAAATTAAACCAAGTGAATGAGTGAGTATCTTCTCGTATTTGCAGTAAAAGTACCAACTCCTTACAAAAAACAAATATTATAAATACGATTTATTAAGTTGTGCTGCTTTATCGCATTCGGAGCAAATTTAATCTTTTTTGAGGTTTTCAGAGGGTTTTTATATTTACCCAGAATTGCTTTCAAGTGCTGGTAATCGTAGCACAAGCATGAGCTAAAGATATTAATGTTATAAATTTGATAATTGTACTAAAGTACGCATTAGTCTCATTTAGCTGACTGTTGTGGTTTTATTGTGTGTGCTAACAGAACACACAAGTACACACAAGTACACGCAAAGTTACTTTTAGTTAAATAATAAATGTTGTGAAAATTTTAACTTGCAAGCCAAGTACGCAAGTAAGCGGGTAACTAACTAACTTACAGGATATGAAGTTTCAACTTATTTCGTGCTTAAAAATTGTAAATTATAAATAGTTTCTCCTTTAAAATAACTCGAAACTTATGTGAGTACCCTTACAGCCAAGCAACTAACTCAAACGTAATGATGCCGAATTTTGTGTATTGAGTTACTAAATTACATTACATAATTCAAGTTGTATGTGTGTACAAACAATAGTTGCACAAACACACATTACAAATTAACAAATTATATATACATTAGTCAAAACTACGATCGCTGCTGCTCTTTCCGTGCTGTCAACTTTGAAGTAATAAAAGAAAAATATTACACGCAGTGTATATTTAACTTATGAAGTTGTTGAAAAGTTTGTTTTATGAGTGCGTATGTTCAGTGAAGGTTAATAATGGAACATTATATCTTAAGCTAAAATTAGTCTTTGTTGTGTAGGAGAATTAAATTTAATTATTTCCAAATATAATTGAAAACGATAGTTCCTAAACTTACGAGTCTTAAAACCGAAAAAGAAGGAATGCAAAAAATTTAAAACAAAATTTTTGACTGTCATAAAATATCATTAGTTTGAGAAAGCAATATTAAATTTTTTATGAAGGTAAATTAAAATTATATACTTTCAAATATAATCAAAAATAATAGTTCTTGTATTAAGCCAAAAGATAATAGAGCTAAAAAAATTTAAAATAAAATGTTTGATTGTCATAAAATATTATAAGTTTTAGAATACAATTTTAAAAAATTTACAATATTGTAATATTCTATTTTTGGTTGAACACACACTATTTTTTCACTTCAATAAAATGTGCTATGATATATAAGTTCTTTCTTAATAAAGATCTTAATAAATATCTTAAATTATATTTTAATTGATTCCTTACTTTAGTTAAATCAAGTGCAATATGAACAATGGAACCAAAAACTTAAAAATTTTCGAAATTTAATAGTTTACCATAAATGAAGCGTGAAAAAAATTTTTATTAAGAACTTTTTAATTATATTATTACTGTTTGTGGATTTCATATTGAGACCTATGGATCCATTATGCTACATTCGTGGATTTAACACTATTTTTTATGTCTTAACTTTCTCTGTAAATTGTAGTATTGAACCAACATTACAAAGCTTTATTTTTTTATCCAATATGACATGCCCATCTGTCGAGCAAACTGCTTACAGATGTTATGAGGACTATTTTATTGCACAAATAGTTTTATCTTGATATGCTTATTATTATTGTTTTCAATTTTGTTTTATATTTATTTACAATCTATCTATTAAAAAGACTGCAAGCAATTTAAATAATATCACACAACTAGACTAAGACTTTGAAAACCTTTTTAAATAATTTTTCGCTAAACAAACAAAGGCCCAGTAAGGCTTGGAGGCACACTAACGAAGAGAAACAAAATTTTTTAATGTATAACCAACACAGGGTTACTATCCTGAAGTATTCCCGATAAAGTTCCAGGGTAGAAACGGTCTGGCACATGCGGGGGATTGGTTTTAATCTGTGCACACCAGCCATACCACTATTGCGACGATATAGTGACGATACGTTGGGCATTTATTTTTAAACCCCCACTCCGTACAAAAAAAAAAAAACAAGTAAATAAATAATATCCGTTTTTTATGTAACTCAGTGTTACATAAATTTTTATTAAAGTATAACTGAACCGAAATCGTAATTTAAAAATTTTAAAGTAACTTCAGTACAAAATTTACTGTTTAACGAAACATGAAACCAAGCAGTGAAGGCAAAAGAAGGAACAATGTTAAATTAGTTGAAATTCGCAACTTCCAACTAAAAGCTGGAATAAGCGATGCAAAACAAGAGCACTTAACATTTTTCCTTAACAGAATGTTAAACAAAGTTTCTATTTATGCTGAAAAACTAAAAGCCAATTTAAAATGTTAAAATGTTGGTAATTCCAGAAGTAATACCTTCTGTGCGGTTGGCTCATTGTGTCAAATTCTTTGAATTGAAATCAAAGTATTAAAAAGTGAAAAACCTAGTACTTCTTTTGGGAAAATTTCTATTTTTCACTCAACTAAATGGAATTTTAATTTCTCAACTTAATTAAGAGAAAAAAATTTGCATAATATTTTTAAATTATGGCGAAAAATGCTTACAGTGCTCGAAGTGCGGACTAAAATTTTTATTGCAATATTTAATTAAGTTTGCATAATAAAAAATTATTACATAAAAAGGAAATAAGAACTTTTGTAAATATCCGAAGCGCATTTTGCATATTTAAATGAAGAAATATGCAAAATTATTTTCGCTTTAAGTAATAAACCACACGACTTACACGAGAGCAATGCAGCAGATTTCACTGCACAAGTTGCAATTTCCTTAAAATGCACAATTTTATGAATTATTTAAATAATTTAATACTCAAATGCGTTGCTGAGCAAATTTGAAAAAATATTAAAAAAAAAGGCAAGGTTTTTTTTTAAATTTTATTTTTTTTTTGTTTTGTTTAACCACTTCAACGTAACGCACCGCTCAAGTGCAGCACTCAAGCAAAATACAATTTCGCCATTGTTATTACCCTTTTTTTACTTTTTTTAAAATCAAAAAAAGAGTACCGAAGACATTGGCAGGCAAAAAAAACAAAAAAAATTTTTTAAATAAAAGAAAGTGAAAAACTTTTCAGCCTTGAGCTGAATGCGTCTGCAATATAAGTATTACATGCACCACCCACACATTTGCATAGGACATACAAACATACATTTACTCACGTTTACAGTTATGTATTAATGTCAAGTGCATGCCTGTATAGGTGGGTGTGCATATGCAAGAATCTGATAAGTAAATTCACAAGTGTTTTTTCCCCTCAGCGTACGACCAACTAACATAACAACACCAACGCACTGCGCATATAACTGAGCGTGAATGCGGCACGCAGCACAATGGGACAAAAGTTGCACAAATGAGTGGAGAGTTTTGAGTTATAAGAAATGAAAATCTCCAGGCTTGCATATGAAAGAGAAGAATTGTCATAGGGAAGAATGATTAACGGATAGGAAATTTTCTAAAAGATCGAGGAGTTATGAATAATAAGTAATGATTATCTCACGGCTTGCACATGAAAGAGAAAAATTGATCAATGAGTAGGAAATTTTCTAAAAAATCGACGAGATATGAATAACAAGGAACGAAAATCTCAAGGCTTGCATATGAAAGAGAAGAAACTGATCAATGGGTAAGAAATTTTCTAAAAGATCAAGGAGTTGTGAATAATAAGTATTGATTATATCAATGCTTGTACATGAGAGCGAAAAAATTGATCAATGGGTAGAACATTTCGTAAAAAATCAAGGAGTTCTGAATGAGAAGTAATGGCTATCTCACGGCTTGCATATGAATTAGAAGATATTGATCAATGGGTAGGAAATTCCCTGAGAGATCAGGGAGATAGGAATAATAAGTAATGACTATCTTAATGCTTGTACATGAAAGAGAAAAAATTAAACAATGGATAGGATATTTCCTAAAATATCAAGGAGTTATGAATAATAAGTAATGACTATCTCAATGCTTGTACATGAAAGAAAAAAAATTGATCATTGGATAGGAAATTTCCTTAAAGATCGGGGAGATAAGAATAACAAGGAACGAAAATCGAAAGGCTTACATATAAAATAGAAGAAATTGATTAATGAGTAGGACATTTTTAAAAGATCGAGGAGATATGAATAACAAGGAACGAAAATCTCAATGCTTGTACATGAAAGAGAAAAATTAATCATTGTGTAGGAAATTTCCTAAATGATCGGGGAGATATAATCTCTCTCTATATGAGAGAGATGAATGTAATCAATGGAATGAAAGTTCTTTTAGTAAACGGGGACAAGTGACTTATAAACAATGGAAATCTTATCGCTCTTATACATACGTAATCGTATGTATAATTATACGTAATCGCTCTTATATATGAAAGCGAAGAAGATGATCGTATAAGAGAAGAGAGTAAACGGTAATAAATTATAAATTACTGTTAAGTGAGTTGAAAAATACATGAGATTGTCCATTTTTGTTAAAAATCAACTCAATTGGCTAAATTCACTTATTATGATAATTTTTAGGCTTCGTACGATCACTAGTGAAAGAATTAGTTCTTGTTAAACCATGAGCCAACATATGGGACCATATTTTTTGGACCAAGAAATATTTATATTATTTATTATTACTTATTTCAATTAGTTTGTTAGAATAAACACTAAGTATTCATACATTATTATGTTCATATCTTCATATAATTATGTGGTTTTTGATTTGTAAAGTTGTAATTAAAAGTACACCATTTTGCACCTACTGTGCTCGTTATGACAATTTTACTTCTAACCACTAACTGAAACCTCTTTTTATTCATTTGTGGATTTATGTCTTAAACACCAAACATTTGAAAACTGGCTCCTTGTTGCAAAACATTAAATTGTGAGTGCAGATATTCAGCATTTAATTTAGCTGAAATCAAATTTAAAATTAACTAAAGCCGAAATGCCAACTAATAGCACACAAAAAGTGTAAAAAATGAAAAAACAATTTCGCAGTTAGTGCTGAACTTAGTTGAGCTGTAGAACTTAAATTAACAGAAGTCATTATTCCAGCTAATAGCATTAAAAAATAAAAAAAATTATTTACTGGAAATTGCTATAGATAAAATATTTCTGTACTCATTTTTAATAGTAAAAGTCCTATACGTATATTTAAAGAATATTTACATAAAAAAATAACGAAAAATAAAAATGAAATGCCTACTGTGCAGTGACAAATGCAAGTATGTCTCATATTTTATTCTAATTTCTAAAATATTTTATGCTCTTTGAAATTCGAATCAACAAGCACAGCATCAATAATTTTAAAGTAACAGAAATACTAAACATAGACATTTTGTAGGTTTCATAATTTAATCAAAACATTGTAATTGTGTGCGTAATTGTAGCTGTGATTGTGTCGTCGATTGTATCTGTAATTGCAATCAAGCATCGCGAATGGCACAATAAATTCAAATCAATTTGCTGATGGAAAGCTGAAATTCTGTAAATTCTAATTTTAATAGCAGCTTCGCTGATTTGTTTCTATTTAATTGCGATGAATTTACATAAAAGCCTTAACGTACACATTCAAACATTCACACACGCACATATGCCGGTACAAAATAAACAAAAGCCCACACTCAACATTACACATACATACTGACGCTCTCACTCACGCTTATTACACTTAGAAACAACATAACATAGACATCACATACATATGTGCAATTATAATTGATTTCAATACATAAATATTCATTTCTAAAGATATGCAAACACGTCTATTTGCATAAAGTTCATGTAGGTGTGTAACTGTATGTGTGTAAGTAAATATTTATATTCTATATTGTGTTCATAGGGCTTATCGCTGTCAGGCCGTCATTTTCAATTGTTTCGCGTACGCATTTTGCTGATGTGTGAGTTTATTCAAATGTAATTGTTCGATGTATTTTGTTACATATTCGCAATGTTTCAAGTTTCTTTGTGTGCGCATACAATTATGCAAATCGTTGGAGTCGAAATGTTTGCGAGTATGTAAAACAAATGTTAATGTTTCATTTCACAGTAAGCGAATTCATGTTAATGCATGGACCAATCAATGCTGCTAATTATTATAACTTGCACATTTATATGGGAAGCTCTGAAATCATTAATGTTTTTAGACAATTGAACAAAAACTTGGAAAATTCATTTATAGACCGCTTAATATTTTGAAAATATTTAAATATGAGTATTGAACTTCACAGTTTTGAATAGTTTACAATTTATGTATATATTTATATTAACGATAAATAGCTAAAAGAGATCATTAATTACATTGAATCAATTGGTGTAATACATACAATGTTATTTATTGTGTGTGTATTATCTATTTATATGTAAATATTAAAAATATTAAAACTAATTTATCATCCAAATCGACCAGAATATTTTTTATAAAGTCTTCAATATATATACTTTTCGAAACGAAATGAACTACGAAAAAAAATTTCTTTTTATATTATTTTACTCAATTGAATCCTTGGCTATATGGTCAGTAGCTGTTTCGAGTAATATCAAATACCCATCATCAGTGGTTTTAAAATTATTTGTTATATTTAATTATTCGTAAATAATTATAAGAGACTACAAGTAACTCAGAGTTAGTTGCAGAGTTACTCATTAGATAATTGACCCAAAGCCATATTTGACTTGCGAACTTGGAGTTTTCTTGATTTGTTGTAAAATTTCATTAACAAAACCTCTACGAAATCTTTCTCTCTCATTACGAAACCTCTCTATTAAATGTAATGGTTTCAGTGATTATTTTCTATTAAGTAAAATAAACAATACCGTCGCATCTAACGTTGAAATCACGTTTTCAGTGTATTATATTAAATAAAAAATAGTTAAAAGAAAAAAAAATTTTGGTAAATAGTTGGATTATTCAGTTATTTATGCTTGCTGAGAGGCAATCATTATATGGCTTTTGAAGTGTAAATTACAGGGTCTTAAGAATCAACTGTAAAGACAGCAAAAAAAAATAACTTAAATGCAACTTCAACAGAAAATAAAATACGAGACAAGCAAAATTGGGTCATTATATCACCTACGTAGTCAAGGCTGCACAAACTTTCAATGCTCAAGTTCCAGATTTTCGCTCCTAATTAGACAGTTACGAGTTCTAAGCCTGGCACTTGCAGTTTAAACAAATTATATATAAACTAATTAAAAAATTCGAGTATTTCCTCAGATCACTGATGATGATACTCAAAACTGCGTTGTATGGTCAGTCAAATTTCAATAAATTAACTTAATTTGCTTGCTTTTAAAAAAAGCTTTTTTGTAGTCAGAAGACTTACTATTTTTGTGACATATTTCTAAAACTTCTTTAGATTGAAACAAAAAACGAGTGAGACACAACATAAAATATTAACAGTTAACATAGGTAACAAAATATAAACTATTAAAAATATTTATTTTATTCCCAAAAAATTCGGTATATTATCATTATATTGCAAAATAATTAAGGTCTTTCCGTTTGCAAAGCCTAAGATAGGCTCATTTAAAAATCAGTCTAAAATGTAAATTAGCAAAACCATTTCGAAGTATATTTTTTAGTAAAAATATTTAAATTTTTTTCTCGAAGTGCCTATATTATTATTTAAAAAACCAAGCTTATAAGAAAAATTTTATTAAAAACGATGGTGATGAGGTCAAAAGCTGTTCTACTTATTACAGAATGATCCATATGCCGATTAATTACTATTATTTATGTATCCCAAAAATTATTGAATAATGTAATCAAAATAAACTATATGGAAACAATTAAACATATTTATAGTTGTGTGAAATATTCAACTTTGTCGTTAGTATATTATTTTATGCAGAATCATGCATAGCCCATTTCAAGAGTCAACAAACAAAAATATTAAGAATTAAAATTTAATGAAAAAATGGAACGCAAAAAAGCATAGCTATACTTGTATTTTTAACTGCATTAATTTATTTTCATTTAAAGTTATAAAAAAATAACTGCAGAATATGCAGCTTTTATTAAAATAAAAAATCTTCAATATTTCAATACACTTTAAGAGATGGCAGTCAAACAGCATATACGACAGTTTCCATGGTTTCATTAACTGAAATTTTAATATCTGTGATTTTATTTCTTGTTATTAATTTTGATTGTAATACCACGATTCCGTATATGAGGTCTTTTATCGTAAATAATTCCCCAGCAATAAAAAATAATTTTAAAGGCTTTAATATTCATACGAGTGTACATCGATATATGAAAGCATTTAATATAAATGGATGGGTATGATTTTTTATATAAAACATACGTACGATATGTTTTCCTCATCTACAGAAGGAAATACTTTCTTATTGTAGAATTAAGTACAACTTTAATTAAGTGCAATGAATATCCTGTATGTGAATCTGAATAAATCAGGTACGTGCACGTCCATAGTAGTACACAATTATATAAAAATGCTATAGATTTTTTTTTTGTCGTTTGCTATTAACAATTATTTTGTATTTTTATATTAAAACTTTATATGACTTTTCTCTGTTTTGTGTAGATTTTAATAAATAAAAATTTCTGTTGGTATAAGCTCAAAGAAGATTTAAATAGTTTCTAAAAAGCTTAACCCTGACCACAGTTCAACCCTCCCACAGTCACTTAATCTAAAAAGGAAGAGAAATAATATCCAGCCATTATGAAAAAACTAATTAAACTCATTCTTTTTAAAATGCATTTGTGAAGTTTTTTATGTATTTTCTTTTACTCCTCGCGTATGCATTCCTTTGCATTTTATTTTAATTTATATTATTTTTATTCACTTTTTGAGTTTCGTTTTACCATTATTTTCCATAATAATAAAACACATAAAACTAAACAAATACTTATTAAATTGTTAACTCGAGAATAGTTTTAAAGGTTAATACCTTTAAAGTTATATTTTATTACACAAGGGCCCACGCTGCGTATGAGTTATTTATGTTAATGAAGTGACCGACTGGAATGTGTAACAAAATAAAATATCTCAAGATAATAATAATATATTCTTATCTTAATTTATTATTAATTAATTTATTTATAGGAATTATAATTAAGAATTATATTACTGCAGATGCATAAACTATAGTATCTCCATCAAGAATTAGACCTAATACTTTACTCAAAATTTTTCTCGCAAAAACTAGGTAGATGCGTTGAACATATGCACTCATGTACTTAGAGTTAACAACATTAATTGAAATAGTTTGGTGTAGGTCTATCACTGTTTAATTTAGTGGTTAAATAAGAAATTAATAAGCTAAATTCATATTTATCATATCCTTCGTTTTTTTGTTACATTGCAGCAAAATAGTAGTTTAAGTCGACACACCGAATAACGTAAATGAATATGCATGAAACTTACATCAGTGATTATAAAGTGCTCTAAAATAAACATCAATAGATATGCCTACCATAATGTGCATAATTTTAAGCCTAATGCCATAAAAATCAACACGTACTGAAGAAAAAGGACCTGGTTAACATTACTACCGAAATAGGGAGTAAGAATTGATAGTGAAGAAAAAAAACCTGGTTAACATTACTACCGAAATTTGAAGTTAAAATTAATAGCGAGTGGACTGAGAAAAATTGAAACCATATAACATACACAAACAGGCTCTACTTTAAAACTTTTTCCATACAAGCATCATGTGCACTACCTAACTTTGTTCAACATAGATTGACATTAAGTTATTTCATTTAACTTAGATTGAAAATTGAAGCATTAATACACTTTCGTCTGTTAGCGAATTGTGACGTACTACTTTAAAGCACTGACTCTATTCTATATAGATCGACATCAAGTCACTTTGTTTAACTTGAAATAATCTTTGATCTCTGCCACTAAATCATGTGTTTTGGTGAAACTAGTTTATAGAAACCCATGCGTCAAATAAAAGTTAAAGAAATATTTATAAAGTAGCGGACACTTAACAATTATAGTACGGCTTTGGGCTGACTCTAAGCTCCAAATTTGGCAGGACACCAGTTCGATTCCTAGCTTTTGCAGTTTAAGAATCGAATTATTTACGAATAATAAAACACAAGAATTATTTCCAAGACCACTGATAAGGGGTATTTGGCAATACTCGAAACAGGTCAGTCAAAACATGATCAGCCAAAAATTAATTAAAATAATTTAAAATTAATTTTTGTTGTTGTAGTTCACTACTGTTCGAAAAAAACCACTTTATAAATTCATTATATTATATATTATTATCTTAAATGTCATATTTGGCATTGAATAAAGATTAAAACCTAAGACTAACATATATCTATGGTAGAATTATATCAGTGAGCTTATGTAAAGATTTGATTTCTCTCTATTAAAATGTAATACAAATATTTTAACATTTACATGTACAAATTTATTAAATAATATGTGTAAATTTACTTCAATTTCGAAAATAAATAAATCAAAAAAAAAAATAAAAATAAAAATAATCTGAATATCAAAAAAAATAAATTGAAAGCTTACCGTTTTATTTCCCAAATTCCTTACACGGCAGCTCAGATATGCTGATTTACCCATTAACCCCGTAACGTTACGTGGTGTTGATGGATCAAAGTATGGTTCAATCCACTTGGGATGCATGTAACTGGTTGGTATGTTTGTAGTTGTTGGGGCTGTTGTTGTTGTGACTTCATCCAAAGAATTATAACCCTCAATGGGACCTTGCACGCCACCATTTGTCATATCTGCAAAACACAATGAAAAACAGTAAGGAACTGTTGAGTGAAATATTTAAAAATTAAACACAACAATATATAGCACAGCAAAGCGTAAAAGTGAAAGATAGAATTTTTGAAAAGTGAATGTCAAAAATTTTGTAAAAGGATTTGAAAGTACAGTCGGTGCACTTGCATAAAGAAGACTAAAACACAATACGCCGAAACACAAAACAAATATCCTTGCATGCTTTTGAAATTGAAACGTTTTATTATTTTTCCTTTTTCCGCCTTTCCGTCTTTCCGCTATGCTTTTCACACTTTCATGTGTGCTTTTTATTTTGTGTTTAGAGTATTTCAAAGAGAAATTTCCCTTTTTTTTATAAATAATTTTTAAGCTAAAATAGGAAATTCATATGCAAAATAAAACACAAAAACTTTTTGAAAACCGAAAACCGAAAACTAAACACAGAACACATGATACTGAAGAACACTAAACGTAATGGAACAAAATGGAATTTCATTTAAATTCGTCAGCGCATATGCATTTGAGCGTTTTTTCTATTTGATGTGTGAACGAGTTAGTCAGTCTCTATCTATGCATGTTTATGTGTGCGAGCGTATGCTTCCGTATAGGTTTTAGCACATAAATGCACCCAAGCAAAAACGAAGCTGCGCAGATTTTGGTTTGAAGTTTAGCTTAAAACGTTTTATGCACTTCGCAAAGTTTTGTGGCTGTATTAGTGTATATGCATATAAAAAGCATTCAGTGCTTTGGAACTACAGCTGTGTTTAAGTTCTCAAACAACACTGCATCCCTGCGGAAACTCCTGCGAATTAAAATCAGAAATGTGTGCATGTGTGGTAGTGACATTTTTAACACTTTTTGCGATGCTTTGTGTTTGCCGTTCTAATCTCAAATAAATTTTTGTTCTTTATTAGTTTATCATTTTTATGTTATGGAAAATATTTTAATTAAAATGAAATTTTTTTCTTTTTTTTTTCATTTTAATTTCTTAATTAAATGCTTGAGGTTACACTGTTTTTCAAGAAATTTAGCAGAAACTTAATGATAAATGTGTTGTGCAATTTCGCATAAATTTCTCGGCGAATTCTTCCTTAAAGAAGTGCTTATTATCCTTGAAATCCTTGAAAATAACACAAACTTTTAAATACTCGAATATTAAGATATTTCCGAAACAGATTTTTCGAACAGTAGTGAACTACAACAAGCGCTGACTCTGAGCTTCAAATTAGGCAGAACCTGAGTTCGATTTCTGGTACTTGCAGTCCCAAAAAAATGTTTACGAATAATTTAATACAAGAAATATTTCCAAGACCACTGATGATGGGTATTTAGCAATACTCGAAACAGCTCTATGGCCAGCCAAAAATTCTATTAATTAAAATAATATAAAATAAATTTTTGTTGTTGTATTTCACTACTATTCGAAAAGACGCGAAATATACCAGTTTCTTTTAAATATGATAGTCACTTCCATTGATATTCATTTTATTTTATTTATTATAATTAAAATTTAATTGAAAAATTTGTCTAAATTTATTTCTCAAACTAAATGGTGTGCATAAAAACAATATTATTTATGACTCTGAGAGAATTATATAGTAATGTCAATAGTATGTCAGTCTTTAAAAATTGATATCACAAACCAACACCAAATACAAATAATCAATGTCAATAGCATAAAAGACAACATACTTAGTCGCAAAAATATTAACATTAAATTTACACTGACTATAAATAACTGTTTGACAGAATGAGTCAATAAAAGAAATGCTTTGACCACATGATGAATGATAACTCCGATGAATTAAAGCAAATAAAATGCCATATAGAGTTAATAAGAGCAGTATTTTCCAAATGAAATAGAGTTCAAAACAGTCATTCTTTTAATTGAAAATTAAAACTACGTTTTTTATAATGTTTAAGGATTTCAATTATGCTTTCTGACGATAAAAATTGAACAATAAAAATGCCTGACATTACCCGAAGAGCATCACTCAAAATTTGGTTACTCAAAAAATTACTCAAAATATTATCGGCTGTTCACGTCTCTAACTCTGGAGTTCTACAAAGAGTACTAATGACAGAGAGCAATAAATATGATATTGCAGCCATATTTACCATAATTCAAAGTATTAAAAACACGCAAGATCTTTTATTGCGGATAAATATGATGAGTATTGGAAAACTGCAGTATTTGTGCTTAAGGAATATATAACAAATAATCGGTGTGTTAGCAATAAAGGTATTATTTACCATATTAGTCTAAATATTTCGTTATTTATTAACAGATAATGAAATAATATAAAATTTGAAATAATAAATGTAAAATGTTCCGGTCAAATAGATAAGCTTTGAAAGGAAAAAAATTAACTGCATAGCTAGGTATTTCGATTTTAACTGCCAATACGTCTTATGCTGATTAAAATTGAGTTCATTTTTCATCGACATACTCGAATAAAGACACAGGCATTGTCTAGAAGTCCATTCCATTTTTGATCATGCATTAGTTCGTGACTTTAAATGGAAGAATCTTGAATTAACGCTTCAAATCTCAATGCATAAATCTCTAGTTCAAAAGGCGTTAATTACAATCATAAAAAAGCAGTCTATAGAGTTTTGTGAAATATGTGACATTTCTACAACACACTTGTAATTACTCTTGAAACCAAGTTCCGAATTCGATTAACTTCCGCTATATAAATAAGAAAATTGTGGGATTTTATATAGAAGTTGTTGCAAATAGTGTTATTGAAAAAGCATTCCGATTTAATAATATTGTTTTAAACAATGAGATAGGAATAAATGTAAATAATTGTAATGCCTTAATCATTTTTTCTTCTGTTATTTAAAGAGATTTTTCATCAAATGTGCTTCTTAATCCACTTACTGACTACGCATGTAAAAATGTAACCAGTTTCGGTTTTACTTAATTAGCTTAGTGGAGATAAGGCTTTTAAATATCTTTTAACTTTTAAAAATTTTTGCAAAGCTATGTACTAATTTACTCTCCTGACAATGTGATAAACACTTGCCTAGAAATAATTGAAATTCATATGCCTCACGGAAAAAATGTTAATTTTAAAGTTTTTTTTTGTTTTTTAAATAATAGACAAAGTAAGAAATACAAAATTAAAAAAAGTTGCTAAAGCAAAATAGTAAAACAGCATCGTAATTAAACGGTGTCTCATTGCATCAGTGAACATTGCAATTATGCGCGGACTTAAGAAGAGTAAGCACATACTTTTACAACACTTATTCTTTTTCTTTACTTTTCTTTGCTTATGATTATTACATCCACAACACTAAGAAGACAACTCAGACAACCAGTATATGATATACATTCACATACAACTCATTTACCGACTCAAGTAACTAGCAACATAAACAAGATTTAAGAAAAATTTTCAAGTGAAGCAGGAAGAAAAGAAAAAAACTAATAAAATTCAAGACAAAATATTTAAATGAAAAACTTTTAAACTTTTCTGAAAATGTTGAAAAGTTGTTAACTTTGTTTGCCAACAAAGCAGGCAGCATATGACATCAGCCTCAAAGATATATAAATCTAAAGCTGGGAAAAGAAATGCACAAGTTACCAGCAAATTCCCTAAGGACGTTAAGAAGACGAAGTTCGTCAACTACAAAACTGCATAAATTTATGATATATGCTGATGCTGCTACTTATTATGCTTAATTCGAAAGAACAAAAAAAAAATCAGTTGCATAGGAGAAAGTTTGGTTCTAAAAAATAGTCCTGATATTGTATTATGCAAAAAAAAGGAGGAGAAATGTTAATTTTCGTTTAAACCCTTAAATGTGCATATACCATAATTTGTGCATATGTATGGAGTACCAAGCTGTGTGTTATTGAACTTTCAAGTCAGTTGATATTTAAATAAGTACTCGCAAATGTACACATAATTATGTGTCGCACATTTTATACTACAGCTTATTGCACTTAACACTCATACGACCTGTTGGCCACGAAAGCGAGAAGAGTATGTAGACTCTTCATATAATATTTTATACGCCAGATGCTTTTATTTGCTTAAATTAGCAACTTATACATGCATTTTTAAATAAAAAAGCTAACATGCATATAAACATATTTTAAGTTTAAATAAATTATTTAAAAACATGTCAACACGACATAAATTTCTTCCTTAACTTGTTATAAATATTCCGGCGGACTAATCTGCTTAGTATAAACTTGAAGCAAATTAAACTTATATATATGCAGTAAATAAATAAACATTTTAAATAAAAATTTTATTAAAGGGAGAAAATGAAGAGAAAGTACGTGCGGCGTTAATAAATATTCAAATATTCTCATATTCATTAAGATATAAACAAGACTTTCTGCGAATAAATATGAGTATTAGAAGAACAGCTTTTATCAACAGAAAACATAAAAAAAAATGTTAAATATATTTCAGTCCTCAGTAATAATTTCTTTTAAGATAACTTATTAATTATGTGCATTTATACGCTACTTATTCTGGTACATTATGGTGCCGAAAGAGCCTTCCAAGTGGCATATAAGTGTGAGTCAAAAATACTGCAAAAAAAAATTTGCAAATGATTATTTTGAAGGGATTACTTCATTTAAGTTTGTATCAAGAAGATTGTCGTACTCGCTTACTTACTGGTTACTGCCGATATATAATATCCAAACCTTGAGAGCCCTATGTACTTGCAAATAATGTGTTCACTAAATTTGACACTTTGTCATTCTAGCTCTTCTCTAACTCTTCTCAGTTGTCCATAACTAATCTTTAAATTATACTTGAAAAAAGTGGGTTGTCCAGTAATTTAATAAATGCTCCACAGTCAGTGGATAGAAACAGTATAAAACAAACATCTTCCATAAACAGAAATGAAGTATTTATGTATTAGAGAGTATTGAAAAAATAATATATGTCAATAAAAAAATTAGGAAAACAATTAAGGATAATGAATTTGATAGCGACTTTTACAGTGTAATACATAATATTTCCAATGGAGCAGCATATATCGCAAGTTATTTCAAAACCGCGATAGCGCGCCGTAAAGTTATTAAGTTTATATGATATTTTGGGTATCTCTAACACAAAGTAAGACAAAGTAAATTTGACATACTTGTAGTGATATCCAAAGATTTATTACAATATTTCTTCAAAAGACATTTCCATTTTTTCACAAATCAACTATATGATGTTTAAGACAAATGATAATACCGAAATTAATATCACTCAAGCAGTTCTTTACATATGATCCAGGTTAGCGTGTACTACAGACTCTAAAATTCTCTTTAACTTCACTGTCTCATCCTAAGCTATTTATAACTTAAAAATTTCAGTGAAGTATACAATACTTCTGGTCTTCTATTTCTGCAAAGAATTATTTAATTGATAAAAACGTATTTAATTCTATATAGGCATTTATCATTATATTAGATATATATTGACTTAACCCAAATTTTTTTAAAAAAGATAAGTTATTGTACTTAATGATGTAAAGATAATGCTATAAGTATATTTAAATAGTTTAGTTCTTCTTAAGTTGTTTTATATATTTTGTAGTTTTCTATTTCTAATTGTTGGAAGTTTATAGTTTCAAATCCAAATTTTTATTTAAAGTGACAAACTGTTATCCTTTTACTCTAAATATAGCTCTATAAGCATATTTAAATAATCGAACATCTTCTATAATTCTGTTCTGTAATTGCAACACATCAAAAGCATTATTTTAATATATGTTAAAACTCCTTTTTTGATTATAAAGATGTTTAAGCTAACAAATAAACATTAAAAAACTAAAGTCACTGATTAATAAAAATAATTATAACAATAATTTCAAAAAAAAAACGAAAAAATAATAATGGAGTATTAATTTTTGATTCAATTTTTATTCATACAATTTTGGTACAACATGGCGTATGAGTGTTCAATTTTCATACATTCATAATCCAAAAGATAAGTAATGAAAATAAAATATTAACTTAAAATAGAAACAAATAATGAAACAAATATCATTATTCAATAGCAAAAAAAGGTAAATTTAAACTTTTCCCACCAAAAGTTTTGTTGTTTTATTGAAAAAGCAAAGTTCGCTTCTCATTAAGCACACAGAAAACAATAAGGAATTGTTGAAAAAATTAACTCATTTCAGAAAATGGCTGCTTTTTCATATGAAACAATGTAGTTCGAAAGTATTCATTATTAAAAATTCCGAAAATAATGAATTGAGTATTTTTCTGCAAAATCACTTCAATAAGTAATAAGAAATTCACCTCCATTCTGCGCAACTAAGTTCATTCAATGACTTTGCATATTGTTAAAGCATAATTTTCGAAGAGCAATTAAGAAACTTTGGCAATTTGAATTTTTTCTTTTCCTTTCTTTTCTTTCTTTCCTGCTACACTTATTTCATTTTCTACTTTTTAACCCATTTAATGGTGTGGAATGTGTAACATTTTGAACTTAAACAATAAATTAATTTTCACCTTTTGTTGCAGAGCAGAGCAGAGCAGAGCAAGCAAAAGTGAAGTGTTCGAACTCAATCGACTTTGCGGTTAGCATATGATTGGTCTAAAGTAACTTGGAATGTTAAGAATCTGTCAATTGGTTTGGTTACCTTATATATGTAGTAACAGATGCACATATACATACAACTTTAACATTTTACTGTGTAGGTATATGTGACATTCTATGTCTGCATAATGCGTGTAACCATTGGGGATTTCTAAAATTTCATTTTTGCTTTTCTTAGTTTGTCTTAAAGTCTACTACACACTGCTCCCCAGCCTGACGAGGCAATTTCTTTGTCAAGTAAGTGTCGGTGTCGGTTTGGTACGACACCACAACGGATATGAAATGACAGCAACAGTCGTAAAAGCAACAGCAGCAGCAACAGCAACGGTTCTGGCGTAATCGTGAGTGGCTCATGAATGATGATGCCTCTTGACATTGTCTACGTGTTTCGTGTGTACCATTCAATCGACGAATGAATTCACTGATGAATTATGTTGTTGCGCCGTACAACTACATATTGTATTGTTGTAACGCTGAGCGTCGGTATTGTTGCAGACGAATACAGACACACACACTCACACACATTTATATTAACCTATGTTATTTTATTAATTTCATACGCTGCGTTGGCAACTTAATTAAGCGGAAATGATGTTGCACAAAATTTATTATTTTTATTTTAATGATGCGAAAGTATTTTTCACACGAATTATACTAAATGCAAAAATTAATTTACTACGCACTTTTTTTGCTCCCGTAAACGCGATCATAAATATTCTCACTCATTCAATTGTATGACAACTTTTGACTACACTCGGAAGCAGATAAATTTCCGGAGTTGCAGAGCCTTATTACCTGAGCACTTACTTACTTGCCGGTCTTCCGGTTTGCATTGTAATAAGCACATTTAACTTTTAATTGTTGGCGCATGATTTTCGAAAACTGCGTAAATTAACATAAAATACAGGTAATAAAGTGAATATTTTATTTACAGTAGCAACACTTGAACTGCCAATAATTTAAGGCTGTTTATGGCTTCCACCAAGACAAGCGGGGGAATCTCTGTACGAGGAGCAACCGTGTGAAGTATTAACAAATATTATGGCACGTTAAGTACCAAGCAAATTTGCACTAATTAAAATTTTTGTATGAAAATATGTTAATGTGCTTATATTTACGAATGTATAGCCTCTTAAATTAATGTAACTAATTGCAGATATATTTTTTGTAAATAGCAAATGTAAATTCTACATTTGCAAAGAAAGTAAATTAAGCAACAATAAGATAGGTGAGAATTTATACTTACAAAAACCCTTACAGTGTTTTATCCAAAAAGAGTAAAAAGTGAATAATTTAGTATATTTCAAAAGCAAATACCGATTTTCTTTGTTTGGTTGTGTTGAATTAATTTTTATTGGTAATATGTTTAGTGTTCAAAACCTAAAGCTCAAATACCTATACATAAAAATCTGTATGAATTTTTCACGAATGGAAGCTTAAATAAGCTTAAATAAGCGCCTTTAACTTCTTAAACCGAACGGATTTTTTTAAATATTTGAAAATAATAGTTAAATATTTTTATATACATTAAATTCTTGTGTAGTTTAAATTACAAAAAAAAGATCTATAATAGTAATATATATATAGATTATAGATCTTTACTATTTACTATAATAGATCTATAATAGTAAATACTTATGCGATATTACCAAGATTCAGAAAGTATCATTTCGCGCACTCTAACACCCACACTAATATAAAATATTGACTAAAAACTTATTGATTTTAAATTAATTTTTTGTTTAATATTTTAACAGTAATAACTTTAATAAGATTTTATCTGTGGCTGGAGTATCTTCATCCATTCTCATAACATGAATAAGCCAGTGAAGCCGCTTGATCTTAATTCAGATCTAATAAATAATTTTTCTTTTGACAATTTTACTGCCTCGTCATCATTGTGTAGAACCTATGTTTCAGCTGAATGCAGCAGCACAGGAAGAATGAGCGACCTATACAGCATTAGTTTTATCTGTCGGGAGGAAGACTGAATGAAAGAGAGAGTGGAGAGTGAGAGAGAGAGAGAGAGGGAGAGAACTCTACAATTCTAATTAGAATAAAAGTTAGTAGGTTTAGGGTTAGAGAAGTTTTATAAGGGCCATGTTCTGTCGACTGTTAAGAGCACGACAAAATTAGCTCCTTCGGGTTATGATGAAAATGCATGTTATGTAGAGTGTCACATCAGTATTGCCAATTTCGTACTTTTACTACCACTATTGTACTCTTGGTTGTGCCTAAATTTAAAATGAAATGTAGATATGTTTACTTCCAATTTGCCACCAAAAATATCCAGCAAGAAAAAACTCATGTAATAATGCTAATTTATTTAAATTTAAATCGACATATTCTCTCACTCTCAATTTTATGATTTGCATTGAGAACTAACAACAATTTTGGTAATGTCATACCCGTGACTCTCTACATAACGTGGCCCTAACTCGTACAAGTTTGTGTTACTTGCGAAAAAGATCCTATGAATTTAGCAAGAATATATTAATTTAGAGAGATTAAAAATTAAATCCCATTGGGAACTATCATTTTGATGATGTTATTATATCCACAAGTATTTAACGCGAAAATCATGATTCATTATAGAATTGAATTTTTGTATTAAAAATTATTCTAATGTATGTTATTCATCGAACAATAATACTTAATAAATAACTAAAAAAAAATTGTGGTTTAATCCCATAAGAAAGCAATATTTTCATGATAACCACATACAACAATCAAAGGCAATCATCGTGTCACTAAAAACTAATTTTCTATGAGAATTGACTTAGTCCTATATGGAAATTAGATTTTTTTTATAAACAAGATACAATTAAATAAAAACAATATAAACATAAAGATAAATTTGTTTTTATATCAAAATTCGTTTTTGATAACAAAAGAAAAACATTATCGAAATATAACGAAAAAGGGACGACAATATTTTCAAGGAAAATGCAAACAAAAACTTATAATTACTTAATAAATAATGAAAATGACAAATAAAATGACTTAAGTGCTTTCCAAAGTAGAGTAAAGATAGGCCAGACCATTAGACCCTTAAGATAAAATACGCATAAAAAGTTGGAACCACAGCAGCAGTGGTAATAATAACACATGGAACCCAAAATAGACAAACAAACCCAGCATGAGGAAAAACACTTTAACAATTGAAAACGGCATGGAAAGTGATTGAAACAAATGTAGAATAAGCAAGAAAAGTAAATAAATGAATAAGTAAAGGAATAACTAAGGAAATGCACTAAACTAGCAAAGGGAAAACAAAAATTTAGAATCGAAATCAAAACTTATGGATTAAAAAGACTTTTATTGCTTAACTACTTTTGGTTGGGTTTGGTGTTTGTATGGAGCAACCAAATGCCATAATTCTCCATTTAGTTTCATAAGCATATAAATTTTATATATGCAAATTTTGTTTAACATTTGATAAATTCTAATCTGCACACAAACAGCAACAAACTTGTCTCAGAGGAATTTAGGAATATGTGGTCGTATTTACTACGACAAAGTGCACAAAAAGGATTCTGAAAGGAGTGTCCAATTTATATACTATCATTAAAAAATCTGCAAATTAAATTATAAAATTACTTATTCTACTAATGCACACACATTTGAGATAGGATTATTATGTTTACTATGTCAAATTAAGTAATGTAAGTGATTAAACTGTTCCAAGTACATTTTAACTGATTCGATAAATTATAAGCAAGATCTAATTCTTCTTGTTAGTTAAATTTAAATGAATGTGTACTGAATGCCATACATCAGAAGGCATACATCGATGCTATGGAATTCCTTTCGATTTGTGAGTGCCTTCATAAAACCATATTCATTAATAACCTCATTTAATAGAACACACAAACAGACGTATAAACAAACAGTAAGACTACACGCATACATATGTTTAGCAGCCACACAATTCAGTTTCAGTGTTCAGCTCTTATAACAAAAATCCTTTTTCATTCTATTTGACATTGCCTTCGTTATTTTATTAATGATCATCATAGATTTTCCAATCAAATGTTGTAATTTCTTTGGTTTAATGGTTTTTGGAGCAGATACACGTACACGTCCACGTACACGTACACGTCCACAGTCTCGAAATTGGGTGCTCATGGACAAACCAATTCTTTTTCCTGCTACTCATATGATTCTAATGTTTCTACTTCATTATTTATTTTTTCGTCCTTTATTTTTAGTTTCAATACCAAAACTCAATGGTTTGGAAAAAGGTCAAGATAGGTAGAGTGCGAGTGGGGTTAAACATATGGAGTGATAGATAAATACCCAAGAGTTTACTTTTAATTGTACTTGTTCGTTGCAAAACCTTTACTTAATGTAATAAATAGCAAATATAAATAGCAAATACAAAAATCAAATGAAAAATACTCAGAAGTGCACTTCAAAGAGATTTAAACTTTGTGGTCACATTTGACGTATTTACCTACATATATACTATGGAATACTTAAATGATAACAACTTCATATTAATTACATATCACTGCACCTCTTTATTTTTGTTCAAGAATGAAATAATTAGAATATAATAGATATAATAAAAAAAAAACGCATTAATGAAGAAGAAGCAACAAAAACTTTATTAGTTTATAGAAATTTGGCTGACAATACAACGCTGTTTCGAGTATTGCCCAATACTCATTATCAGTGATCTTAGGATATATTCGAATTTTTTATTTAATTAGTTTATAGTCCGTATAGTCCGTATAGTCCGTCAGCCAAATTTCAAAAAATTAATTAAATTTTAATTGTTGCTTCTTCATTACTATTCGAACTTCTCTAGTTTCTTTTCCTCATAAAACGCGTCACATTCGACAAAAAAAGATTATTCCAATTTTGTAAAACGAACGTCTGTTTGATAAATGGTATTTCAAGTTGCATTGTTTTGTGAAATTATATACTAATTATTTTAGTATAAATTTCGCTATGTGATGCTTTATTATTGGTAAAAAAGCTAAAAGAACTGGACAACCGGTTGAAAAGTTATACAATTTATGATGAAGATACTGCCAGTAATTATCTTCCCCAAGAGTGGTTTATTATATTATGTTACGTTAATTCCATTGTAAAAGATATAAACAATATTTTGTTGAGCATTTGGTAGGTTTGAAAAAAAAATTGTCTATTACGAGCTCCTACAGCCTGGTACAACCATTAATTTGGACCTCTATTGCTCACAACTCTACCACTTAAATGAAACAATCAATGAAAAGAGACCAGAATTAGCCAACTAAAAGAGAGTTGTGTTCCATCATGATAATGCTTCGCTGTACAGACCTTAGTTCTGTCGGAACAAATTAACGTAACTTGGTTTAAAAGTTTTGATGCACCTACTGTGTAGATCGGACTATACATTGCCTGCCTACTACTTGTTTCAGTCTTTACAATTTTATTTTAATGGTAAAAGTTAGCCAACTATAGCCCCCCGAAAATCATTTAGCCTTGTTTATCGTCAAAAAAAAGTACAGAGGTTCTACACTGATGATATTGTTAAATCATGCATTAACACTATCAGGACTCGGGACTTTCTTAGGCTAAAATCTATGTTTATATAGCAAATAGCAAATCAAGTAAAAATTGAATTTAAGCGACTGGGAGACACTCTACGAAAACTTTATGTTAAAATGTGTCATGCAAAACTAATTCAAAATATTTAAGACAGCAAGTGACTAAAAGGAGTCACCTGCAAATCATATGCAATGAAGCCGGAAAAATATTTAACCAGCTACGATACTTAGAAGAATTGGAGACGTATCAAGATTCAATACTTCTTTCAACCAACTACGATATTTAGAAGAAATGGAGGCGAATCAAGATTTAATACTACATTCAACCAACTACGATACTTAGAAGACATGGCGAACAGTCAAGATTCAATACTACATTCAAAAAACTACGATAATTTGAAGAAATGAAAACGAAACAAGATTCTATACCACATTCAACCAGTTATGATACTTAGAAGAAATGGAGACGAAATAAGCTTCAATACTACATTCAATCAGCTACGATACTTCGAAAACATGGAGAACAATTAAGAGTCAGTGCTAGCACTTCAATAGTTTTACTGACGAAATACTGCTATATATATTTTAGGTTAAATTTTACTAAAGCGTGGGGCTTCAGTAAGCGTACTTTATATCCTAGTCATGCTGATCTCATAAAGGAATAAACGGATGTCGTCCACTTCTTAATATTACATTAGTGAAAATATATTATTTAAGACTCTAAATAAAAGTAATATTTTATATTATATGATGTTGTAAGAAATATTAATTATTTTTAGTAACCTTTATAAATTTGTTGAGATATTGGACAGTATAGTTGAATTTGTGAAACTTTATTAAATTATATCATTTATCGAAAAGGATATCATATTTAACTTAACTAACTAAAACTAACTGAGAGGGGAAAATTATTTTTACTCTGTTGACAAAATTTTGATGTTTACCTATCTTTGGGATATCAAGTAACTTCATACAGATAACTTCAACAACTCATAATAATATTAAACCGAACTACAAATTGTCTGAGATAAATGTAACTGGCATTGAGTCATGAGTAAAACTTTTGCCAAAATAATTCACAAACTTTCTATGTCATCATTTTACACAAAATTATTTCAAGCGAAGCTAACCGTATAACTTTAGTGCTTTTGTATGTGTATGTATGTATGTGAAGATACTCTTGAAAGCAAGGAAGCAAAAGATGCAAAAGCAAGTATCCGTATAAATATTTATGAGCGAAACTTATTTATAACAGAAATTGGTCAATTATCTAAACAAATTAGTAGCAAAATTATAACTGAAACTAAGCTAAATAGTTTTTAGCAAGCACAAATAAACTTTAAAGGCTATGGAATTGGTCCAAAAGGCAACGTAGGTTACACATTTATAATTAAGCAGAGAACCATAAATATTTAAGAGCTGAAGATGAAATATGAAATATTGGAAGAAATAACAAAACGAACACATATAAAATTCAATAAGAAATTCAGTGCAACTGTAAACTGTAACCATTTTGAATGCTTCGAAGGCTTAGACACATGTGAGTAGGAAGAAGAAGAAGCCGCTTCACCTACGAAGTTACTATACACTACAGGATACAAGAGGCCCAGCCTATTGTCTATTGTCTATGCCTGACGGAAATATATGATTTGAGCATGCAAACTGATGTTCTACTTTATATTCTGCCTGTTGAAATGAATACCAAGAAAAAAGTCGAATACCTAAAGTAGTAGAGTTTTTGATTTAAGAACTTATTTTATTTATAGGGTTTATATTTCAGAATTCATATTTTTACTTGTAAAATTTATTGTTAAGCTTAAAATTTATTACTCGACTGCAAATATTTTTGCCAAATGCTTTTACATATGCAGGACGAGCTGATACCGTATAGAGGAGTATATATATGTATATCGTATAGAAAGAAGTACAATTTATTTGTGTTTGAAATATTACATGTACATATTTTATTAACCGGAAAAATGGAAAATGTTTATATGTTACTATTATTTCTCTTAATGTACTACTATTTCATATGGAAAAAACATTGAAACGTAGAACAGCTTAGTGGAGCACAATCTTAATAAGTTCGCCTTTCGTTTTATATTTTATGGTCATTTTAATAGGAATATATTTTACAAATATGCCAAAAATTAATAAGAAAATATTTATGTAGAAAGGTATTAAGATTACCTCAATTTTTGCTATTGTTTTTCTATTAAAAATTTGCAACCGACTTCTTTGTCACGTAATTTTTCATTAAAGCTTCATTGAATTCCTACCTTTTCTCTGCACTTATATTTCAAAATAAATTGCATTTTGTAAATAAATAAATTCCTCAAAAACGTTAATGAAAAAAATATGTTTCTGTGGATAACGAAATTATTTGTGTGTAGAATTTCTGTTGTTTCACATATGCGAACACCACGTGTGTCCTTAAACTGGAATTCGTTTTGGAAAACTGAAGCCTCACGAAAAAACTATTGATGCAAAAATGTGACAACAACAAATAAATAATTCACTGTTTACTGATATTTCTGAAAAATGTTAAAAGAGCTCTAATTTATTTGGTGTCCACATATGATATGACTGGAAATTCCTTCAAAAACTCCAAAAATTTCAAAAACAAAAAATATTTTTTCAACGCATTTCTCCTATCAAAATAGCCATGACAATACAAACCAACTATAAAAATTTAATAACACCACAAACATCAATACATATAAATCTATATATATTATAAATCTGACTTGTTTGCCTGCTACAATAAATAAATGCCCTTATTTCGCTTATACTATATAAAAAAAGATTTATAATAAATAAATAAAATAATTTACGAAGGAAAAAGGTCCCAAATCTGTTTAAAACACACAACACAATTCGCCAGATTTATGTGACATTTTTATTATGTTTGAATCTTTTTGCCAAACATTTCCACTTAATTCAGCGCAAATTCATGTGATTTTGTATTTCGTTTCATTTTTTCAATTTTTTCACAATTTCAAATGAAATTCAACGCATATGTCATGCTTAATGCTCGCAAATAACGCAAATCATTTGATAAGCTCAAATGTAAATCAAACCAATCAATTTTCAAGAATTCAGTTACCCAATTGACTCCACAAACCTAAAATATATCAGCGAACCAAAAAATTGTGGAACATTAAATTTTATTTAAAAGGACATCAAAATTAGTTTCAACTATTTGCATGCTAAAGCGATTTGATGAAATAGTTTAATTTAATATCACTTGGTCATTAGTAGTTGTCATCAATCAAGCGAGAAAATAATATTATGACAAAGATAATGTGAATAAGCAGATCTAACAAAATTGGTAAGTAATGATCGATCAATAAATACCGGTCACTAAAGATCGCTTAAATAAAGTCAGTCAGTAATGATCGGACAATAAGGATTGGTCAATAAGTGCCGGTCAGTAAAGATTGGTCAAATATGGCAGGCCGGTAGGTATTAGTTAGGATCCGTCAAATAAAAAACGTAAAGTTCAGTAAAATGAACGATTCAGTTAAAATAAAAAAGGAAAATAAACTTAAATTTAATTAAAATTAATAAAATAAAATAAAATAACATAATATAAATTAAAATAATATAAATAAAAAAAAAAAGATAAAAAAATAAAATAAATAAATAAAATAAAATCAAAAAAATAGATAAAATAAATAAATAAGTAAAATAAAATAAAATTAAATAAAATAAAATAAAATAAAATAAAATAAAATAAAATAAAAAAAAATAAAATAAAATAAAAGAAAACAAAATAAAATAAAACAAAAAAATAAAATAAATAAAAAATAAACAAATAAAATTAATAAATAAATAAAATAAAATAAAATAAATAAATAAAATAAATAAACAAAATAAATAAATAAAATAAATATATAAAATAAATAAATAAATAAAAAATATATAAATAAAATAAATCAATAAAATACATAAATGAAAAAAATAAAACAGAATAAAATAAAATTTATAAATAAAATAAATAAATAAAATGAAATATAATAAAATATAATAAAATAAAATAAATAAATAAAATAAACGAAAAAATAAATAAATAAAATAAAATAAATAAATAAAATAAAATAAAATAAAATAAAATAAAATAAAATAAAATAAAATTAAATAAGATAAAATTAAATAAATTAAAATAAAATAAAATAACTTAAATTAAATTAAAATAAAATAAAATATATTAATGTAATAATATAAAATAAATTGAAATAATATAGTAATATAAAACCTAACAAAATGATTTAATAAATTAAAATAAAATAAAATTGTATTAAATACAACAATATATGATAAAACAAAATAAAAAATGTGAAATAAAATAAAACTAAATAAAATTTAATAAAACCAAACAAAATAAAATAAATAAATAGAAATAATATAAATTAAAATTCAATTCATTAATAAAATAAAATAAGATAAATTAAAATAAAATAATAAAATATAATACAATAATATAAAACGACATAAAATAAAATAAAATCGAGAGAAATATAATAAAATAAAGGAAAATAAAATTAAAAAAATCGAAATAATATAAAATAAAATATGAAACAACACAATGAGATAAATTAAAATAAAATTGAATTAAAAATTTAATATAAAATAAAACAAATTAAACTAAAATAATTTAAATTAAATTAATTTTAAATAATAATTTATTTTATAAATTAATATTAAGTAAGAATATAAAATAAATTAATATAATTAGAAAAATAAAACAAAATAAAATAATATAAAAAATTAAAATTAAATAAAATCGTATTGTATTAAATATAATAATATACAATAAAATAAAACAGAACAGTGAAATAAAATAAAAATAAATTAAATTAAATAAATAAATTAAAAAAAATAAAACCAATGAGTAAAAATACATGTGAAATGTTTCATACTAATTTAAAATTTAAAACAAAATAAAGAATACGAAGAAATATATGTTATCCCAACCTTAAAAAGGGACATTATAAAGGATCATTATATATTATATAGTACGATTAATTTTTATTTTTAATTTTTATTTTATTTGCCTAGAATTGACTTTAAATGTTAAATTAAATGTTACCCACCGCTTTCGATAATTTTTATTAAATTGAAATTCGAATGTCAGTAATATATTTAATTTCCTCTTTTCCATATCAATGTCAAAAACAAGCAGTGTTTCAAAAAGTAAACTTGAGCATATCCTTTGATCACAATTCTTTTTTCCAAGCGATGTGAAGCCATACACAAATCAAACTAAATGAAATTTTAATTAAAACTTAGATGAAAGAATAAAATTGTATGTTTACCTCAATATGTTTTTTTTTTATTGGAGATTATAATTCAATAAGAAATGCACTTAATTCCTGAGGACCTACTCACATGCATAAGCGCCTTAAAGGCACTACACACGCATTCCACGCACTGCATCGAGTGCACACATCAACTTCATTTCAGATGCAAAATTATTTCAAAGAAAATCCTTAAAGCGTGCACGACTTGTCATTTATTACTCCTGCTCCTTTCGTGCACTTACAAATGAAATGATTGCAGTGTCAGTGATTTAAAACTGATGAAGTGATTTTAGCGCATGCTGTACTGCCTCCTGCATAAACGCATGATTGAACCCAGCGAATTCCTTGCCTTAGAAGAAGAAATCAAGCTTGCATGTTGAAATCTGAACATGAATGAGCACTTTTATGATTGTCAGTTAAGTTTAAGAAAAAGTCATTTTTGCATACTCAACCATATGCACTCACACAGATACATACCAACACGTAAGCGACGCTACGCATATATGCGCGCAAGTATGTGCATGCATATTCATGCTCATACATACATTTTTGACAAATACTCGTGCAGCGACGTTATTACTGCTGCGTTATTATCCTTGTCACGTTTTAAATTGAAGGAATTCATCACAAATTTCTATGCCAGCATAAATCGTATTCGCATTCGCATTCACGTTCACGTTCACATTCACATTCGCAGTAGCAATGACAGCACCGTCCATTGTTTGTAGTCGGTCCATTTGAACGCAACTCTGCACGTATCAGCCCTGGAATCCATTTGATACGTTTGATTTATGCCATTTCAGTGAGTTTTGCCTAACTTAACTTCTGCATAATAAGAATGGTCCATGTGATGCGCCAGTTTGCTCCTTTTTTAGTGGCGCACATGTCAAGTATTTCTGTATGCGTTGACAATCTTTTTTATCTTCATTTTACTGCATTTGCAATGTCGTTATCAAATTTTCTGCTGACACCTCTTTTGACAGTTTAATAACAATATTTTTATTTAGAAATCAAATTTTTTTTTATAAAAGTTCTAAAAACTATTTTTTCTTGATATTTATTTTAGTTTAAATCAAGTATAAACTTATAGCTTTTAGTAAACAATCTGAAGTTATTTTTGCTTTGAGTCATTATGTGCAAATGATTTTAAAAAGTTTTGATTTCTACATAGAACCACTCTTTGACAACTAAGTATGTTTGAATTAAAATTATAAGTTTTGAGGCATAATTGGCAAAACAAAAAATTACAAATTGAAAGTCAACTTTTAAGTTGCATTTCCAAAACTACTCCAAAGCTTATGAAAAACTAACTCGATTATGAAAATTAAAACACTTCAAAATATACTATGTTCTTTACTGAGGTCGCGGAGCGCCCTCTACGGCATACATGAATAATATAACCAAAACTTTGACGCCGCGTATTAACACGGACATAGTTAAAATTTTATTTCTATGTGTCAATTTATTATTTATTTAAAAAACCATTTGAAATTAAGGTGTCAACTTCTGTTACAATGCAAAAAGTTAAAGAGTGGGCTGTGATTTGTTACTAATAATATAAAAAATGTTATTGAAGATATTGAAGGTAATGACAACACTTAAAATAATATAATTTGTAAGGAATTTATTAACAGCTCAAATATATTACTTGAAACAGAGATATGGTTAGAAACAACCACTTATACCACTTGCCAACCACACAATCTTTCGCTAATATAGTATATTACCAAAAAAAAAACTACTACTATAGGACAGTAACTAAACTAAACTGTAATTAAGAATGGCAAAAAATACGAAATACAAAAATACAATATTTTAGTGAAAGACTGCAGCTATCAAAATGTTTTTAACTTAAAATATTAAACTTCTTTTTTATTTTTAATTTAAAGAAATAGCAACGTTTAAACCAACGACAACTAGTCACGTGACTTACACGAAGTTAAGTAGTGCTTTATTGTAGCATTATATTTTAGTAATCTAAATAATATAAAAATACATAACGTTCGCCTCTAATGTGAAATTATAATTACGCGTATATTAATATATATCAATCATATTGAGAAAAATTCGACGTTGGAACAAGAGAGAAAATTCCATAATACATTGGTCATACTATTTGCATCTTGCCATGTTAGTCAAAGCAGTTTTGCTCACTAATAAACACCAGGAATTGTTCTTTTTGGGAATATATAAGAAAATCTTAGTGTGGATAAGTATACCCAATCTACGCGAAAAATATTACGTTTTAAATTTAGGCCTACTTAAATAGCAACAAAATGATACCAAAAGTATGAAATTGACAACATTGAGTTGACTGTGTGCATATGTTAATATGACTTAATGGATATAACTGAAAAGAAATGTCACCGTTGGTCATAGAATTATTTGTATGACATAGCCCTAAAGCATATTTTTAAATTACAATGTAAATTGGAAATAAAAGTCTGGGGAGTACAATGGATGTGGTACCACCTCACAAGGTAAATTATTTATTTATTTTGTTTTTTTTTTTAATTTATTCTAAGCTATAATAATTTACTATTTGATTGATTTATTTATTTAAAAAGTAATAATATGTTGTCAGATTTGAGTCTTGTTGAGTATAAAAATCGCACTTTTACACTTGTTTAATTTTAATGTAGCTATAATAAGTAACGAAAAAGGAAACGATTTCAAACAAAATTTAAAAAACTATTGAAATTATTGTAACAAAAAATTCACTAAACCCCACACACATAACTAGTGCACTAATATGTTACTATTTTAGCCTGGCTTATAACAGAAACCTACCTACTTCTACCTTTTTTTCGATTTACTATACGTCTATTAGTAGATGCAAACTTTATGTGATAATCTGCTCCGGAATAATACTTCATTTTGGGTATCCTTTACTCGTTGCTAAACTGCACTGATGAGCGACTGTTCAAAGTAACATTTAACTTTTTTAAAATATTGTACCAGTACGGTTAAAATCTCAAACTATCTTTTCCATCGTGATTGAAAAAATTATATGACATTTCCCGGTTGGGAAATCTTCTTTACAATTCTTACAGAAATGATGGTGCTGCTCAACTATATTTTACAAAGCTGCATATTGATTCAGTTAAACTTAATCCCTAAATTATATGAAAACCCTAAATTAAAAGGTTATCAATTTAGCTGTATAAATTGAAAACCCATCAAATTCAGACACAGACCCAATTAGTTATCATTTTTATTACATTAGCAATATCGTGAATCATTAACAACAGTCTGCCATCATTAGACATTGATTTTTGTTCACTATAACCAATGTATTTAATTCATTTCGGCTTGTTGACAATGAGCATTATTGGTGCAACCAGGACATAACGCAGTATATCATTTTAACATAATTCCATATGATTGTGCAGATTACACAGATTGTTGCTTAAACCTTATGTTTCTTTCCGAAATGGTTTCTGTTTAATAAGTTATACTTAATTACACGCAAAATGTTTCTCTCTGATCGTTTGGATTCAATTAAAGTCACAGATGACGGCATTCAATTATTTATTAAGAATATATTTGAACTGAAATATGTGTTTTTCTGCTATTTATTTATATGTGTAAGTATTATCGCTGCTTAATGTCATATTTTAAAATCAGTAAACTATTTATTCTTAATGTTCTCATCTTGTAATATCCTTTGTGTTATTCCTTCTAATTTAAGGTAAGAAAGTATTTGAAATTTGGGTTTGTTTTAATACAGTTTATTACCGATTTAGAATTTTACATAATCATCTCAATTTTTTGAAAAGTTCTTTTTACACATATATAAAACTTCATTTAGGTAAAATCGGTTAAAGGCTTATTGCCATTCTCATTAACTCTTATTTCAATCTAATAACAATTTTGTTTCATATGCATTAATCAATACGATATATAGAAATATGTATTAGCCATTTTTTTGAACAGTTAGCGATAATCTAGATTGAATAATTTTTTGTTTTTTTTTTAGATTGAATTGAGAATAATTGAGATGTAAAAAGGTATATAAAAAAATTTTTAATTTTCTATCCTTCCGCTTAAATAGCTTTATTTGCTTGTAGATTTACAAATAAATTTAATATAAGAAAGAAAAAAAAACAATTTTTAGGGATAACACCTCGACACACACAAAGTTACCGCAAGAATCCTTTTAATTAACATGATAAAAATTGTTCAGCAAACATGCTTGAGTTTTATAATATGAACATGTTTGAAATATCTTTATAATCGTGCAACGGTGAGGAGAAGCGAAAGCAGTAGATAAAGTGCTTTAAAAAAGCAATTCAGCATGCAAACAGCAAAATAAAGCATATGGTGACTGTATCTGTGCTGCTTGAGCTCACATATAACGCAGCAAATCCCAACACGCGATAAATTCATTAAAACCATTAAAACTGATATGGCTGGTGAATCGCATGGAAGGACATGGTCTTTACCGAAAGTAAGCAGCATTGGTGAAAGGTACACAAACAAATATTGTGCTAGCAAAATTGAGGTAAACCAAGATTTCTGCAATGCACAGTAAAGTAACAGCAGAGCATAGGATATGAAATACATATATCTACACTGGCAAGGATATATGAAAAGTATGCAGGTGAAAGTAAAGTAAACACACTGCTGAAGCGCTAATCAACAACCCTTTAACCCTAACCTTAAGTAATGTGTTACTGAAATGCACGCGTGCAGGACTTGCACTGGTGCTGAAATCGTAAAGTATCAACCGAAGAAAGCCAAAACGAAATTTGCTGGAGAACATCAAAAATTCATGCATAAGGACTTTTGGAAGATACGCAACGGTGCGCGAAATACTTGCTTCACTGCAACCCATTGTGCTACACCAAGGGATTGATACTACAGAATTCATAGGTAAGAAATAATTAAAGAAACAATGCAGTTGTGTATGTGTGTGTATGAGTACATCAGCACTTACTGTGATGTACATATAGTATGGACAATCCTGTTGAAAGTCCTCATTCGCATAAAAGATTTAGAAGTAATTATTTTAATTGTTTTTGTCTACAGAAACCCATTGAATTGTGGGAAATACCATATTCAAGAGGGTGGAATGAGGCTTCATTGTGTGATACTGCGGAGTTATGAGCAAAATTATCATAAATGCTCCAATGAGTCTAAGTCTTAAGTTTGTGAAACAAAACACCTTCAGCCATCATTCATTCCAAATAAGCGCAAGCTCTTCATATTTGGTATTGTTTGGAATGCAGCAATTTCAGTAAAGAATTTAAATATTTGCATGTACCTTCCGAGGGTATATGAAACTGGCATGTGCTTGCATCCTTCATTCATTCGACTAGTCTAACTCTATTTGAGAAATATTTATGTTAGATTTTTAGAAATTACTTTTTAAATTTCTGAATATAAATAGAAATAAATAAACTTTTAAAATTTAAAACAATTTCAGTATTTTATTCTACATTTTCCGGAAAGTTCATTGTACAATATTTCAATTGTAAAAATAAAAAATTTTAGAAACAATGGAAAAATGCAACAAATCACAAAGCGTAATCCCGCAAGCATCATGCCTGAGCTGCATTCACCACAAAAGTGCACAGAATCCCAGGCAGATAGGCAGGCACAACCAGGAGCAAACGTTTGCCATATGTTGGTTCACCCAAGGTATGGCAATTCAATGTTCAATATAAATAACGTTCGTTCGGAGTATACAAAAAAATATTGAGTCTACTTTTATGTGTTGATTGATGCTTGAAAATGTAAATGCCTCCTCCCTGCAGCGACACACTAAACCCCTTTGGCGTATAAATTCGTAAAACGGATCTTGTGGGCTAAACGAAAATCGTAACTTCGTTTTTATAACAAGAAAAATGTTCTTTCCAAAGGTTTTTCGGTTTGATAAAATCTCATATTTTATAGGTTTTTTTAGGCAAAATTTGTTAAATTGTCGAAGTACAAGGATTCAAAATTGACAAAAAATTTTAATTACATTTTGAATTGTGTTTACGTTCCACAGAAAAAAATTGTACGTTGTTGGAAAGAGTTTTTCAATATGTTAATATTAGGAAGTTTACGTAATAAACGTGTCAAAAGTCGCCTGCAAGAAAGTAAAAATAAATTTAAAAAACATTACAGAAAATAAAACCAAACTGGCAACCTTTAAATTGTTTTCCATTCTTTTATTTGTTTGCTATTGGCACTTCATTTAAAATTAAATAGGAACTCAATTCAATTTCCAATATTTTTTAAAAAACTATATCAACAATTAAATCAGTGGTGAGAGAGGTGATACTAGAACAACGTCAACTGAACATGATAAATGGATAATGGAAAATCAAAAATGCTTTTACCTTTTTCTTTAAGTAAATACAGATTTTTTTCTTTATTTTGTTTCGTCAATTAAAAATTAGTTAATATTAGTCAAATTTTAAATTGAGAACAACTTCTAAGTTTAAGATTTATACAATAGTTAATCTTTCATTCACATAAAAAAAATATTTACAAAGAGCACTGATAATGAGTACTTGGTAGTACTCGAAACAGCGTTGTATGGTCAGCCAATTTCAATAAATTAAATAAATTTTTGTCTTTGTCTTTTTTTTGCTATTCGAACCATTCTTACTTTTGTTTTCGTCATAAAGACGCGTTACTCTCGGCAAGAAAAATTAACATTAAAAAAAATTTTATTTTACTGATTTAACTACTATCATCATTAATTCATCCATCAAAATGTCTTTTTGATAGGAATGAATTTTGGTCTTGTATGTGACTTCTCCAATTTTAATACAAGTATAGTCTGTTCTCTTTAATGGCAGTTATACTTCAGATTTATAATTGAATATTTTTATTTAATAATGTAGGTTTAGTTGCCTTAGTTAAACTTCTATCGCAATAGAAATATCAATATGTAATTCTCTTGATTCATATCGAATTGGCCAAAAACTTCTGAAATCACTTCATGATTCTATATATTTTTATTAATACAGTGATTTGTCAAGTACTTATTAATTTCAATGTATTGGTCATGATAAACGACACCTGCTTTTCTCTTCTCTTCTTACGAAGAATTGTGGATTAGTCACAGCATTTAAATCCACTTTCTTTGTAGGTATAACTCAAGGAAAATTTTGATTATGATATACATAATAGGTGGCATATAACGTCCATGCTTCTAATATTGAAATAAATACCTCGAAAACTAATCCTCGCTACCAAAACATATTAAGGAGTTAAAAACGAAAAAGGTAACCAAAAGCTTAACTTTACTAAACACTAATTGTCTGGATCGAAACGTACGTCAATGAGACATGTACGTCGATAAAGAAAATTTAATTTAATTTAAATTTAAAAATTTAATTTCTTTGAAAGAAAAGTATTTTGAAGAATATATAGTCCATTAAATAAAAACGAAATTTTGTTACGTCGATAAGACGTGTTTTCCTTAAAGAAGAGATGAATGAAAATTGAAAACGAAATTCTGAAGATGTCAATGCAACCATGAATTAAAAAAGTTTATGTAAAAAAACTGACGTTTTTGTAATTGCACTTAGGAGAGAATCGAATGACATTATCATTGGTGCAATAAATAATAGATAGATTGTGACAATAATGTAACTTTTGCAACTTTACCATTGTATTTTTCAAAATCAGTATTATTTCATTAATTATAATATTATTTTATGCAACATTTATGTACAATTATTTATGCAACATTTATGCACAATTATTTATGTAAATCATGCAAATACCATAACGAACTCACCCATCAAAAACTGTCACACTTACCTGAAATAGAAATAGAAAATAGAAACATAAATTATTTAATGAAATTAAATTCATAACACAATAAATTTATTAAATACACGTTTATCAAACAATGAAAATATCTCGTTACAATGCTAACAAATACTGCAAATACAACAAATAAACAACAAACGAGCAAATAACAAATACGCACAAATTATAGAAAAAAGTCGGAAAAGCTATTTATGGTATTCTCATGGCTCTGTAAAATATAAATTCCCCCAATGCTCTGCTCCGAAAACGACAAAAATGCCAAAATTCCCTATAATAAATCATTTTCTGTTATATTCTCAAACTCCCAAAATGGGAATGATTGTTTTCCAATTAATAAATGCCAATTACGGAACAGAAACAAGGTCACTTGAACGTGCCCGTGCCCAGGCGAAGCACTACCAGAAGAACACTAACTATATCGAGCGCTTTAGTAACATGTACACAGTAGTATACATTTTTGACCGGAATGCTCCCTAAATGAAAAAACAAAACTCTCGTCACACAATAAGAAAACAACGTTGCAAAGAAACACTGAAACATCGAAACAATTTGGAGGACACTTGTCCTGTGAAAAGGACGTTATTGCAACGGTTGTTGCCATCACTGCTACTGTCATCTTAAATTAACGACATTTTGTAATGCGGTTGTTCATCACAGGCTTAAGCACACCAAAGCAAAGTGACACAGTGCAGCGCTCTAAGGACCAATGCACAGTCATAAGAGGATAATACAGCATTTTCATATAAGAGTTGAATCCTTTTTGTTTTTGTTTTTGTTTTTGTTTCTGTTTTTGTTTTTGTTTGTTTTGCATTTTTCAGTTCCACGCTGCTTGTAAGTGTGCCTTTGCGGGGCAGTGTTTTGTGTGCGGTTTTATTACAATTTATTTAATTGAAAATATTTTTAAATGATTTTGTTGACGGAAAAATATTTTCCTTTTTATTATTTGGAATTAAAAAACGTAATATATTGGTTATATAAATTTATGAAATATCGGAAGTGCCGCTTAAATAACAGTCGAGAACTAATTGAATACTCACATAAAGTTTAATTTCAACACACATAGCACATGTGCCAAAACTAGAACTGCTGCACATCTACTAAGGATTGCAGGAGTAAGTACTCGTACGACTACTAGCAGCAGGACTCGTATATTGGAAGAATATGACAGTGTTTCGGGACAGACAAACAGAAACAACACATAAAATAGTTTTTTATTTTGTTTCATTGTATATCTTTTGCACTTTTTATGTGATTGTGTCTGAATTTGCATATTGTTTTCTGTTCTTATTCATGAATTCTATCGTTTCATTCATAAGCCGATGTTATATGGACTACTTGCACTTATGCGTTCATGTCCAAGTACGTGTAGAATTGTGCTCAGCATGTCCATTGGCATGTTAGGCAATAATACTAATGTGCACCTTTTAGAAAACCGTTATTAATGGCCCTTAAACACACACAAACACAGTTGTGAGTGCATACACTCACGTCGAACGTATGCAACTATTCAGACGGTCTTCTGTGAAAAACCTAAGCTTACATTCTTGCAATTTAACATGCCAACTGACCCACCGCTCAGTTGCAGTCAATGGAGAACGACAACCTATGCTTGTGGCAACATATAAAATGTTTTCATGTTGGATTTCAATTCCTAGCTCAGTTCCTTCTACTGAACGTTGTAGTCTTCGCACTGGACGACGTATGCGTGCTGCATACTTTTCGCATAAAAGACCTTACCCAGTTTTTGCATACCCAGTTGGCTTAATTATCACTTTTCAGTTATTTAAATTTATTTTGTAAAATTGTAGTTCCCAACTGCAAGTAAAAGTATTACAAGGTCAGAATACTAAATTTAGAATAGTTTTGTTGGTAAATTTATTAAATGCGAAAGCGTAATTGTAGAGAAGAATCTTAAACTTAAATTTGCCCGAAGTGAAATTATATTGTTGTATATCTAACAAATTATCTGTTGTTCTCATTTAATTTTGTTGCCATCAGGAATTATCTATTTCGAACTATTTTCTAGAATAACAGATGTTATATAGACACTTAATATGTTATATACTTAGGTGCCTTAAAATACAAAACTAGCTTTAGAATAGTTAAAATAGTATTATTGTAATGTTATGTTAAAAGAATGAATCTCACAAGTAACCTAAAAAAGTTAAATTAAATAATTTAAATGAAATTAATATTATAAATAAATATTTATTTTAATTATATACTTATTAATTAAGGTTATTTATGAAATTAATTAACTTTCATTCAAGTTAAAGGAAATATCCTATTTAATATTCTTTATGTTATTTATTTATAATCTATAAATCTATAATCTTTAAATATTGTGCAATATTAAAGCAAGTATTAAAAAATAAATAATTTACATAAAATTGATTTTGTGAATAAATATTTATGTTAATTATATACTTATTAATTAAGGTTATTTATTTAATTAATTAACTTTCATTCGAGGCAAAGGAAATATTCTTCATAATATTTTGTATGCTATTTATTTATAAGCTACAATTACTACAATTTTCCATCAGTTTAGCAAGTAGTTCTGAAACCAAATTCAATTAAAAATGGGTGAGTATTTTCTACACTTTCAACTTCAGAAGCCCTGAAGCTTAAACTAAATAAAAACCAATTTTTTATCTCAATAGTTAAGTAAATTTAATTCAATTATTTAAGATGTAAAACAGTATCTATCCAATGAGTTCAAGGAGCGTCATCTATCAGTCAATTGTCGAAATAAAAAACTAAAAAAATAATTATTTCCTTTTTTTTTTTTATACATTATGTAGTCTTTAAATACTGTAAATACCAGGGATATATAAAATATAAATGTTAAATTGATATATATAATCATCAAGAATATATCAAGAAATATAGATACCAAACTATTTCTTGTTCTTAAGCAGAGTCTTCTTCTTCAAAAACAATGACTTTTAAATGAGTTGGAATTTTAAAAAATCGTATGAATCCAGATTGAAGATTTCTAAGATGGTATTGCTGTTTGATGATTGATCAAGAGAAAAAAGATATATGATAGAAATAAATATTATTAGCGTAAAAGAAAGGAGTTGATATATATATTTCTAAAATCATTTAAGTACAGAAATAATAACAACTTCAGTTAAGGCATAAACTGATACTTGATAGAGGCGTTCTTCAGAGACCGAACGTTCTGAAGGCATTTTGATTTGCAATTTAGTTCAAATAGACGTTCCGTTAAAACACAGTATCTGGATTAATAATGAAAATGGCTATCATTCACATTTTGTTTTGCACTAAAGAATCAGTTCTAAACTTAAGGATAAGTATAAATCATAAATGATTACGTTTACATTAGTATAGTAGTTAGGGTTAAATGCAAGTCTAGTCTGTCTTGCAAAAATACCGACTCCTTAAAACTCCAATAATTGAGTGCATTAATAGATTAATAATTAAATTTTTAATAATAAATAATAATAATAAATAATTTTTTTTCCAAATGAGTAGTATAGTCTAAGTAGTATTTAAAATTTTGAACCTATATCTTTAATGCCTATATTGGACAGACATTTGAAGAGGGGAATGTACATCTCCTAGAAAGAGCGCTACTAAAGCAGGGCAACCACAGCTACCAAATCGATAGTAACCATTAATATTTTATTTATTTATTTTTTAACTGATGTAACTAAAAACAAAAAGAAGAATTTATTGCGAAATTAAAGCAATATTTGAATAATAATAAAAATAACAAGTTAGAAGTGTATAAATTTATTTTATACACACCCAGGTGTTTTGGTTGTTACTTTTCATTAAGTTTTATACAAAAACAACTTGAAAGTTCGCTACCAAAAGAAATCTGGTTGTGTTGTTTTTCGAATATAAAAGAAAATAACTCTCTAGTTACTGAGTCGATGCAACCCCTAGTATTTAAGATGTATTTGTTTCAAAACGAAAACTTCCCCAGATTCACATCTATGATTTTAAGATGTATAAATTACAAAATAAAAACTCGCCCGGGTAAATGCGGGTACTTACACAAAAGCTAACACGAACCTATAGTTTTTGATCTTGCCCAGTTCCATCGATCATGCTCAACACCAATTTTTTTTAGCTCACCTTATTAGGGTAGATTTAAGTTATACATATTGATGTGAATAACAACACTTAAACTTGTCACCATAAGGTGAGTTACACTAACAATTTTCTTTAATATGACTTTATGCGTTATCGTTGTTATACTATTTCTTCAGAGTCGACTAGTTGGGCATTATTTTAGAATTGTTCAAATTACAATGATTTCGTTAAGAATTTCAATTAACTTAGAACAGTTTCCAGTGCATAAATTCAAAAAATTTGTTTTTCACTATTTAATATAAATTTTAAAATTTATGTGATTTTAAATATTAATTCAATTACAAACAAGCAATTTGCATGCAATTCGCATAAATTTGTGATGTTTAACACAGAAAGCGTACTGAAGAGAAAAACGACTTAAGTGTATAATTTCATTATAAATCAAGAAAACGAAAGAGGTTTCCCACTGCACTTACACATGCATTAAACTCCCAAAAAGAAAAAAATAGTGGAGAAGGAGTATTTTCGTGACTGAATGCAAATCAGTTAAAAAATAAATGCACATTTTCAATGATATGAACTCGTACATGGATGCAGTCATGAAGCTGTAAGAAGCATTTGAGACAGAGAAGAGAAATTTATTTCTTGCACGAAATTTCGATCAAAAATTTTTGTGACATTGCGAAAGAAAGTTGAAATTTTGCGCAAGTGAACTCGCTTGTGAAATATCGCGTATATCCGGTAAGATTAAGCGGTTGGCACAAACGAACAATTCTCGTAATGCAAAAAGAGAGAGTATTAAGCAGATAAGTAAATTATACATTTAAGCACAAAAACGCACATGTCAAAAAGTACAAAAGAAAAGACAGATTTCGGAAACGTGGTAAAATAAAAAGGAAATGTGTTATTTTTAAACATCCGACGGAAGTGAAATCACTCATTGTCAACTCGCAAAACAGTGAAGTAAAAAGCGAAGTAGCAATAAAAAAATCAACAGCACTTAACGCACAAAGAGTAAAGTGAAATATGATGAAAAAAAACCAAACCAAATCAAAAAAAAAACAAAATTATTTATTATTTATACACGTACTGTGGTGAAGTAGGCGGCCGAGTATAAAAGCAATACAGCTTGGCAGTTGGTGGGGAGATAAGTAATGGCGTAACGACAATATTGACCACACCACACCAACCAACCCACACGGAGCGAACACAAAGAGAAACGGTGGAACGCATAAATTACTTTTACTATTTTTAATGATGAAGTGGAAAATTGCACAGTAACCACAAATATGAGTCGGGATGACTGCGCCAGTTCTCATAGAGAATCATAAAGGCAAATTAAGTGCTGTGGGCGTGGTAAGCCTACTTGAGAGCAACTGAGCTATGCCGTGCTGCGCTGTAAGCTCAAGCAAATTAACGCAAAGAAAATAATGGCCCTGTTCTTTGATGCGATATGATTTACGTTGCTTAAATTAATATTAATTTATTTCATTTAATTGCATACGAAAAGTAGTAACAATTGAAAATAATTGGAATTATTATTGTATTAATTTGATAAGCACGTAATAAGGTAATTTTTACGACTCATTTTGCAGTTTACTAACTATTAATTTTAACTATTAATTAATTATTAAAGAAAGAAAACAAATTTGTTGAAATTTACAATAAATTTTAAATGCCATGTAATTAATACAAACCACTTAAAAATCATTTATTTTTATTAATTAATAAAAATAAAAATTGTACTCAATACTCAATATATTGTATATCATCGGTATTATACCATACATAGATTTTAAAATGTTACTCAATAGGTTATACTCAAAAGTGCTCAGCTTTTTAATCTTATTACGAACCACTTATAAACTGTCAATATTTATCAACTAATTACCTAACCTATTGTGTCCATGTCCAAGTTTGGCCAGAATTAAAGTTTCTGCGGGCACTCTTCCTTAACACACTCGACGATATCTCCAGCATTTGCATTGACCAGTCTCATATCTTTATAAATGCCTCTGGTTGGTTCTACCCATTTTTATGAGAATTTGTGAATTCAAAACAGGTTTCTTAGCTAATTGAAGAGGATTTGTTACTCCCTCCACCATAACTAACATTTATACTTCATGTATTATACTTCTTACAGAGCTATTTAATTTCATTAAAGATATTATAATATTTTTAATATAAATTTCGAATTATGGTTTTAGAGTCTTTCGAAAAAGAAATTAGAAAACTGCTGTAAAGCCGTAAATATTTTATCAAAAGTGCGTGAACATTTTAACAAGATCCTGAATTATCATACAAAACATACGTCAAAAACTTTTTAATTTGAAATCATCTTGGTTTCTCTCGCCACCATATGCAAATTCCGACGGTGCTCTGATTTTTGGTATGAATTAATCATAGTGTTATTGCACTCAAATAAGGCATTTTTAAGGAACGGATGAAGATTTGACTAGTTCGTACTCAACAGGGATCAACACTTAAGTTCGTCGCCGAAATCCCACTCTTATATTAGGTACCAACTTCAGATCGAATTTTAACTGATAAATCCTTGGTTTTTACAATTTTCCTGAATAATTTCTGAAATTTTAAAATCTCTAAATTTGTGTAATTTTTGACAAAAGCTAACAACTGCACTTACTTAAAGGAAATCCTAGAATAAATGCTAATTAGTATTTTGTGTAAATACTTTTGACGCGAAAAAAATGTGTGTAAATACTTTTGACAACTAATAATCATCAGCGCAGTTGCTTATATTTTTGTCAAATGAACAGTTATCTTGCCAATTCTTTTTTTGTTTGGTTCTGCATAGATGAAACTAAGTGACAACAAAAAAATTTTTTGCAACTTACGTCCAACAACAACAATAAAAACATTTTTTATGCAATATGTACAAAAACTTTCGTTGTGTAAATACTTTTGACTATGGCTGTATAATCTTATAGATTGTGGTTCAATCGACCCAACCGCGGCGCGCATACATTTAACTCTCCAATAAAGTCATCTTGATGGATGTACTAACACTTCAATGTGTTTTATTTCACTTTTAACATCAAACCACAAAAATAATCACCTTTCATTATATCTTGTCAGACATTTTTAGATAAAAAATTGATAACAAATTTTTGTTATATTTTTTCTGTTGAGTTGAGTAATCTCCTTTATCAGTTCACTTTGATTTTTTTCTTTTTGTCTTTACATATGCGAGCGCATCATCAATATTCCCACATCATATATCAAAAATTCGGACAATAATCAAGTACATAAGTCCAAAATACAACATGTATCTGACCAATTTAATTAGTACAACAATAATGCAGATATTGTTCGTGAATCTACTTAACTACAAAAATGTGTTTTTTTTTTTATTTTCCTCCTCTGTGTTGTTTTTGTTGCTGTCAAATATTTTGGCATGCAAAAAGTGTCAAATGTGATTTCGCAAAATAATTGTGTGCGTTCATAATTACACACTTTAATTTCAGTGTTTAACTATACTTTTGGGAAATGTGCCCAAACTCTCATGTTCCGGTAGCTATGGCACCAAGGAGCCTACAGTTTATGGCAACTTATTCGTGTACTTGTGTGTTGTATGAGAGACTGACATGTAATTAGTAGCATAATTTATGACTTAGCCTGACGTCAATTCAAAACTGTTTTGATTCTATTATACATATTTAAGAACACTCTCTTAAGGCTTTTGGTCATAAAAAATGTAGTTAATTAACTTAGAATTAGAAACTAATGCAAGTATATAATCATGCAAATGTAGCCAATCCATTATTAAAAAGGTCACAACCAAGCAGTTGATTCATTACACATGCATAGGGATAAATTTGGGTTTGGACTTTGATTGCTTATTTCTGAGTGAAGTGAATAGATTTTCCTAGTATTTCACAAATAAGATTAAATTTATTTATATATTTATTTTAATGGCCTAATAAGAAATTTGTTAATGTATTAAAGTAAATTTACTAGATTTTAAATTATGTTTAATATGTAATATGTTTTTTAGAAGTGTGACACTAACAACATATTTTATTATTTAATTTATTTAAATTTATAATTACATTATGTATATATTTTAATGTAAATGTTGTTGTTTTTTATCAGCAATAAAATAAAGCATCTTAACAACAGTATTTTAATTATCACATTTTATCACCACTTTAACCAAGTCATTGATGTCAAGTCGTAGCAAATCAATTCCCAGGCAATTATTCCAGCCGAAACTGGAACACCCGATTTTTATTTTTCCATTCTGATTTCCGAAGCGCAATTAACCTTACCTATTGCATTTCTCATAGCTATATGATCAGCTCATGTAATTCTCGGAGATAAAAATAAGACATAATATTCTTGTCTATTTGTATTTTTTTTGTTATAATTCACAATTGTTCATTTAAAATATGTTATTACAATATTAAAAATGTTGTTTAATGTATTAACTTGTTATTAAATATCAATATATTTAATACAAACGCAATAATTTATAAGTAAATAGATTTGTGTGAATTACTACTTCGACAAATTAAGTTGTAAAATATGTTGGCAAGAGCCAAGTTACATAGAGTATCATCGTCTTGTAATAAACAATATTGTTGTTGTTTTCAATACAAATCAAAAATTGAGAATGGGAGAAATAAAAATATGTCGGTTAAATTTAGTCAAATCAGAGTCGAGTCTATATGTGCCTCGTCACTTAAGCAAAGCAATGTTGTTCAGTAATAAATGTCAACATTTGTGTCTCTTCGTAACAAATTGTCATAATTTCTGTGTCACTCTGCATAACATGCATCATCGTCATTGTCCAAAAAAGTCAATTTTGACGAGTACATACACTCTACATAATATGACCCTAAGCATTAAAAATACATATCTCTCCATCTCTTTTATCTCTCTCGCTCTCTCTGTCTTACAATTCCTTAGTTACACAGGTAAAATTGTGAACTAAACATTTTATGAGATAAGCGGATTTTTGATAGCATCCACAATAACATATTGTATAATATTGAATGTAGTTCTCTCTTTATCGCTATTTCTTTTTCTTTATCTGTCTTTTCACCTATTTCTCTATCTAGCTAATTATCTATCTCGCATCCGCACCCTCTTTATCTCTCTCTCTCCCTTGCTTCTTCTCCCTCTCGCTGGCTCTCCCTTTCGCTTCCTCGCTGTCTTGTTCCTTCTGTCACTCGCTTCATCTTCCTCTCTTACTTCGTATTTCTCTCGCTCCCTCTTTCTCTCCCTCACTCCCTATCACTCTCACTACCTCTCTCGCACTTACACCTTTTCGTTCTTTCTATTTCTCTCGGTCTCTTACAATTTACTTAATTTTCCGTTTCTTGGACTTGGAAATCAAAACTCCAGGTTAAGAAAAATGGAAAATAGGCTGTCGAAAAGCTCCCAAAAAATGAAAATATCGAAAATTTCCAGAAACGAAATAGTTTACAACTATTATAATTTCTGAAACTATTCAAGTAAAACCACATGCTAGACATTAAAAAAGAATTATGTTTAATTATTTTAATACTAATATACCATGTAAAAAATTTAAATTAACTGTTTGTATGGTATTAAGGTGTTAAGGAAAATTCATAAACATTGAATTGTATGAATGAATTTCAGTACAAAGACCTAAAGACTTCATTATTGTATTAAAATTAACTGTTTAATTTAATTTTTTTAATTCCTTTATATGGTTTAAAATACCATTTAACATTGAGTAATATATTAACGTAAGGGTCTTTCGACTCTAATATTTTTTGGAGTAAATTGATCTAGGAATAATCATGGATTTAGATCCTACGTCAGGGACCTCTAAAACAAATCTATTATGTTTGCATAAACATATTAGAAGCATTGGCTTTTTAAACCAATAAATTATGTGCACATAAAAACAGTCCATACACGGAACACAACTAATTTATTTACCTTAATTGAACATAAAACCCTACAAGGTAGGTAAGAAATATATTACAGCATTATACGTACAATTAACCGCTTTGAGCTTTGGAAACTTCAAATATATAAAAAGTTAATTAGTTTTAAAAATACCTAAGAACTCTATAATATTAACCTATAAGATGTTTAAAACGCATCATAGCTCATTGAAAATAAAATAAAAGAAAAATTTTCATAATATTGCCTACTACTACTTACTGGCATTTACTTACTGCAAATGCAAAGCTTATAACTAACCTCAATACTAGGAACATTGCAATCGTTTCGATCTCCATTGGGTCAGATAATTTATATGAAAAGTAGGAGTAAAGCGAAATTTAGCCCACTTTCACAACGACTTGATGTTGGAGATTATTTGAGTGCAGCAATATTTTGAAGTGCTCTTCAATCTATTGAATAATGCCTAATTAAGCTTTACTGTTTTAATGAAGTTCATTTCCATAGCGAAGCTCTTACGCCAATACTACACATTCTGGGAAATATTCTATGTTGAGTTCTGCGCGGTATTCATCCGTATCTTTCGAGTACTTATTTTGCATAAATAATACTTTAAACCAAAACATTTCATTCAAATGTGCACACTTAAGCATTTCAGTTACAAATTATAACATTACTGAATAAATAGTTTATAGCAAAAATATGTAATTCAATAAAAAGAAAATTTAAAAATAAATTAATATGTGCTTATATTGTATATAGAATAATGTATAATTTATATTTCTTTTAGTTAATTTTTTAAGCTATACATTTTTTTAATTATCTACAACTTACATTTTTTTTATTATTATTTGTTATTCTAATTGGAAATTATAAACATTTTGAAAGTTGCTTTGATTTGTATAAGTAGTAATTAAAATATTTTTTAATCTATATTACATTCACACTGATATAATTTACATTTCTTGTATTTTACTCAGTTGGTAGAGGTGCAGTGATACTTTAATAACTAATAGTGTCTGTTTATAATTTTACAAAATGCTAAACTTACTCATATCTAAACCACGTAGACCTGATTGACTCAAATACACTACATATCTTGTGGCACTTTCATCTTACACAAAGAGTCCGTTGACAGTGGTCTTTGTATTCATCTACGGATTAACCTGTCATCATACAATTTTTGAACTAAAGGCATTAGAAATTAAAGCCTTAATACACCATAAATACAACTAATTTTTAACAATTTTTGTTGCTTATAGTCAAAATCAAATATTTTCTGTATTTTTAATAAAAGCAAACGCATAAACCACAGCTATACAAAATCACTCAATCGTTGCAAAATTGTTGTTTTCTTTAATTTCTAAACAATTGTCTACAAAAAACATTTCTGCAATATTGACTCTATTCTGCAAACATGTTTAAAAAATTTAAGATATTGTTGAACTCTACGCTCCTTTTTTACCATGCAGAGACGGAATAAAATCTGTTCTTTTTTAGTTATTAAATTAAAATGGTAAATCAATGTATGCAGAATATATGATAATAAAAAAAAATCATAAAAATACAATATTACCTGCTCTATAGGCATATTTTGAAGAACTTTCAGAAAACGAGTATATAGAAGGAATCCAGTAATTACTACATCTTTCAAATAGATATATTGAACTTGAGGAAAATTATTCTAACATTCGAAAAAGTGCTAGTTGCTCTAAAAGAGTAATTTGTAGACCTTTCGAAATAACCTTAGGGAAATGGGCACCATAAGTTGTAGGAATGTTGGATTGAGTGTACTGAAATGGAGAAAGAGTGTGCAAAAAATATGGAAAAGTAATAACTACAGTTAAGATTGATTTTGTAGTCCTGCCAGAAGATCACTGATGTGATGGTCACTGATGTGATCTTTATGTTTAAATAAATGTAGGGTTTTTACAGGATAATTGGTATATTCTATAATTAAAAAATGAAATTTTAAGCAAAATATGCATTTTTATCAAACATTTTAGAAAAAACAGAGTAATTACGGTATATAAATTTTTTTGCAATAAGTTTTGAAATTTATCTTTTTATTACCAATCAACCAATTATTTCATAATTTTATTTAGAGGTTTTTTTGAACAGTAGTGAAATACAACAACAAAAATTTCATTTTTTATATTATTTTAATTAATGGAATTTTTGGCTGACCATACAGCTGTTTCGAGCATTGCCAAATACCCATCATCAGTGGTCTTGGAAATAATTCTTGTATTTAATTATTCATAAATACTTATTTTTGAGACTGCAAATACCAGGAATCGAACTGGGGTCCTGCCAAATGTGAAGATCAGAATCAGCGCACCTTAACCAACTGATTCAAAGCCGTACTTGGCTTTTTAGTTCGCATATTCTTCTGGAGTTTTGTTACTATTCCTATGAAAGTTTTTATTAACAATTTTACTTGCTGTGTTTATATTAGAACGAAATCATAAACCAGCTGTAGAATAATTGAATTAATTAATTAATTATAATTTTATTTTCAATTGTTAAATTTCAATACTATTCTGTTCGTAAAGGCATTATTTGTCACAATTTTTATTTTTATTTAATTTAATTTATTTATTATTTTATGACGAAATGATTTTTTATATAGAGTTTTCACAGACTAATTAGTCAATTTTTTCTTATTGTTAATAACAAAAATTTTTCTTTCATGACGATACTATAAATTCATTATAAAATCGAAATACTGAAATTATTGTAAAATAATTCACAGTTTTTTGTCTTAATTTTTATTTTTAACAATAATAAAAAATTTACCAACTAGGCTGTAAAAACACTATATGTATTAAAAATCATTTGGTCATAATAAAATAAATCAAATATCGAAGAAATAAAATTAGAAAATAATTGGTTGATAGGTAATAAAAAGATAAATTTCAAATCTTATTTAAAAAAAATGTATATACCGTAATTACTCTGTTTTTCTAAAATGTTTGATAAAAATGTATATTTTGCTTAAAATTTCATTTTTTAATTATATACCGCACTTTTTTGATGAAATCGAATAAACTGCATCAGTTCACAACATCAAATGAAATTAAAAAATTCCAAACTTTCTCAAATAGGTATTATATTAATATTTTTCCTTTCAATACAAAATAATTTTCGACTCTCGACCCCCTCGAGCTACGTGAAAATGAAAAATTTCAATTTGTCTGATGGAAAATGTATGTCGATGATGATATGATTTTCAACATTTTCACCGATCTAAGTGAAAATTGCAATTTTGCAACGTTCAGAATTTCTAAGTTAATCCATACGTTATACATGTTTGCTTTCACTGGTGTTGGAAATTATGTTGGTGTCGCTCTTAACCGTAGCGCCGGGTTCGCTGCTAGATGAGATGCTGAAAATAGGCGCACCAAACAAATACAAAAGAAATTTCGCGCACCCACATAAGCTACCAATCCATATTTCTACCGATGCAAATATGTACCATATATATATACGATTACTTGTTTTTTGTAGATGTCGACGAGATACACACATGCGATATGGGTAGTTAGGAGTTTGTAAATATGTTGGTTACGCCACACTGAATTAGATTGAATACAAAAAGTTAAAGAAAAAATTGCAATTGCCAGTGAAAGCATTTGCATGTTAAAGATAAAATGGCGCAACAACCGTTATTGAAAACAGGAACAAATTCTGCTAAAACGTGAAAAAAATATGGAGAAAAATTATCGACATGCAGCAAAATCAAATCATTGACAGTTGGTTAAACGGCAGGTGCCGAACTTAGAAGAGTTCATATTTTATGAAAGGCAATGTTTGAGTATGAATTTTTTTTTAAATTAGAATTCTAGGTTTTAATTATTTTTCTAATTTGTTGAACTTCTGCTGAAAAATTTTCCCCAACCTTTTGGGTTGCTTTTGACTGTATTAATGCTAAATAGAGCCGAAGGTGTAGTTTGTAAATCAACTATTTTTGGGAAATTATTACTCTTAGACCTTGTAGTTTTCATGGCAAATAAAAGGTGTAGTTTGTAATTCAACTAGTTTTTGGGAATCATTTTTCTTAGTCCTTGCAATTTTCATGGCAAATTTAATAACAAATTATTGCCATGGGGTCTTATTTCACTAACAAAACTTTGGTTAAGAAAATTTTGTTTAACATTAGAGTAGACTCATATATTCGAAGAGAAATGTGGTTTGCTTGATTTTTGGTTAAGAAAAAATGTTCCATTAGTTATTGTATTCCTTCCAATTGAATCTAGAATAATGGCAATTATAGCATAAAATACTGAAAGTAGGTTTTCTAATATTTGCTTTCAACATAGCATATTTCTTCAAGCCATTAGTTTGTGCATAGAGTACATTTCTACAACCATAAGCCAAACTTATATTTAATAGTTTTATTATTCAATTTGAAGCACATAAAAATGCATTTGGCAGTTGTGAAATGAATTTTTCTTATGCAACTCAACGCATATCAATATCCGCTCACTGCACTATTTGGTATTTTATCCTCGTACGTATCTACGAGTATATCAGGTTTCTATTGCTTCAATATTAAATTGCACCACAGTATCGATATGCCGCATGATAAGAGCTATGGTATACTGCTTTATTGGTAAAAGCATTCATAGCTAAAATTTTCATATTTTCAATTGTGCTAACGAAGCTTGTGTTAGAGTTTCCGTTTTCTTATTCAATGGCTGAATATGTGGTGCTGCATCGTAACAAAATCGAATTATGTATTAAACGCAATTTCTGGAGGGTTTCAAATACAAAGCTACAGCATAATACCATATTGCCATATTTCTATTCAGCACTCAGCGTAACAGCATACGCTGTTCTTATTAGCATATACTATATTTGTATATCAGTATATTCTGTACGCTGGAGATACTGGTTTATATGTACTGCCCAGCATTTCTCAAACAAATTCAGTTCATCAACATGTTGCTTTTTTCACAATTTCAATCCTTCGATTGCACTTGGTTCACTTCAAATTGATATTTCAGTTTCGGCTGGATTGGCTATTATTTTTTTATTCCTGACTCATACTCATACCCACTTTTTATATATATCTGTTAGGGATTCATTTTTCGTATTTTTATCAGTAGCTACCGCAGTGTCTGTATGTGCAATTTAAATTAATTTGAATTTGTTAGCTACTTTGTTGTTTTAAAATCCCTCTTTTTTCACCATTCTGCATGAATATTCATGAATCAATTGCTAACTGAATTTCCCAAGGGAATCGACAGCTTATACACTTTATGCCGGATTCATCATTGATTTTGCATGTCAAAATTAAAAGGAAAATAAAATGTTTACGGCAACCAATTAAGTGGTACAAAAAGTTTCCATAAGATGAAAAATCAATATAAAATACAAATTGAATTTTTTTTATCACTTTTAAATATGATTGCTGTTGGAAATATGTGCTAAGGCGATTAAAAATGTTTGGTGGATTTAATATAAAGTTGTATTCCGAGAAAGCCTTGGATTTGCAAAGTATAAACACATTTCATGTAGTGATAATTGTGAAGCAGGCATGAAATTGTTATCCGATTACCGAAATATATTTTAATTGTAAATGTTGAATAAATTTAGGTTAATGGAACACCCACTCTTAAGTGAATATAAATAAAAACTAAGAAAAAATTATTTAAAAACACTTAATTAAAAGATTAATTATACAATTGTTTTCTTATTTCCATTTTAAAAAGTTTCTAATTAATATTAAGTATATTGTACCAACTGCAATTTAAATTTGTGCCAGAAAAGGTATGGAGATATGTAATAAATTACCATTGTAATAATCACAAATTTTTGGATAATCAGAGTAATATAAATATCTATAAAAAACTAATTGTACAGTAAACTACTTTTAAATTCATAATAAAGCTACAAGTCGCTCAAAGACAGGCTCTCCGAAGACTCTTCAAAGTGCCTTGGTACATCCGCACTAACGACATGCTAAGAGACCTTAGAATAGACCCGATCAAAAAATACATAAGGGACAGAGCACTGAAGTTATATGCGAAAACTGACAGACTATCCTACTTACCACTATCTAATCTTAGAGTAATCAGTCTCCGCACGGGGAGGTACGCAGATCTTAGATCAATCACTGAATAATTATGAAGATTATAAGATTATAAGTCAATGAGATGGGTGGGACCCTGTAGTACGCCCAGCTATCAAAGAGTAAAAGTGCCCAGTTGCGCTGACTCGAAAAACAGGATCAACATACATACATAATCTAGAAATACGAAGTATGATAAATAAATAATGCAGTGAATTTAATTATTTCAAAGAATAATAAAAAGTAGATAAAGTATACTACACAATGATTACTTCTCTTCAAACTGAACCAACACACGATCTTTCACAGATTTTCCGAGCTGACTTTCAAAAGTCACTTAAACTAAAGAAAAGTTATTTTGTCTAGTAATAGATTAAGAAAAAATAGAACATTGATATATATGTTAAAATATTTGAATTTTTAAAATGGTATATGTAATATATATTTCAGTACAATGAAGAAAAATAAAATTAATGTAGAATCACATAGTGAAATTCACGATAATTAAATGTTTTATGAAACAATTAGACTAAAGTCACTTTTAAATTCATATTTTATAATATGAATTCTGTATATATAATACAGAAATTTTTTTTCGATATAAGAAAAAAACAAAACCTTCAGTAACAAATCAGATCTGTTGCAATCACGAATTATGCTCCAAAGTAGCAAAATTATTATTTTATTTTACGTGGCCTTAAAAACCCGTTGTTGCTTTTGGACTCACACAGCCGTCTTGTCCACTTGCGTTAGCTCATTGTACGGTTTATAACATATCAGACATCAATTCCGATAAGTCAGATATATGGTCTCCCCATACATCAGCTTTTTTCCCTTTTTAAACATATTCTTCAATAGAGCATTATGTTCTATTCTCAAGATACGACTAAGCCAGCGAATTTGCTGAATGCTTATTTGTTGATACTATAAATGATCTGATGAAACTCATGACGGTTGTAATCGCCAACTGACTGATGATAGAAAATCTTACTACGAACGTTGTAAGTAATACTAATAAGAAGCAGTAATGCATAATAATATTGTTACACGAATCTTACAGAATTAAGTAATTTAAAAAAAAATGACTTCAATCAATGTCCGCGAAACAAAGTATAATATTTCTGTATAATTAAGACCTTTAAAATGATATGTTTAAAAATATTAACAGACCGTCATGATATCAACATATAAGGCCTTATGTTTCTATGTAGTCAATTAGAATTGAATGCAATATAATAAATAACTTAAACAGATTTTTCTAAATATTTCTGTTTCATTATTCTATGAAAGTGTTCATAGACTTGTAGAGCCTATAGAGCATATTTTCGAGAGCATCTAGTAGCAAACTAATATCTTGATTTGACATCTTCCAGGCTCACACTAGGGCTATTAATTTTCGTGCTGTGAAAATAGATGTTCGCTTTGCCAGCTTCGAAAGTATAGACGCCAGCCATTAGCCGCCCGTCGAAGTGTCATGTTGAGCTCATTAACCGCCAAACCCATTTAAAAAAATTCCTTTTCGATTATCGAAAAGATTGCTACGTCGAATGTTGTCACAGTTCTCAGTAAGGTGCTAAATATAAAATATTCTGTTATTATAATGAACACCTGCCCTGAACACCGTATATGAACACCATAGCCAAAATATTAAATACCATTAGCAGCGAGAATTCTTAAGAATGTCAAGAAGTATTGCTAACTGGACAAAGTCAGAGATAACAATATGAAGGATATTTGAATTATTGTGAATATTATAGCTGAATATTTCTTCCGGAATATTGCTAATCAAGAACGCACTTGTAAATAAAATGTCATTTTCGACTCTTTAAGCTCTAAATATTATATATCGATGTCACACAAAAAAAGAGCAACACTTTGGATCATATTCCAAACTATGTAGGTTTTATGATTGGATTTATTTGATATTTGAACTGTTTAGCACATATGCAAATTCGCACAAAAAATATCAAACTTATGAAAAGGATTTCCAATAAAGCTTTTCTTTTTACTTCATGAAAGTACAGTATCCCAAAGGAATATTGTTCTATATTTAGTATAGTATATAACATATTGGTATACGGATAAATATTGCCAAACTTTATCAGTTTACAATTTTAGAAATCTGTGATGCAGAATCGCTTCCAAAGCTCATAAAAGTATTTATATCTCTAAATCATTTAACATGAAACTCGCATTGATAGTAAATATTAATGACCATTTTTAATACCTATATAAATTTAGATGAAAATTATTAAAAATATATTAATTTAAGAATAGTGAAAAGTACGATCTACTTACAAACTTTTATTGTTTCAACCACTGATTAAAGTGACGTGATTTTAAAAATTAAATACCTCAATAAGCATAAACTACTAAAAAATAAGATGAGACAATGTTACTCAGGCATGGTCGAGGCAAGTTTCCATGGGTTATCAAATAAGACCTGTTTGAACACAGCAAAGTAGCAGAAAAGATCATTTTCGATTATCAAGTCCCGAGACTACATTCCTTGCCTAAATAGAAATAAACACAAAACAAGATCTCTAACATCTGCGAGCTATGTAGTCTTCTTCTAGAAGGTTAAAAGTTATATAATACAATATCTAGTACTCAAGAAGTTTTAATTCAGTGGACTTTAAAATTCTCTATTCGTTATATTGTTTATTCGTTGTATTATTCTTGGAGTGTGAACAATTAAAGTCTACTAAATTTGAACGGGGTTTAATTAAAATTAAAATTTTGTCAGTTAAGTTGCACTTTTTTTTGCTATTTCCATGTGTTAAATGGACCGCAGTATATAAATAAATTTAATTATTGTAAATTATTAGCTTTTCATATATAATTTATTTTTGCATATATGCAAATCATTATATATGCTTTAAATCATTTGCAATCTGCCACTCTCCTTACAAATTTACAGACTCTTAAGGAACAAAGAAATATACACTAAATATTGTATTGATATACTTTTTAAAACACAAGTAAAAAAATAATAAATACTTTGATTTGGTTTTAAGTTTGGATTAATTAAAAAGGACACTTTAAGTTGGTTTAAAAAATTATTCCATAATTTTGGCATTAAATTGAAGCATACTTCAGGGCAAAATTCATTTGCCACAAATGAAACATTTGACTGACGTGTGCCAGTTGGACAATAACAATTATAATTATATTAAAATTAAATTTTTAATTCTCTGTTAAAATGAAAAATTAAAATGCTATTATTTTTAGAAATTAAAAACTTAATTCGCGCTAATAAAAATAAAATTTTATATCGTGTTATATTTTTATGAGCAACTGCATTCTGCGTTTCGAGCTATTCAGAGAAAAATTTTATACATTCTTTTGCGTGTTTGAAGTGAATTTAATGTGCATTTAAATCTAAAATATGAAAATTAAATATCTTTTTATATCCATTGCATACTATCACATTTACGTTTAGTATAAAATTCATTAAAAATTAAAATACTAAAATACTTTCTAAATTCATTAAAATTATATTCCGACAAAATATTTTTCATATTAAATTTATGCTTTAGTGCATTTAATTTATTGAGAAGATTAATATCAAAATTACACTGTGCATAAATTTTGAAATTAACCCGCAAATTCACTTAAAATTTATGCAAAGGGAGCGAGGATGTAGATACGAAAGTCATCATCATCATAGACGTTGAATCAGGAAAATCGAGTCTGGTTAAATTTTGTGCTCATTTCGCGCTTAAATTATATTTAATTTGAAATTATCTTTGAATATACACCTACACATATATACATATAAATAAATATATATAGTTGTAAATGTATAAATGTTTGTATATATAGATAATATGCTATTATTATGAATGTATGCTAGCATCCTGAGTGCCTCAGAGTCTGTAAAATATCGAGCAAAAACTGAATTTACTTTTTCATTAACTCTATCTATGCTTTTCACATTTTTCCTCTTCAGCCTCATCATTCTGATATGTTCGTTGAATTTGTTGAATGTATTTTAGAAAATTACACTCAATATCAGTAAAGCCGGATATGCCACTTGCGAATGCTTGATACTGACAGCACATTTATTCCAACCGTAGTTTTCTACACATTTACTTTTTTGCATTTTTTCTATATATGTAGTATATTATTATGGAAATGCATTTAATTCAATAGCGCAGTTGGCTGTTACTTATTTTTATGTGTACTGAAGTGTTCTGATACGCAAAAAAGCATGAAAATGTACAAATTTTTTTAAGTGCATTTATATCCTCCATCCAGTTTCCGGTTGTCTATTTTTATATATACCTGCTTCGTTTTTAAATATCAAAACAATAGCGATGTTATGTTCACATTTGCATTACTGCCTCACTGCCTGACTGTGTCTATCACAAACATCAAACAAGCAATCATTTCTAGGCTAAGTACCATTTATTTACGCAGTTTCAAATATAAACTACATTACATATTTTTGGATATATATAGAGATCTATTTATTTAGACATAATAAAAAAAATATATTACACACTCCAAAAAAATATTATTTTCAACAGTTCATTAGAAGTGCTTTCCGCTTATCTAAAAAAATATTAAAAATTAAGATTAAAATTTAGCTCAAATTTAGAGTATTATTTAGTGCAACTGAACTCCTTGCCATAGTAAATATTTTTAAGTAAATATTTTTAAGCAAACCGAATTTTAACAAATAATAAATATTTTTGGAACTAAAAATAACCGCTTCAAGTTTTTCTACAGAAATATTTGTGAAACTATTTTTAAGTTTTTTAATGCTGTTAGTTAGCACTTTTATATATATATTATTTAGTGTTTTAAGTGTATATCATTTCATTTTCTGTTATTTTGATGTTTAATGTAATTAGTTACTATTTTGGGGTTTTATTTTTATAGACGGATATGAGTCCTTCTTTTACAAACCGGACGGGTTTTGGTTTAATCATTTAGGAATTTTTTTTTTTTGTTTTTGCAAAATAAGAAGATTCATATATCAAGAAAAATTTTAAATTTATGATTATATATGAGACTCTGCAAATACTAAAGAGTTTAGTTTACTGCGTTTCGAAAATAATGGATAATTTTATAAATAACTTAAACAATTACAATAGTTTATATGTAATTAATCATATCAAAAGATAACTACAAGAAAAAACAATTTCAAATTATACTCTTAAAATTCTTAATTTGTTTTTGGAATATTTTTTGAATTTTTTAACCAATATTTTTTTAAAAGATATTTCTTCTTTAAGAGCTTCTACAAAGAATAATGTAACTTGCATCTCTCTTAATACGTATACGCAAAATATTTGTGTTAAGGAAATATTTTTATTTATTATAAAATTTTCACAGTATTTTATTATTTTTGTTTACTTACGCTTAATTAATTATCTATTATAAAATTTTTACTATTTTATTGTTTTTGAAATACTAACAGTTTTGATCACTATTTAATTGAGTTGCAATGACTTAAACGTCAATCGGAGAAAAAGTCGGAGTAAATACTAAATTGTTTATCGCGCTTTTTACGATTCCCAATGTTAATAATCATATGAAATTAGCGATGATAATCTTTTCTTACTTTAAGCATTGAGGACCAATTTTTTGTAACTGTACAGCACCACACCTGACCTCCAGATGATAGTGGACGCAACTGGCTCAAGGATAAGATGCTCGTAGTAGTCGTTCAAGACCACAATAAAAAATTGCCAAATAAAACAAAATAAATTAAAAGCAGCCTTATACATAAGTTCTACTAACAAATATTAAATGATCATTAAACCTTGATAGAGATCTATATCTAGAATTTAATGAAAACTCCAAAACAAGCTCGTGCTGATTGGCTTCCAAGAAATGGAAATGCAATGCTTCAAAATCCGATCATAAAATTCAGTTAAAAATTATAAATATATTATATGTATATTATATGTAGACAGATACTTATCAAAATTTTTCTGTAAAGATGTTAGGTGATGAACCAAATCCAAGGAAGCTTATCGCGCTCAAAGCAATTGGAAATTTAATTTTTTTTTTTTCTAAAAACCCGGTTGTATTACAACTGTTCAGTTTCAACAATGTAGAACGGTGAATTCTAGATAATACTTCAGCCACTTACTACGCAGATATATACTGTTATATAAAAATGACTTACAATGAGAAACAAATTAATTTTTCCCCATGACAAAGCTTGTCCACATCTACTTCGGACTTTTTGAGCAATCAAAAATCAAATTAATTTGTCAACTGATGTACAGTTTTGATATGAGACTTAATTACAAGTACTTCATTTTGTACTCAGAGACAAAAGAAAATTGTGTGAAAATAGATTTAGTTTAGAAGAAGAAACTGCCCTTGTTTTTTTTGAAAACAATGTTTTGAAGTATCGGAAGCAACAGAAATTATTATAGTTACTTATAACTAAATAATGAAGTTATATATTATAATAAGTTATATAAAATAACAAAACTGATTTAATTATTGATTTTAAAAATCATTTGTTTCGATTATTGAAAATTTAAAAGTCAGATGTCAGTGGTCTTCATATAATAAAACCTTATGATCGACTTAACGTTGAATATTTCGTTTACATTTTAAACGAAAGGCAGTAGATAAGAATAACACCTTCTTTAGATAACAATACTTAAACATTAATTTAATATTCGATGTTAATTAAATTAATAACCATTTATAAAAAAATTTATGCTTAAAAATTAACTTAATATTGGATGTTAATCAATTTAATATGCACTTATCGTGGACAGTTTTATTGAGATTTTCTAAAAAAACTCTAATTAGAAGTTGTGGAAATAAAATAAGTTACTGTTCACATTGTAACAAAAATTAATATACATAAATTTAATATGATTAAATCAAAAGTGTTTGACTTAATTGTTATTGATATTCTTCACGAACTATCCAACACTATGCTCTCATCATAACAACCAATAATTTAACCCTTTTGACCTACAAATCAAATACGATATTAGTATAAATATGTGGTCAATAACAAATTGAATATAAATGATATGCTTTCATAGTATTATTAATTGCCTTCAAATATGTGTGCAAATCCGAACCACAGAACCACATTATTACAAACTAAAGTAAAGTATTTATTGACTATGTTCTTTTGGAAGAAATTTGAATAATTGTATGAATAACAATCGACGCCAAAAGCGTATGCAACAATTTTTTTCTCATTTGTTTTATAGTTTGCTGGAAAATTTGACCCAAAATTCCGAAAACCCAAATAATAAAATTTAAACCTTATCAAATTGCAAATATTTCAATTCCTGCCTTTCTTCGGCAACACCTACTTTGCCTCGTTTTCAAATTCACATTCATGAGCATACCTAACGAAATACAAAACAAATGGAGAAATTCAAGTATTTGGAATGCAAAATTTGAAAAACAAAATTGAACGAAAGACATTCATCAGGGTTTCTCTATTCTGTGTTTTTACGCTCCATTGTTTGTCACTCAAGCGGAAGCATAAAATTGTCCCAGATAAGACATCATCCGAAATGTTTCTGTGGTTTTATTTCTTTGTGTAAAATTCATTTCACATTCAATGCCGAGCACTATTCCAAGTAGACAAACACACTGCCAAGTAAATACAAAAAACAAATACAAATAATAACCAAAATCAAAATGAAATGGTGAAATGGTGAAAGTAGAAAGTAGAAATTTGAAACCAGCAACCAGAAGAAGAAATACGAGTATAAATTGTTTTGAATATTGTTCTAGTTGCGACAAAAATGGAAGACACTAACGTGATGCATTCAAACGTTGCAACTTAGTGGGTTTTAGGGCATTTCTTGGTCTTTTATCATTGAACTTTACACACATTTTATTCAGTAAATGCAGTGTAATTCAGGTGAAGAGCGCCTCATGTAAACCTACAAAATGGTTGAAGTAAATTGTAGTTCAAGTACCAGTAACTGCGCCTTTAAAGTGAAAACAGACAATTTTAGTAGCAAACTGAACATATTTTGCTTTGAAATTACTTTACTAAAGACTAACGAAGATGCACTCGAAACCACAAAAATAAGCTGGGCATGTTACGTATCAGTCAACAGGAGACTCCAGGGTGACTTAAGTGAAGTACCCGTTGCAAAGGTATTTTAATTGAAAGTAATGATACTAAATAAAACACAATCCGATTTACTTCATCAAAAGAGCATAGCAGACATAACACCAAAAGGTACGAAAAAACGAAAAAAAAGTTGAATACCAAAAAATGCAAAATCTGCGAAAGTACATTATTTAAGACAAAAAGAAACTAATTAATAAAGTAATAGTGAATTTTTTAGTGCAAGATACATTTTTAATTCTAACATAATTTTTGGGTATCAAATATTTCTTATATTGATATGTGCTTTGATATACTATTTATATTATTATTAATTAATGGATATACTATGGAGTGATGTTTTGAACAGTAGTGAATCATAACAACAAAATTTTATTATTTATTAATTGATTGAATTGTTGGCTGACCATATAGCTACTTCGAGGATTGCCAAATCTCTATCACCTATCTACCATATCTTTTTGAAATATTTCTTTTATTTAATTATTCGTAAATAATTTTTTGAGACTTTAAGTACCAAAGCTTGAATTCGTGCCTGCCAAATTTAAAGATCAGAGTCAGTATTATCCAACGCAATACATGACTTGTGTGTTCTAACTTGAAGTTTTGTTCATTATTCAATTATTTAATAAATAATAATGTCATTATTATTCACTGATGTTCAAAATATCTCTCATATAAAATAATAGTTTGTGCTAACATAGTTTGATTTTTCATAATTGACTATAAAAATCAAATTTGATATAATGTACTTTGTAGCTCAAGTGATCTATACCAACGATAATTCTTTAAAGCGATTATTAGTGTTTTCTATGAACATGAGGAATTTTTAGGGTTTGATAGTGCCCTTCTATTGTGCCCCCTTCTGGGCTTAAGGTAACTCCCTAAGTCCTGTTACGTAAATAAAAAGTAGTATATTACTTACTTTACACAATTTCATTGCATCTTCCATAAGGATATACATTTCTAGGCATTACCGGTTGGCATTCTAACAGCACATGTGTAATAGATCATCAATCTCATTATCGCAGAATCTACAGTATGACTCCATACATATGCCCAGTCTCATAAGATGGTGTTTAAGATGGTATCTTAAAAGACATTATGTTGTAAGCCACAGAATGTCTTTAGATGTTTCAACAATCTATTTCATAAAAGAAATGATATCTCACCCTACACTGATCAATCAAAACTCTAGTGAAACTTTAAGTATCCTCTCTGCTAAATCCAAACAGTTCATTTAAAATTACCAATATATATATATATATATTTATATTATGTTAACTATATTATAGTACTTTTGAAAAACTGGATGTAAGTAACAAGTCCTAAACAAACTCTTAATTTAAATTAATTGTATAAATTATTAATATATATGTGTAATAAATAGGTATGTACAAATTATCATGTAGTATGCATCTATAATGTAATTTTTATGAATACTTAAGCCAAGAACAGAAACATCCGGATATAAATGTATCTTGTCATTTTTAATTAACATTTTTTGTTTTTCTGACTGACGCCCCCAGCAAATTATAGTTTATTAAACATAAAAAATTATTATTTATTTTAAAAACTCCATACACACAACAATATTTTAAAAATAAAAGAAATTAATTTTTTTAAACACTTTTTCTTTGTATACACGTATAAACTATTTAACCTGTAATCAATCTACATTTTCTCTTGTGGATGGGACAATAAAATTAAACTTAAATGCTTTATGTTCGCATGCTTGTGCTGACATAAAGCAGCAAAAAAGTGTAGGTGATATATTGAGGCGGAAGTGCATTTACGCATTAACGCCCACAACAAGTTTCGAACAAAAGTATTATGAAGTTGTTATTTTAACCAGACTTTTTAGACATGTCCATGTGAACGCCTTAAAATAAATAAATACAACTTTTTCATGTTAACATTTTGTGGACATTAAAGTAAAATCCGATAAAAAATGAAGCAGACTTTTCTCTTACTTTTTTTTTGTTTTTTGCACAAAAGGATTCAACAAGAAAGAAAGCAGATAATTTTGCTCCATAAATTATAAAAAAAAATCATCATTGAGATAAAGTATTGTGATGGAATGTACAAAAAGCTGCTTCTTGCAAAGATAATTTTAAAAAAAGTTGATGTAAAAAGTAAAAATAAATTGTAAAAATTAATTAAAATGATATTAATAATATCAGCAGTTTTCAGAAATTTGCTTAAAGTAATTAAATTCTACAATAAAAATTCTTTATTTTAAAATTTAAAAATCTCAGCAGTTTTCAGAAATTTACTTGCAGTAATTAAATTCTAAAACAAATGTTTTGTAAATAAAAATTTTAAGTTCATCAGCAATTTCCAGAAATTAACTCATAGTACACTCGGTTTTGTTTTTTTAGGAATATTAACTTCTACTTTGAACGTTAATTTTTAGTATATTTCATACGAATTTTGGCTTCATCAAGAGAATTACTGATGCAAACACCTATGCAATTTACAAACTATTTATACTTATTACAGGTATTATATTTAATCTTAATTAGTACAGTTTTTGAATTTTGTAAATACAGAATTTATAAAAATTAATTTTATAGTAATTAAATTTTAAAAAGCACCAGAATGGTCGCTTTACATATAGTGAGTAAAACAATATGCATCACAAAATATCTCTACAAAAAGAGTAGCTTTGAAAAAATAAAGAATAGGCGAACCCAAAAGTTAACTTTCAATTCGTTGAACTTGTGTTTCCTAAATAAAGCTGTAGTTTATAAGCTCGTTCTAATTTAAAGCACGGCAAGTGCTTTGGTTGGTGTCACTAATTAAATAAAAATAAGTGACAATAAAAACCTGGAACTTGAGCATTGAAAGTTTGTGCAGCCTTGGCTTTTTGTGGATAAACACGATTAGTCATCGCTTCTAATTTGACAGGCACGAGTTCTAAGCCTGGCACTTGCAGTCCAAACAAATTATATACGGACTATAAACTAATTGAAAATTCGATTATTTCCAAAGACCACTGATGAAGAGTACTTGGCAATACTCGAAACAGCGTTGTATGGTCAGCCAAACTTCAATAAAATTAAAAATAACTTTTTGTGTTTGTCCTTTATTTCTTTCTTTGTTATTCAAAACCCCTCTGTAATCAAATTTTTCAAGAAAAAATTTGATGAAAAATAAAAATACCCTTGTGTATATCTTCAAATAATTAAAAAAGTATGTATTAACAGTTTTTTATTTCTGAAAACGCTTGTCGTGTCGGAGCGCCCTCCTTCGTGATAAAGACAACTAAAGTTTTATTGCTAGTATCTTGAAATATCATTTCGTTGGTATATATTGTATATCATTAACAAGACTGGTATTTGTATGACAATTTGCCAAATACTAATGCAAAATTGATACATTTTTAAATAAAAATTATATCTACTTAAAATATCTATATATATATAAAAAATATCTATAATATCTATAAAGTTTATACTGGTCATTATTTTTACTATTAGTGGTAGTAGTACTAATTTCATTAGTTTTTAAATTTTTCATATTACTACGAAATTTATAAATTGATATTATTGTATATATACAGCTTAAAGAGATGGCAAATTTGCCATTTGTCGGCGACTGGTATAATCATCTTACGAGGGTCTATATTTATATTTTGAGCCTAATAATATAAAAATGCACAATTCTTGAAAATTGCTTTATTGTTTCTCGAAGTATTGATTCCTTCCGTCGACAAAAATCGTATTCTCGACGAGTATTCTCGACGTTCGAAAATAAGAAGAAATCATTGCGAGCCAAATCATATAAATAGTCGGATGTCACTCGTAGACGAGATGTATGAGCACTTGCATTGTCTTGGCAGAGAATGATCCAACGGAGTTAGTGTGTTTTCCGTATTTCAATGAAGAGTTCAAATAAAAACGTCAGTGCACAAAATATTAATAGTGTGGATCACTATTTATATCTACTAGTACTTATAATATATATTTTATAAATATTATTAAATTAAAAATATCGAATTCAATAATTAAATATAAATATTAAACTAAATTATTATTACATGATTTACTTAATTTAATTTATGATAAATTTCAATAATTTCCATTAATTAATTTTATTCATTAATCATATTTTCCCTATAGCTTAATAATTATAAATGCCATGGATAATCTCCAGTTGAAGACATTTAGTATTTGAAAAGTTTCATAAAATTCAAGCTAAATATAAGGGGACGCAGGCTTCTATGCTTTTTGAAATAATGGCCATTATTATTTTTAACCTTTTGGTATTTTTCAAGTGACTTCATTATTCTATCGGCAAAAAACTTATGATTTTTCAGTTAAAACTTGAATTAATCAATCTAATAAATGATTTTATTTAGCCTGTTCTTAGATAAAGACTGTTACGGATTTAATAATCAGTAATTCATTGCAAATATCATAGTATATGTCAAACCAGCAGTTGTGTGAAAATAAATCTACAATTCAAGGTAGCAATAGAAATCAAGTCTTGAAACTGACGAAAGTAGCAATAGAGGAATTCTAAAATCCATAGGGAACTCAAAGAAAACCTGAAGGCTCTTCTGTATAATTCACAGCTTAAATAACTGGACAACGATTGTGAATTATTGAAAATGGGTTAAAGAATTCGGTAATTCGGCTAAGTGTTGTTTTGAGAGTATATATATAGATAATATCATATAATAACAAAATAAATTGTAGAACACCAATAGAATTAAGAATACCATCGATTTTGATAGTTATCTGATAGCCAATGCAGTGATGTCAATATATATACGTTATGTTCTTATAATTCTATTTGCGTTATTTGATTTTCACCATGCTGTGGTCGTTGATTTAATACTTAAAATTATAAAATAATTACACTTAATAATTATGTGTTAAATAAAGGGCCTCAGCTCAATGAAAATCAAACAATGTTTTGATGATAATTGTATTTAGTTAAATAAAAAAAATTTTTCAAAAATATTATATATTGCATAAAATGTATTATAAATTGCTTAAGATAACAGAATAATCATATAATTTTAATCATTTTAAGTTCTCTTACACGTAAATAAATGTATTTAGTATATTTGCAATGTTAAAAATTGTGTATATTAAACTCTGTATTTAATTACGCTTATAATGTGTGAACTCTTGGTGATCTTGAATTTTCAAAAGATGAACTCAGTTCATTGAATACTTAAGAAAACTGAGCTCTAAATATTGGCGTTTTCAAACTAATGAATCTGATGAAGTCGATGAGTACTCAAGAGAAATCTTCACACAGACGCCACTTCAAATACAAATTAAATTGCAAACACCACAATCAAAGTAAACAGATTTTGCTCCTTGGGTATTCACCACTGGAAAATGCAATGCCGTTGCACGCAAAAGTTGGTCCAGTGCTGATAGTCGGCAAAATATAATGGAAAAATCGAATGCTGCACGAGGTCTCTTACCAGTTAAGAGATATTGGAAAAGGAAAATAATTTAGTTTTCTGTTTATTTTTAAATAAAATGACGCTTTTTTTCAATGGAACAAAAAAAAAAGTATTTTAAAGTGCAGACCATAGCAGCACTGGTAAATTCACAATACAAAGCGGTAGAAAAAAAATTGTTCAAATCATTTTTCATTCCCTTTGCTTACGTTTGCAAAGTAAGAACATCTATTTATTTTCTCTAGCAGTTTATTTTTCACAATACAATTCTTATTTTCTCCATCATGCCAGTACAACAAACATATATACTCATTTTTTCTGCAATTTCTTCACACAAATAAATATAATTTATAAATATATAGTACGTTGTTTGTCCTCGACGAAGGGTTTTTTCTATTTATTTTCTTTTATTTTATTTTTTATTATTATTATTTATCTTAATGATTTTCCGGTGCATTTTTCATAGCAGCTTATTTTTTCCTTTTAATTCTTTTCTTAGTATTTTTTCAAGCTTACTGTAGGTACTTTTATTCCATTTAACTATTTAAAATATTTACCTCCACATTTTTTAACTATAAACTGATAAATGAAACTGTATAAAGACCCAGGAATTATTGCTTGAAAAAATAATAATATTTAAATACTCTAGTAGTTAAATACATATTTTTTATTAACCTATAAAAAACGTAGTATATTTTAGTTGGAAAAAATAGAGAGAAAATAGAGAAATAAAATTTGATAAAATTATTCAATACATCAAAGTTTGAAATTCATCAATTTCGTTATTATTTGGAAAACCTATTTAAAAAAAAAAAATAAAATGAAAAAATATAATTAACGTCCTTTGTTTTTCTTGAAACCTTTGGGATTTGCTTGTTTATCATTTATTTTGAAATACGTATATATTCTAAAGCCACTTCGATTTACTTTTGTCCCCTACAGTTATTTTCACATTTTCGTTAAGGAACTATGATTAATGGTTTTCAATTTATAAACTCACAATTTCACAATTCTTATATATATATATAAATATAAATACATCACTCTATATTTATATCCTTTAGCAATGTAGCAAATAAAATAAATGGAATTGTATCAACAAATTGTTGGTTTAGGCTTGATTCTGGGGTCATTTTAAGAATGTTTAATATCAACTTAATAGCACAAAAACCTTTGAATTTAGATAATGAGACAATTTCGGGTATAACAGTAATTGAAAAGTTTCTTAAATAGTTTTTACAATCAAATAAAACTGTAATTATCAATAATATATATCAAAACTTATTTTATAGGTTTATAAAAACCTAGTAATATAAAACAAACAACAAAAATATCATCACAATTAACCAAATATTTATAGAGGATGAAAAATAATAAATTGATATTTATTACAGCATATCCCAAATTAAAATCTATAAGATAAAAATGAATAGTCATGTTACTTTTGAAGTATATTCACTTGATATACTGTTTTATTTTGAAACAATATTTTACTTCCAAATAAAAATTTCTAAACAAGAAATATCAAACGAAGAGTAAGAACCCTAGTTTAGCAAATAACTCAATAATAATTGAATAACTATAATTAATTTAATAAAATAAAATCCTAAAATGTAATTATTTTTTGTAATGCAATACGGGAAATCTTTGGAAACGTATAGACTGATTCAACAATTTTTGTGACAAGCAGAGCAACTCCACCCGCTTAAAAATAATATCAAAACACAATTACAACATAAAGGACTAAATTACAATTACAACAATGTAGAATAAAACATAGATTGGATTAGGTTGGATCGGGGTTTCACGAAATCCCACTTAAACTTAAATAATAATCCATTGTTATACCTCAAAACACTCTGCGCATATCCCCAGACAACAAGAGCCAACAACAGAAAAACAAAAATAATGTCTATGAAAAGCACAGAACATACACATAATGGAAAACAAACGAATGGTTACAGGCTCCTCGGGGAGGTATGCAGATATAAGGTCAATTATTGCTTAGTCTGTTGAAGTGATAAATAATAATCCAATCAAGGTGTAAAGGCGGGTTTTAAAAATACCTCGAGTAAAACAGAGTAAAAGTACTCAAGTGCACTTGCTCAAATAGCTTCAAGATAATAAACGAATATAAGCAAATACCACTTTTATAAAAGAAGAGTGGGCACGAAGTGAAATGTAATACAAAACTTTTACTTCAATACAATATTAATAAAACAAAATATAAAAAAATAAATTAACAATCCTCTAATTTCAGGATCCCATCTTTGGAAAATCACACTATGGCAGCTATTAACTCTTTGTTTGATGAAAATCATGTTGCATAAAAAAATTCCTTACGGCTACACTGAATTTCTCACAGGTGTGGAAGAGAGTAATTCCTGTCGACTCATGAGGAAAAGGAAACATCCGAATATATTCTATGTAACTGTCCAGTGGTGGCAAGATGTAGATTTAAGTACCTTGGAAGCGGAATTTTAGGCCAAAATCAAATAGGTAAAATTAAGCCCACAACGATTATGAGATTTATAAATAATATAAATTGTTCTAGTTGAACCTTTAGTCGCAGTATAGATCTTTCAAGTCAGGGTGCATTAGTAGCCTATTATTTAATAATAATAATAAAATACGGCTTGAAAGAAGTCAGTAATCAAACAGGAACTGATACAGACAGAGAGGCTTATTGTAACAATAATTCGTATATGGTTTAATTGATTTTAACCCTAGTTTCTCAAACAGCATACTCAGGCGCATTGTTTTGATAAAAAATTAAGTTTGTCCTTAATACATCGTTTCATTTTTTATCCATTTTTCCAGCACTTGAAGCAAAACTTTTCGATAATTATCTGAGTTTATTCGTTTATCGATTGGCACCCAAAAATAATTGAAACTAAACATATATAAAAAGTTAATAAAATAAAAAGTGTATCGTTTTTTCTAAAATGCTACAGATTTTGCTGCAAACTCTAATTCGTAAGCGTTTTTGTTATATGATAACGAATGTTATAAATTTTTAGAAACCTAAAATAATGCTAAATGTATCTAATAAAACACGTAAGACAATTTCTAAATTATATATATACATATAAGCTCTCCCAGTCATTAGACAATCCTTCAGAGTCATATCTTACATCTTTACGACAATTTCTTATATTGACACAATATTCGCATAATGATGTTCCAGATTTGTATGAACACCTTAAAGTAAATCAACACAATTTCAAAGGATATTTCAATATGGGGTTTCAATGCCTTTAAACTTTTTTGTAAAAAAAATGTTATCATCGTTACAATAACAAATACACTGACAATGCACAGACCTGTTATTTATTTTATGGCTTGAAAACAAATAATGAACTGACAGACTGAAATGAAAACTTTGACCATATCTGTTCATATGTCTGATAGATACATATTACGTTACTAAACTACGATGCATTGCAACCTCATTAGTTTTCAAGACATGGTGTGTATTATATTCGGTTTTCTTCTTTTTAATCTTATTCAGTTTATCAAAGGACTCGTGTGTAGGTAATTAATTTTGTAAAGAAAAAAAATGTTATTCAATCTTCAAATAAAGAAATCAAAATCACCACTCTGTAAATTTAATTGTTTTTTTGTTTATCACATGAGCTATTTAAATAATATCAATGATTTAGTTCTATTACTAACGAATAGATAGCCCTACGTCAACTCAACAAACGAAAACTGCTGTATTTTCAAATAAATCCTTTCAGTTATTAAACGAATAATTAGTAATTAAGTATATACATTTCTATGTAAGCATATGATCTAATTACAGTTTTTAATAAAACATATCAAATAGTTCCATATAAGCTGCCTCACCCAGCTGTTACGCCAGTAGTCCAAGTAAACAACTCGTTTTGGCCTCGATCTATACATCGCCTAAGAGTGGGTTTATGTTAATTTATGAAACCTACTTGCCTTTTACTAAAGTAAATCCATCATTTATATTGCCTATATATGAAGATCTTCTTCCTTAAGATGTGGAAATAGTTTCCTAATCTAATATGAGTTAATATGAGTACACATACAGTATAAAAATGGACCATAAGGGCGAACACACACCGTTTCTTTTTTTTTTCAGTGATAGCTATACTATTTATATATTTTGCCTTCTTCTACTTATCCTCATTAAAATAAAATTTTTTATTTTATTTATTAAAATGTTTAATGTATATTTCTTTTGAATACAGAAACAAGAGTACATAAATTGTTTTATATCTCTCAATTGTCTCATTTTAATTAACTTGCAGCTTTCTGAAAATTTTATTCATATTTTAGAATTTAAATTAAAATTTTTGAACATAAAACTCAACATTAGTTGTTTATAAGCAAAATATAGTACAAACTATTCTTTTTTTGAAATAAATATAAATTAAGTTCTTTACAAAACTTAGCAGCATATTGTGACGTACTCGTACATAACCTTTTAACCATTGAAAATGCTTCTAAAATTGTATCTTCACATAATAATCGTAATTATGTTTTAAGTGAACTTCATTTTAGCAAAACTTTTTTAATTTACTCCGCTCCAATGTATTTAAGGGCTTTTGTTTTTTGTTTTTGTTTTTTCATAGAGGATATACTCGTATAAAATGAAAATTAATAAAGCGAAACTTTTAGATGAGGACACTTAAACTAAAACTATATAAACGAAACGAAACAAACAAACGAAAATACGTGGCAGGACTATCACAGTTATTGGGTACATCAACGAAAGCGGATAAAAAAATTAGCTTCAATGTTAAATAGATAAAAGTATAAAAGATTTTTCTTATATTTATATTCGGTTAAACAAACTTGAGACGCAAAAACTAGTTACAATCTTTACAGAAACTGCAGGAATATACTATTAAATATATGCCAATATCCACGCAACACCATCAAAGTATACTTCTTCAGTATACTTAGGGAACACTCAGAAGTGTTCGAATATTTCGAATATGTAAAAAATTTTAAATAATATAAAATTTATTGGTTTAAAAAAATAAAAGTTTTTATATATTAATATACACAACCTAATCAAACATTTGGTAATAATATGATTATTGATCATTAATAAAATTACAACTTCAAACAGGCTGGTTTGTTTATAATTAGTTTTTTTTGATAATTTGATGAAATTAAGACTAGGAAGTATGGAAAAATATATAAAATTCTTAATATGAAAATTCTTTTTTTAAAACTATATAATAATAAATTATTACTCCAATTAATTTCATAAAATTTCTAAATGTCCTTCAGCGAGTGAAAGCTACTTTAATACAATCACAAAAATCCACTTTATTATAGTCAAACAAAATCCATTAACTACTATCAAATATTTGATACTAATGTTAATTAACGATAATGTCTCTAACTGTAGCATATTTGAAACAAAAGCAATGGTAAACAAAATCTAATAAAATCATTTCACACCCGAAATATTTATATTTTTTATAATATTCATATACCTATAATATACCTATCGCAACATCATACTAGTAGTACTGTACATTTAAATGGATATCCTCATTTCGGTAAGCAAGTAAATATCTAAGCTCATATAACAAACGCATTATGAAAATAGATGTACTAAAACTGTTATAAGCCCACCATTCCTGTCTTAAATAAAGCTAAGTGAGTCTCATATTCGTAATAGTCGGTTTATGAAAGAAAAAAATGATATATCGGGTCTATATTATTAATATAATCAACTTCTTAAAAGCACAAATTTTATAAGGCCAGTATATATAGTTGTTACGCTCCAAATAATTGAAAAACTCAAATTTCCCATTTTAAAAGTATATATAATCGTTATATATTTTAATATTAAAAAATAATTAAAAACTTGAGGTATGGTGCTTTTGTAAACTAGAATCTATACCTAATGCAGTTTCCGATTGGTTAAACTGGAAGAACTTTATCAATCGATTTTAACTTTTAATACACTTTTAGTGCAATTTTCATTTTGAATTGGTAAATCTAAATCGAAATCGTTTACACTTAATATTAATTTATAACACTTTACCCTATCATACTGTTAATTTAGCTCGAAACTAATAGCTGATTGCTATGACTTGACAGGTTAAGTGTGTTTTGATTTAGCATATGTATTTATAAAAAATATAATTGTCTTATCATACTATTACAAATATGTTAGATTACTTTAAAAACATTCAATTAGGTAACAAATTTTTACAGATCGAATATAAATCTAGTATGAATTCAGATTTACTAATCAGAAACGTGATATGTTACCTACTTTCAAAACCGTTGCAGCATGCCTTATAAATAATTTTTCTTTAAAATTTTTTTCATATTTTATTCTATTCCACGAAAATACTATAAAATATTCATTCATATTCCTATAATATATGAATAAGCTGTCCATTTATATTCACAAATTTCACTTAGTCCTTCTACCATCTAGTTTTCATAGTAAAAGAGTTGTATATATATTATTATTTAATGTTAAATTATGCAAATTGTTATACAAACATATATTTGAACCAAAACCTTGCAATTTAATAACTTGAATTCTAGTATCTCCAGTTCAAAAAGTACCCGGATTTTATAAATAAAACACACAAATTTAAATTTTATTCCAAATTTTTTTATCTCCTTCAAAATATGCTCATTCTGAAGCGATACACATATGCCAACGCTTAACCCAATCTTCCATACACTTTTCATAGGCTCGTGCAGTTATATATTTTAGTTCCTTAAGCGAATTCTCTTTTACCGATTCAATCGACTCAAAAATCTTACCACGAATGAGGAATTTGAGTTTCGGGAACAGGAAACAGTCGCACGGCGCCAGATCTGGCAAATATGGTGCCTGAGCGATGACAGTGGTGCCGTGTTTGGACAAAAAATTGCGTACAACAAGAATTTTCCATAGTAAAAATCGCTAAATACTTACATTAATAGCTGCTGTAAACAAACTGATTGACAGATGGCGCTCAAATTTGTACCATATGTCAAGAAAGGGTGTACCAACATAACAAAAAAATAAAGGTCTATTACTTAGACTTAACAAACAACAAAATCCGTATACTTTTTGAGCAAAAGGTAATATACTCTTCTTCAAACACTCTACATCTGAATTCACTATTACTATATGTTGAAAAATAGAATAATGCTGCTATATTGAAGAACATAAGGCAGTACTACGTATCTGAATTCATCATCCTTACCACAGTTATTAGTAATTGATTTTTTTGATATATTAAAGCATAGTTAGTTATTTCGTTTTCAGTTTTCGTATAAGACTTAAAGTACATTAATTCATTATTAGAACTTTATACCTTTGTAAACATTTATTCGGCAAAACACTCATTTAAAATACATTCTATTTGATATGTTCAAATTCATTTAAATTCAATGTATTTAAATTCTAATACATTTTAATTGAAAGCAAATTATTTTGTTTAATATTGAAAGTAAATACATATGAGATACATATCACAAATTTAGAAATTCCAAATAAAGTTAGCAACGTTCTTTGTTAAATAAGACCGAATAATAATTTCAAAGAAACGTGTCAATATATCCTGCCACATAGAACTAAACATATATTATTATTGAATGTTCTCCTAAAGGCAAATAAACAAATTTAAACAAAAATACATGCAAGTGTTTTATACTATAAATACTAAACTACAATATCCACATGTGCACATCTGAAGTTCTAAATTGAAATATCTACTGAATGCATAACGTCGAACTAAGAATATCAACACAAACTGTAGTACGTACTAGTACAAGGTAAAATCATAAAAGCAATTAGGGATACAAAATAAAAGTAATAACGAACTTAAATGATTGTTAACAAAATTTCTTCGAATTACTAAGTAGCAAAATAGCCAATGAAAATATTATATCGAGCTGACGATTTCTTTGAGATTACACTTACTTAAAATGCTAAAGCCGCTTCTACCAAACATCAACATCAACATCAAACATTGTCAGCATTTGCTACACTGCCACCAACAATAAATCGAAGTGCTTTTCCAGAATCAGCAACTACGGTTACGGCAATAAGTAATAAGCAAACGTACGAAAACAATAGAAAATAAAGCAATTTAAGAAAGAAACGCATTGCGCCAAATTGTACGCAATATCGCAAAATATCCAAAGAATCCATCAATACCTAAACATTTCACAGTTTACTTCCTCATCCGATGAAATACAAATACTGAACGTAACCAATGGAGTATGTTAACTGCTGAACACATTTCGACCAAAACTTTTACTTGCTTGCCGAGTGCGTACCTCTCAGTTATTTGGCAGCAATAAACAAGACCGGCATACGGACAGACTGACATCGAAACAAACACAGCTTTAGCCAAGTTTTTTTTTGGTTGGTTGGACTGTCGTTGAGTACCCAGCATCCACGCACCACTGGAAAAGTTCTAACTATGAACAATACAATTTCGTGAAAGGCTGTGAAAAGTCGAGCCAACATATTTTCGTATAATTTTCCCTTCAACGTTGAGCATCGCACATCGATGTTACTATGGGTGCTCTTAAGGCAACCATATTCTGCACTTGAATGTAAACTGAAGCAATTCACTTTCGCATTAACGTAAATAAGATTGAAAAGTTGCTTTATTGCAGAAAGTAATAACAAAAATAAGTACACAAATATGCGCATAAAATGAGCAAGAGCAAGCCAGGAAAATGGAAAGTATTTCAACCCAGTTACTCTATTTGAAGGGAAGTTATTCATTCGGCTGATGGCATTATTAAATCGGCTGGCGGTACTCTACTACTTGACTCCACTCAAACAAAAATACTTTGTGCCTATTATTTGCAAAGCCGATCAGAAGGTAAATATCGATTACATTCGGCAGGCATTAAGTGACATGGCAATGTTGGAAGTGCACCCGTGTGAATACACGTAGGGCAAAATGGTTTTCAGTTTTAGTAATTTCCAAAAATTTTGTGTGCTTATGTGTTGTGAATTTTATGAAGTAGGATATGCACGTACGTAAGTAAGTAAGGGCTTGTTTGTAAGTTTCGAGCTAATCCCTTCCATCGATTTGTTATGAATGAAGAGTGGAATTTAAAGCGACTCACAATACAATTATGTATGGAAAATTTTTGGCATGAGCAGCAAAGGTTTAATTCCGCACCAATAGGAAAATATAGAAAATAATTTAGTTCCGCACGTACTTAAAAACACATGTGCCAGTTATGAATATTATTTTTGAATATATGTTATTGTAATAACCATGGTCTACTTATGATAATAACATGCAACCATAAATAATAATGCGTAACAATGTCAATTCAACTTTTTCTTTTTAATATTAAAAAACATAATATTTACCATGTGCATAACTATGATATAATATGACATAACAATATAATTTTTATACTAATGTATATACTGAAGAAGTATATATATGCTTTGTTGAAAAGTGTGCGAATCTGTGCCCACTAATAAATAACGCGATACAGAACTTAAACGAAAGGACCAGGTGACCAACGAGATAGATACTTGATACTACTGGTCAGCCTGCTACTAACCAGGAGGCTACTGGACCCGAAGACTACACACTTTTTTAATGACCAACTAAAAAAGTAGGCAGACAAAATACATGATCATTTTTAAGTCTTTAAGGCACGGACTAACATTGCTTTGTACTGAAAACAAACAGAAATTCTACAGTCAGGTCAAGAACAAAATGAAATATAGGTATGTCTTAATAAAAATAAAAATATTTGGAGTAATATTAGTTTTCATTAAACACTGAAAATTCTTCTATAAACTGCGTTCACCAATGCCTAAAAAAGACCTACTAGCATCTATTATGTTACTATCCGTGCTTATCAAGTTTTAGTATTAAGAATATTGACAGACAGTCTTCAAGTCATTTCACAAACATCTTCATTATCAGAGCTAACCGACTACATACATTCATTCATACATCCGGCTAATTGTAAAATGCACACCATTTTCACAAAAATTGTGGGAACTGTCCAGTAGCGCATGTGCTAAGCGCGAGGCACTTTCATTGTCCTGTCCATAACTGCGACAGATATGGTTGAAAGGGAGATTTAGTCCCCTAGCATGGTTACCTTAGAGGCAATGACATGTACATAAACCTACTACAACTCTGATATCTGTACGGGGCATCTTAATGAGAGAGTTTGATTTTCTTTTATCAGAGCGTGGCTAAATTGCATACAGATGTCTGCATACCATTGAGTCTTATTATCTTTTTTAAAAAGTTCGACAAAGGAAGAACTCAGTGCCACTTTGCATGATGTGAATGATATGCCCACATTGTTTAGGTGTTCCAAATAATTTCCTGAAGCACTCCGTTTAGCTACCTCGTCTGCTTTACAATTACCGTTGTATATCCCTATGACCGAGACCCTAGATTTGAGAAATATTAAATTGCGTTGACATCTCATTTAGAGATGTTTAGTAAATCGGACTGAACTCAAGGACTTTAAAGTAGCTTGACTGTGCGATAATACACTTAAATGTACTACTCACATTTTAAAAACTATGTGCAAGTTTTTGAATTTATTAAATTATTAAATTTTTGTCAAGTTCTATTCATTGAGTTATTAAATTTTATATTTACAATAAAATAAAATAAAATTATGTAACAATACAATCGAAAAAAATCTTAAAAAAGATCAGTGTCAATAGATCATGTCTAAGGAATAGAACTGTTATAATTTTTTAATTTTTGAAAAACCGTTTTTCATCCTACATAATATCGATTACAAATCTACATAGAAGTCTGGTATTGCTAGTAATCCATAATTCAATAAAGTGGGATGAATATAGCATATATCCGAAACAGCTGCATGGGTTAGCCAAAGATTTACGTAAATAAGAATTAAAATTTTAACACTATTCGTCTGTTTCTATTTAAGTATCCCTTGATGTGTGACTTCCAAATTTTTTCAATGAATTTTATGCACTACTAGCATTCAATTATTTTCAATATTAATTAATTATACCATAAAATAAATACATTATTTAATTAAATATGAAAAAATTTAATTTTAGGTGATTAAAAATATTTTAATAAGCAAATACACTGACTGGTAATAACAATGCACAATAGTTATTACTTAGCCACAAAATATTTTATTTTATGAATTATCATTGTTTATATCAAATAAAATGCTAATGTTGTTGTGGTCAACCTAATTGTGCATTAAAGCTCAAAAAAAAAATAAAACAAAAACTTAAAAAAGTAATTAAAGCACAAATAATCACTAATTGTATGCTCTTTAAAATTATTTAAAATTAATTTTTAATTGGTTTTTCATAAAACTAAACAAGGAAGTATTAATAGAGAGTATACTCTGTATACGCATGTAAATATAAACAAATTTGTATTTTGCTCGTAGTATATTTACACATATCATTACAATTTATTTTAATTACTTGTATCATAATACTTGTAAATCAGCAAATATGTTAATTAATATTTGTTTTATGCTGTTCAAGTGAATAATTTTTAATTTATCATTCATTATTTTTGCTTATAGTTTAAAATTGAAATCGAAGCAATAAAAGAGAAGTGGCAACATTGACCCAATTGAAGCACTTGATTGATTATTGCTGTCGCAAATCGTTCACACATTAAACAAGGATAATGAAAAGGATGCTAAGAGCTTAATGCTGCTAAAACTGATTTCCAATGAACCATTTTAGGCTACATTAAAGGATTATATTGATTACTTATTTATTGATTTTGAGAAGTTATTTCTTTTAGATTGAGCATCTTTCCTATTTTATGTAAATTGGAGAAAAAAAATTAATCACGTAAACGATATGTATAATATATGTATCTTTAGAGAAAAATTACATAAAAAATACATTATAAAATATAATCAGAAAAAAAAAGACCTCATCAAATAACTATCAGTGTTCACTATAAATTTTTAAGATTGATTTTAAACAGGATTTTTTTTAATCCATTAATTTGCGGTATCTATAACATGTGTTGATATATTAGGTTCTTCTCAAAATATCTCTTCCTGAATCCTATACTTAACTGTGATTAACCTAAATATTTGTTTTCACAAGAAGAAATCCTGCAACCATTTAAAATAAATTCTCTCCAATAATTCTTTATTTTAACCGGTCACTTTTTTGAGCAATTGGAATTGAATTATTTCGAATAAATTTCCAGCATCAAACAATTTATTATATAATTCAACCGTTCAAAGCATAAAACTATAATTAAAAAATCATGTTTGCTTATAATTTTGGGCTTTTTGCAATGTTTTTCTTGGGCAATAAAATATATAATCCAGAAAAAATGTTAACAGTATAATGAAATCAGTAATTATCACCAAATCTTTGATTTCCTTTGATGAATTGTAAACATTTTCTATACCATAGCCTCGTCACTGATGATTTTCTGCAGTATTCTCAATGTGTCTTCATTAGAAATGAAATTACATAAACAAAATTTAACGTATATTTGTTGCTCAATTAAATCAGACATTGTGAAGAACAGAACTGTATCGATTATCGCCACAATCAAAATCCGTATGTTATAAAATAAAGGTTTCATTTCAATAATTGATCGCAGTGATAAATAATCAATTATTTTATGCGCCTTCAAGAATTTTTAATGAATTTTATGATTACCATTGTTTTTAATAATTTACTATATTTCCTTGAATATTTAAGATTTATTAAAATTTTATAAAAAACGAAAAAATTTATATCCATACTACTTATGTTATCCGTCGCTTTTTGCTCGAATTTGGTGGCCCAACCGAACATGTTTAGGGTCGTTATGTTGACAAGTCATTACCACTTATATGATTATTTTATTCATTTTTAGTTTCTTTTGTTGTATTTTTTTTATTTAATATTATTTTTTCAATATTTCAAATATTTAAAATGTCATATACATTTCAATTGTCTAATAACATAAAACAGCAGTTAATTTCAGGGTAATTTTATTAATCTGGCAAATAAATTCGTGTTATAAATTAATCTTGAGTATCATACATTATGATATACTAAAAGTAAATTTCGAGTAAAAAAGTTACCCTGGAACCTGATATATAACCAAATAATTCGATCGTCACTTCTATATGGATGTGTAGCGTTCAGCAAGGCTTCAAACGCCAGCTAGAAATTGCCCAAAACCTGGTATATTAGGACGAACGTCATCCTCAGGGACCTCAAGATTTTTTCCGATCAAAAAATACATAAAGGATAGAGCCCAGAAATTATTTACGAAAACTGACAGGCTTACCAACACCGCGTTATCGAATCTTAGAATGGTTACAGGTACAGATATGCAGTTATGCAGATCTGAGGTTAGTTATTGTTTAGTCTGATGAAGTGATGAACAATAATCCAGTCTAGGCATAGAGACGGGTTTTGAAGAAACCTCGCACTTAATAGAGATTAAAAGTGCTCAAGTGCACTGACTCAACTAGCCTCAATATAATAATAATTTTTAAAAATTCACAAATTTACAAATATAAAATAAAACTTTTAACTTCGCATAAATCTCCACATCCCATTAAATTTTAACTTTGAAAAAGTTTAAAATAAAAATTTTCAATAAAAACTTATAGAAATTGTAAAATAACTGCAAAAACTTAAATATATATAAATAATTTCAAAAAAAATGTGAAAATACGAATAATTTCATTCAAACTCAAATTCATTAAATTTAAAGGGAATTTTTTTTCAGTGCATTTCATTCACAGAAGTGAACAAAACGAATTCATCGCCTTGAGATGATTAAAATGGCGGCCAAAGTTTACGTTTGAAAGTGAATAAAGTAAAACCAACATTAGCCAAAACAAATGGCGCGTTGCCATTTATTGCCTGAACGAATGTGCACATAACCAAAAGTGAAGCTTTTTTCTAATTCATTCATTTTGTTTTTGTTTCATTTTAATTGTACCCTAAAGTCGGTGAAAAGTGCTCGTTAACAATTTTTTACAAATAAACGGCAAAAGAAAAAGTCTTCAGCACATAACGTAGATGCGTCGTTCATTGCTACACGTTTCCTCATGGCCTTCCTCACATTTTCACACACGGTATAGTCATGTCTGTGTCTGTGTTTGTGTGTGTGTGCAAGTTTGATTGAGTTTTAGTTTGTGTTCAATTGTTTGTGTGTGTGCGTTCAATTGCTTCATAAGTAATCAAATCGAAAAGGACCTAAGCATTTCGCAATGTTGATATTACTTTTGTTGAAAGTGTTCCTATTATTGTTGTTGTTATTGTTATGGTTGTTTTTTTTTGTTGTTGTTGTTCTTGAACAATTCTATTTAGTTTTTGTGCACAAATATGCTTTGATCATGTGTACATCTATAGCCTTGTGTTTTTGCGCCGTTCACTGATTGCGAAAACTCACTCAATTAGTTGCCGCAAAGGACTCGCTTAAGTAGGCTGAAATTGAAAATGAAATCGTAAATGGTTCGTTAGGGCAAATCATGTGAGCAAACGTCTGCGTAACAGCAAACTGCCAAATTCCTTATGATAACTTTATTTCCCCTTATATGTGGTTGATGTGCATGTATATGTTTAAATGTACGCTTATGTGCTAATAAGTGTAACGAAATGTTTGTCGATAGAATGAAATAAAAAAATTACTTTCAACGTCGATAAAATGTGTTGAAAGGTGAATTATACAAAATTTATTGTTACTGCAAATACTTCAGGTGCCTACTTCATATATTACACACACACACACACAATATACTGAAATACTGACATACTGAAATTTGTGCTACTTCAATAGCTTTCAATACTATACCTTGTGCCCGTATATCACTGCCCAAGCGATATAGAAGCATTATTTAATGTGCTCGTTACGTTTTGTGTAGGATTTCACATTTTATTTTTATTTTTTTTTATTTTTATATTTTTTGTGTTTTATTCTATATATTATTTTTCTCAATTTTTTCGTATTTTTTTGATTTTTTCGATTTTTTGTACAATTTCAACAGAATTTTTATTTTATTGAGTTTATGTATTGGGTTTGGCATGTTTTCATTTTCTTTCATTTTATTTATTGAATGAATTTCATTCATTTTGATTATGTCTGTTTATTAAATTTTTCTTTTAATTTATAAATTTTAACTTTACTTATTTTCTTTTTTAAATGACCAAATATTTCGCTTAGTTCGATTCACTGTATTCAATCTCAGTTCTTTCTAGAGCAAATATTTGCAATGCTTTCCCGCAATAAATAAAATGTACGGGTAAACCTTCTCGCTAAAAATAACAAATAAAAACAGTGAAAAATACAGGAGAGCACATTTTTATTTGAAAATATAGTTTCTGAAAGTTTGCACTTTTGGCATTTTGCTATTTTCCGCTTTTTACAATGTATTGCATAAATATTGGCAGTAATTCTGCACATAACTTGTACATATTTTTTTTTGTGTTTACAAATATTCAGCTGAGTACACGTAAGTACGTAAGGACGTAAGGACGCAGGAGAACTTTTAAAAGTGCCCCATTTAACGTTGTTGCTCAGCCCACATTCATGTTGAATTTGAAAATTTAGACGAAATAAATTCAAATATTTTGCAATATGCAAAACAATTTTGTTGCAATATTTTAGATGTTCAAACCATTAATTGCTTAAAAATGTGCAAGTAACACTTTTGTACTGCTAGGTTAAACTTGTCTAATTACACACTATGAAATTGTGTTATTATATGAAATTTTTCAATAAAATAAATTAAATTTTTAATATTTTCGTTTTTGCTAATGGTGACCTTTTCTCAGTTTTGAAGTCCTTATATACAAGGTCATCCCTTTCAACATTCAAGCAAATTATGTTGTCAATGATACATCACAACAATCAAACTGCTTATAATTATACTTTCAATTTAATATAATTAAATATAAGAAATATTTCCTAAAAGACAATTCATGACGAGAATTTCATAACATTAGAAACAGCTGTATAGTTAGCTACAAATTCAATTAATTGAAAAAAAGTTTTGTTATTTTGTCTTGAAAACAAATGCTACATATACCTTTCTAATAATTAATTTGTTTTTATCGGTATCTATTTGCAGATTAGTTTCAGGCTTAGAGATCTGCGATAGGACACATTGTATAAACATGAAACTTTGCTTCAGTTGGTAATTCGAAGTCCTCATTTCCGATCGATTGAATTAGGAAAATGGTACTCATGGAGTAGGACCAAAAGTGATATCATGGTATACCGATGGTTCAAAAACCAAAAAAGGAGTTGGTGCTGGAATATTTGATCCTAACACCAGAATCTCGCTCGCGCTGGGTATAAGGCCTGCTGTCTTCTAAGCAGAGGTTCACGCCATCGAGGTCTGCGCACGTATCAACTTAAACAACGGGTTGAAAGGCGCCCGCATCTGCATTTACTCAGATAGTCAAGCCGCAGTCAAAGCTCTATCCTCTTGGAGCTTTTTTTCAAAGCATTCATTAGACTGCTTTGATGTGCTGCAGCAGCTAGCAAGCAAAAACAAAGTGACGCTTTGCTGGGTACCTGGTGACACAGGAGTAAAGGGTAATGAATCTGCCGACAGTCTTGCAAGAGCAGGTTCTGCCACTCAAATTTGTGGACCGGAACCATTTTGTGGATTAAGTTGGTCTACAACTAGGTATCTAATTGATAAATGGATTTTAGCCGAGAGAGATCGCTACTGGCGCGACAATCGAGGTAACCGTCAGGCTAAATAGCTGGTTCTTAGCAGATCAGACTTGAAATTGCTAGTGGAATACTTAACGGGTCACCATGGACTGCGTTATCACCTTAATAAAATGGGTCTGTCCAAGGAGACGTAGTGTCGACTATGCTTAGAAGCAGACGAGACTACCAGTCACATTCTCTGTGACTGGCCAGCCTTAATCTGGACAAGGAGGAGGTCCCTGGGAGGAAAGCTGCTCTCTCCTTCTGACATTAGGAGGTCCTGTTCGGTCTTCTGTTCGGTTAGGGTCAGTTGCAGCACAAAAGATCAATCTGGTCGCAGTGTTCCACTCCGTTGAGAGCACTCCGTTTATTTCTATTCCCATCGTTATTGACATAAAAAATAAAATAGTGAACTCTGATTGTAGGACCAAACTGAGTTTTGTAGTGTAATTACAACACTTATAATAATATAAAACTTAAATTCTTATTTGAAATTTAAGTGTCGTAAATCAATTTTAAGAGATAGTTTGCTTCAATATTACTAATGAAACTGAAGCAACTTAAAATTTTTTCGATCCTTCTATTCGCTGTATGTAAAGATTGAACTTTTACTCAAATATTAATAGGAAATAAAATTTCTGGACCGTCTTAAAAATTTATTAATCTAAAATAATAAAAAAATTTAGTAAAACTTTCTCTTCGTTATGTTCTTTAGCATTTAAACAAATTTCCTTTTATATGTACAAGAAACTTAAACAAACTTTAACATTCAAATGAGACCAAATAAAAAGGAACCAATTTAAATTCATCATAAAGAAAATTTTCACCAAAGTTAGAAACAAATTATTTAAAACTACTTCCACTCCTCTCGAGTCAACAGTTCCTTCTAGATATTTATTTTTCTTTTTATATTTTTTAAAAAAATATTAAATAAGTGTAAAAGTTTATAAAAGTTCACCTTTACTCTTCAAAAATAAATAAAAATCTCTTAATTTCGTTGCTTAGTTTGCCCCCAAACTTGTATTTTCCTTAGCAAGGAATTTAAAAATTAAAATAGTTTACTTTAAGATCTTCAACGATAACATTCAACATATTTGTGCATGTTGATTCCCTCAACTGGGATGTGTCCGAAACTCGTATTTGGTTAAGTACAAGGAGCATTTGGTAGTTGCGTAAGTTTTAATGAAATTTCTTTAATTTATGCATAAAAAATTTTTAAGTGAAAGTAAAAGTAAAAGTAAGGCAAAACCAACCAATAACAAGAAAATTTCTAAGTTTTACCGTGCAGCTTTTCAATCAACCACATGAAATCATTGTCCCATAACGCACGTTTGTAGTGCAAGAGAATTCGAAGAAGCTGGGTCAAAACAAGTGCGTAAATTTAAACTTTTCGAAACCATTTTAAACTATCCATCCGGCGTCTACATCAGTGTCATTTAGTAGATTCCCAAAGCGTCTACTTTTAATGTTTTCCATTTTCCAACTACACTCTACTTTACTCTAAACAAAATTAATCTCAGAAAATGTGGCATAGAAAATTGAAGTTTCCCACAATCCCTTGAGCTGATATTAGTAACAAAAATCTTCGTTAATATAAACAAGCAACAATTTTCCAGATTTTCCCACTTGCCTGTTTTTTGTGAGTATTTTTTGGCAAGTCAGAATGCGCATCCGATCCGCTGCGACCTCTGATGGAAACTTCAAAGCAGATGCCACGCATTTCTCGCTTTTGTATTTTTATTGTCTTCAGGCGAAAATACATAGATTTTTCTGCTTAAAAGTGAATTTTATCATTGGATATGTTAGATTTATTTTTTAAGTTATTTTTTTTCGGTTAAAAATGCAATGTCATAGTAACCACATGCCTTAATGCATAGATAAGCAATCAAAACCGACAATTTTCGTATAAAAAATATGTTAAAAATACATTTTTTGTGACAAAAAACATTTTTTGCCAATAAAATATTTCTAAAAAAAATGTCATCAAATAAGAATGGATAATAGTCAAAAAATACACAGACCACACAACAGCGACAGAAATACACAAAAATCAATTACAATAAAAATTTATTTTAATTAAATGATTTTTTAACATTTACACTCAATACGAGGTGCATTTTAGGATCACATAGCATAATAGAACCTGTTATGGTCAAGTTAAGTGAGTACAGAGATTCATAATTACTTTTGGCCTATTAAGTGAAAATACGCGTAGTTTACACATACTATATTATTATTGTTAGGGAATGTGGCACTGCGACCGTCCGGTCTATTGTGCTCCCAACTGGGTTAATAGTAAGTCTCTAAACCCTGTTGCGTTAATAAAAAGTAGTATAGAACCTACTTTACAGAGTTTTATTGCCTCTTCCGTAAGATATACATTCCCAGGAGCCTATTCCGTATGTGCATAAGCACAGGGAATTCTAACAGTACGTGTGTGGCCGACTCCGCATTCTCTTTACAAAATCTACAGTTTGCATCCGTAAGTATACCCAGTCTTGTAAAATGGTATTTTAGTTTACAGTGCTCTGTTAGAATTTCTGTGATAATTCTAAGTTTTTCTTTTAATAGGTTGATACAACTCTTGAGTCTCTTATTGTTATAGGTACCAATAAGTGATTTGAATTATTTTAATCCTGGTATATTATCCCAGTAATTCTTACTATAAGATTGAAGTGACGTTTTGATTGAAAATGTATATCCTCAGAATATTAAATTTTGAAAAGATATGTGTTCAGTAAGAAAAGAACAAATGTTTCATTTTATGTAACAAAATTTAATGAAAAATCAAACTTTAGTGTAGAATCTACACATCTAAAAATTATATTGGCAAAATCATATTGGAAATAATGTGTCCAAAAACCATATTCCAAGTCATTGAAATTTATATTAAAACATTTATTTTAAACAACGTCAGTCTAACACTTTAAGGCATAAATTTTTTAAAGTCGTTGAGAATTGTAAAAGATAAAGCATGCTAAAAAATTATCAGGCATTAATAATTTCTGTTCGTTTAAGTGAATTATCTACTCTGAATCTCAAATGACATTACATACGTTTTCAAAGCTATAGCTTTGGTTTATTTTACAGCTAAATGAAGGTAGGTATAAGTCAGATAGGTAAACGGATTATATATATGTATTATATACTACATGAATTAATTTAAATGAATTTAAAATATTGTATTCAAATAAAGCATAAACAATTAAATCCAAAGAACAAAGTACTGAAGCAAAATTTCTATACTATACTAAATCCTAACATATACTAAATAGTTTTGATGTAGAATAATCATGAGTAACATATTACATATTATATATATGAATTATGTATATATGGTATAACAAATATTCCACTGTTCCACGAGCTACACGTAGTAAAACTCAAGTAAAACACAAGTAAAATATACACAGTATTACACAAAGTTACTACGAATAGCTTGTGGAACAGACCTATTACAGTGCATATTGCTGTCTTTCAATTAAAGAATATAATAAATAACTGATAAAGATTAATATGAGAAATAAACAATACTTTGTATTAATTGTTATATATTAAATGCTATATGTTAAGCAATCAATCAACTGACAACTTGTTGTCATTCTCCGCCATTTTTTATCAATTTCTGTATTTATCATATTATTTATTCAAAATCTAGATGTATCCTATCATCGAAGTAATATATACCAAACTGAGAATAATAAGTGGAATATAAAGTATCATGGCAATTTAGACTACAACACTAAAGTACACACTTCCTAAATGAGGCTCAAGAGAATATCGTAGAAAAAATTACAGAACGAGCAGAAAATTGGAACAAAGTCACACAATTCATCACAAATCTAATTAGGGAAAAAAAGAAAGATCTGAACGCAAACTTATCTAAAACAAAGAGCAATCTGATAACAAACCAATTTGGATCAAGAGTGGGAGCCGGAACGCACATTCCGAGATTGAAGTAGACTTTGATAGAAGACAACTGGAGTAAGCAGCTGTATCACACCAAGATGAAGGACAAGATTAATCACCTGCAGCAGTGACCCTACCTCGAAGTAATACTATTGTAGTACCGGGGTAGGACAAGGTCTCTAGGAATGAGGAGGAGTGGTTTAGTCCGTGCGAGTCGAGCACTCACTTTCCGGGGCGCCGGAGTGCGTAGACATTCTACTCCTCCCTGCAGCCAAAAAACAAAAAAAAAGAAGCTCAAGTGCTCATTCATGGGGAAGAGTGGCAAGAAGGAAAAGAGTGAAGATTTCGAGGAATTACAACTTCAAATAACCATTCAATATTCAAACTTTAAGAAGGTTTTAAGATATTTATAGTAAATCCTAATTTAGTATTAATAGAATCGAGTTTCTAAAATTTGAAACCCCAAAAAATCTATTTGAGCAATGTCACTCCATGTTTTTATTAATGTACTATCTAAATTTTTTTTGTTATTAGCACTTTTGCAAATTGTTTTTTTTAACAAATAAATATTTTTATTTCTATTTTAATTGCCGTAAATTTATTTGGAAAATATTTTCATGCCAACTGTGCACAATTCACAGTTTTTGCTGCTGCGACTTTTAATTAATTTTACTGACTTTTTGTTAGGTTAAAACTAGTCTTTTTTGCAATTTAATTGTTTTAAATAAATTTAGTTTTCCGTGAGGTTTGAAAAGTAATTATTGATATTT
>NC_051846.1:43939229-43947661 GCF_002237135.1 Teleopsis dalmanni
CATCAGTGGTCTTGGAAATAATTCTTATATTTAATTATTCGTAAATAATTATTTTTGAAACTCCAAGTACCAGGAATCGAACTCGGGTCCTGTCAAATATGAAGCTCAGAAACAGCGCACCTTAACCAACTGATCCAAAGCCGTACTCTTGACTTTTTATGTTCGCATATTTTTGCTGGAGTTTTGTTACTTTTGCTATGAAAGTTTTTATTAACAATTTTACTTGCTGCATTTATATATTTAGAACGAAATCATAAACCAGCTGTAGAATAATTGAATTAATTAATTAATTATATTTTTTGTTTTTAATTGTTAAATTTCAAAACTATTCTATTCGTAGAGGCATTATTTGTTGCATGATTTGTTCTTTCTTATGTATAGAACCTAATCTAGGAACGTAATGCTGAGGTTTAGAAAATATTAGAAGGATCTACGTTATTCTGTTGCCTAGTAATTGGCTTTCTAATATAGTCGAACTTAGAAATTGTGACTGTAAATACAATACTTCACGGAATGTTATATACCTATATGAAATATATATAACATTTGGCTATCGGAATCGGATCTATAGTAAAAGCACCATGTCTAAAGTAAACAAAACTGTTATGTCCTTCATAAAATATTTTCTGAAATACCTCGCATACGTGCAACAAAAGTGCACAAAAAAATAAACAATATTTCAACCACAAAAAGTAGTAGTAATTGAATACATAACTACCAGCAAATTAAAACCTGGGAAGCATATCACAGGATCAATTCCAAAATACGACACTATTAATAAGTTTATGAAAGTGATTAAAGCGCATACTTCATAAAAAAAAAATATTTTTCCTATAGGTGAAAGTCATACTTTTCAAAAATTGTCCAGACAGTAGTTATATTTCCTGAATCTTGATCAGATGGAAGTCATATACCTTTAAATCTCAGGTGGAAACCATACTTCTTAAATTTTATTTACTAGAAAGTTAAGTTTCCTGAGATCTCGTTCAGGTGGAAGTTAAATGACCTGAAATCTTGTTTAAGTTGAAGCTATGCTTCCTGTATTTCATTCAGTTTAAAATTATACTTCTAAAGTATTATCCACGACGAAGCTACGCTTCTTGAAGATTATCCAGAAGTAACTTGTACTTCTTGAATATTGCTAAGGTAAAAATATAACTTCTCGGATGTCATTCAAATGAAAATCGCTCAAGTAGAATATTATCTAAATCATATCTAGGCAGAACTTAGATTACCTGAATTTCGTTCAAGTGAAACTTAAGTTTCCCAAATATCATTTAAACGGGAATCATTCTTCTAGAATCTTATTCAGTTGAAAGGTATGCTTCCATAATATTGTTTAGATGGAAATTAAATTGCTTGAATCTCGTTTAGATGAATGTTATTCAAACGAACGAACTGACAGCGTTTTTATTTAAACCTTTTATTCGTTAAGTCTCACATTGAATCTGATTTTATTATTTTAAGTAATATTTTAAAATAATATTCTGAAATAAAACAACATTACAATGCATCAGAACTACTGTTCCCACATTAAAACTTGATTGGTTAGGTGTCTGAGCATTAGAACTCTTTAATATGAAGTATGTGGGTACAAAGTGCAACTCGAGAGATCACCGACGCTGTTTTATGCTAACGATGCCTAAAATGTTTGTTAGTGCGAATACAATAGAATATTTCATTATCTTACAAATTGAGCTGGGACAGTGGTGATTGAACTACTTCACAGTGCTTAGGGAGAAGCTGAAACCTACTACATGCTGACCCGAAACTCCAGTTATACCGAGATCAATTTTCCAGATTTATATTATTATTATAAAATTATTTTTTTAGATATAGTAAATAAAAAAAATTGATTAATAAGTAGGTTGTTTGAACAGTAGTGAACTACAACAACAAAAATTCATTTTATATTATTTTAATTAATTGAATTTTTGGGCGGTCTGACCATACAGCTAAATACCCATATATAATTATTCGTAAATAATTTTTATTAATTAATCAATTAAATATTGAATTAACTAAAATAATTGTTATTATTTCATTTTTTTTTTTGCAAATTTAAAATATTATCAATCACCGTTAAAGTAAAATATTTCCTTTGACTTTGGTGTAAATAAAACTTTTTCAAAATATATAAATATTTTTAACAAACTTTGCAACTCTTTGGAATTAAAATATTATAAAAACTTAAATATTTGCATAAGAATTATTGCACTTACAGGATTTTTATGTTAACAACGTCCGAAGAAAACGTATTTTAATTTGTATTTTGTAGGAAAAATAAGCAACAAATAAGGAGAAAACTTAAAATTTATTCATATTCAAAAATAACACGAACTAAAACCCCAGCAGCTGCCCGCACATTAACTTCCGCTAAGTGTTCGACGATATTGCGTCTGCCTGACACCGCCGGGGGAAGTGAAAACTTTTCACCCAAATTTATCACACAAAGTTGCAGTTGCGTGGACGAATGCCACCTCCAATTTTACTGTTTCTAACATAACAGATGCTGTTGTTTGTGTTACAGTTGTTGTTGCTGTTGTTGTTACTGTAAGTGTTGTTAGTGTGACTGTTAGTGTTGGGGTTCGGTGTAGTGCTGGCGATGTTGTTGCCATCACATAATGTAATTTGCAATTCAAGCAAAACAGCTTTTGGGGTTTCCTACATCAACAATGAATAATTTTCTTCCTTCTTTTTGTTGAATTGCTGTTGTGCTTCATTCTTTGCTGTTTTGCACTGTTAGAAATTCGGATTGTTGTTGTTTTTGTATTGTTTACAACATTTGATATTATTTGTCGGTATTTTGCATATTGTTGCGCAACCTTATAAATACCATAAATACACTCACACAAACTCATGAATTTCTTGTTTACAACTAAAACATAGTAACGCAGTTAAAAGTGCTGTAGATGCAATAAAGCAATAATAATTTAATTTTGATTAAAAACATAAATAAATCTTTAGTGAAAACTGCATTAAGAATCCGAAGCTACACAATTACACAAAAGCAATTACACATACATTTGCATGCAAAGTGTAAAATGCTTAGGGACAGTCTGCTACGTGCAGTGCTGGCGATGTTTTCAGCGTTGCCCTGCGTTGTTTGTGGCACTGTCGTTTTTGCTGCTTTGTTTGCGCAAATTTCTAACTTTTGCCATTTTTGTATTTTTTATATTTATTCTTATTTATGTGTTATTTAAGAATGACACCAATAAACATCAAGAAATGAAAAAAATATATATTTGCCTCTAAAGTGAAGAACAGTGTTCAACAATTTACAGCAATAATACAAAAAAAAACAAACGACAATAACAACCCTGTTATTCGCGCAATATCGCAAAATCAAGTGTAAAACTTTGAATATTCATGGAAGGCTAATGGGGGCAATGCAAATCAAGACAGCAAAAATCATTTCATTGGGAAACTAATAAAAGCAACGCCAATTTCTCAAACATCAACATCAACTACAATAGCAACTGTTGTTGACGGCAAAATGTATAAGAAGAAATTTCCAGAACTTTTTAATCAAGTTTAAATAATTATTAAAGTATCTGCAAGTAAAATAAAATTATTTATAAGCGAAGCTGAATTATTTCGTTGACTATTAAAAGAAAGTTAAAAAGTGTAAAATAAGAAATAATTGATCAAAAGAAGATATCTCAATTTATGAAATAATAAAAATATATATCCATATATTATAAATATAGATAACAGAGAGTTTTCGAATAACAAAGAAAGAAATAAAGGACAAACACAAAAATTTATTTTTAATTTTATTGAAGTTTGGCTGACCACACAACGCTGTTTCGAGTATTGCCAAGTACTCTTCATCAGTGGTCTTTGGGAATAATCGAATATTATTTAATTAGTTTATAGTCCGTATACAATTTGTTTGGACTGCAAGTGCCAGGCTTAGAACTCGTGCCTGTCAAATTAGAAGCGATGACTAATCGTGTTTATCCACAAGAAGCCAAGGCTGCACAAACTTTCAATGCTCAAGTTCCAGGTTTTATTGTCACTTATTTTTATTTAATTAGTGACAACAACCAACGCACTTGCCGTGCTTTTTAAATAAGAACGAGCTTATAAACTTCAGCTTTATTTTTAGAAACACAAGTTCAGCGAATTGAAAGTTTAACTTTTGGGTTTTGCCTATTTCTTTATTTCTTTTCAAAGCTACTCTTTTTGTAGAGACATTTTGTAATGCATATTGTTTTACTTACTATATGTAAAGCGACCATTTTGGTGCTTTTTACAAAGAAGCTATGCTATGTTATTCTACAAATCCGCTTTCGCGGTTAGGAAAAGTTGAACAATATTATATTTTAACATATTGTTCTTTACTTTTCACAAGTCTAATATTTGAATAAAGTATTAGTGTTACTATAAAGCTACGCTTTCTTTGTATGGGGACAAAGAAGCTTTATTAAAATTTAGAGGGTTTTCGAATAACAAAGAAAGAAATAAAGGACAAACACAAAAATTTATTTTTAATTTTATTGAAGTTTGGCTGACCATTTTATAAAATTCAAAAAAATTTTTGTGTTGTCCTTTATTTCTTTCTTTGTTATCGAAACCCTTCTAAAAAATTTAATACAGCTCTTTGTCCCTTATACAAGTAAGTCTAGCTTAACAGCAACACTAAATATATTATAAATATAGATAATCTATATATATTATTTATTATATATATATAATAATTGAATAATGTTGAAGCTATTTGAGCCAGTACACTTGAGCACTTTTACTCTTTATTAACTCGAGGTATATTCAATACCCCTATTTACGCCTTGACTGGATTATTTTTTATCACTTCATCAGACTAAGCAATAATTGAGCAATCTGTGAACCTCCCTGAGGAGCCTGTAACCATTCTGAGTTTCGGTAATGCGGTGTTGGTAAGTCTGTCATTTTTGAAAATAATTTCAGGGCTCTGTTCCTTACGTATTTTTTGATCGGCTCAATCTTGAAGTCCCTGAGGATGTCATTCGTCCTAATGTACTATTGTACCTTGAAAAGTCTTCTCAGAGCTTGGCTTTGTGCAAGGCGAATAGTAGTGTTTGAAGCTTTGCTAAACGTTACACATCCATAAAGAAGTGACGGACGAATTATTTGGTTATATATCAGCTTCCTGTTCTTAGCGTTGAGATTTTCACTTCTGAATAGCGCTTGGAGGTTCGGTTTAACATGTTTAAGCCATGTGAATCGTTTGTCCAACGTGATGCCGAGATATTTAACGCTATTCTCTATATATAATAATTTTTACATATAATATATATAAATAATCGGACATGGATACTTTTGTAAGTACCTATATCGCATGAGAAAGGTGGATCTACCCGACTGCTTTTTTGCGATGGAGACTATGACGACGCAGAGCACACCGTATTTTATTGTAAAAGGTGGCTCACAAATAGAGAAGTGATAATAGCACAGATTGTACCCATAAATCCCGAAAACATAGTGGCAAAAATGAGAGCGAACCCAGAGAGTTGGCGAACGATAGAGTCATAGAGTCATTGTAAAGAATTATAAATATTAAATAATAAAAAAATCTTTTATATAGCCCTGAAGATATTGGAAAAAAACTAATTAAACATCGGGTGAAAAAATGAAGTAAATTTAAATTTATTTTCATCCTATTCAAAATAATTTAGACTAAAGTTGCCTAAATAAAAATTATAATTTAAAAACACATCGTCGTGGTACCGCGAATACTAAAGTTAGATCGTATAAGCTTGGTGGACGTAAATGCAAAAGATGCAAATGAGAAGAGTTAGGAAAACAGTGTTAAAACACATTAGCTCGAGATCAGACTATTAGAGCTACTGCAGGTAAGGATACATTATATGGCTCTTCCGCAATGATGATGGTATTTTTTGTTCTAAGTTAATTGAAATAATTTTAAAATTGTATGGTTTTTCTTTATTGCTACGACTATTTATATTATAAACAGCGAGTAACTTGTATCTGATTGTATGTAACAAAATATTTTAAAGACGATCGAGACGAAGATCCTTCATCTTTTACTCTTTTTCATGTGACCTACTTATAGTCATCGCAATGTAAGGTAGTTATCTCTTGCGTTCTTGAAAACTCTGTGCTATTCTAATACAAAACCAATCATATTTCTTATTTTTCTCATTAGCTGTAATAATTCTGACCTATTCACAGAATTGTTTTTTCTCTATTATCTTCTCTATTTCAAAAATATTTAAAAATATTCTCTATTTCATGATGAAAACCTCAATATCTTAAAAACTATGTTAAGGTAGTGTAGGCTTGTCAATAGGGATTGCGTCCAAAATTTCTTAAAGCTTTTGTGACCTGAATTTATATATAATCCTAAAATTAGTTAAATATAATCAATTTCTAAATATCCTATTCTCTTAATGAAAAGTTCTGAGCAATTTTAAGAGTACACATTTGCACAGTTGCTTGATTCAGTAAGAATGTTCTTACCACCACAATCTATTTTATTTGTTCTTGTTTTTTCAAAACGAAATACAAATATATTATTATATATTAAATATTATATATTATATATAATATCGATATGTAATTTAGTATCGATAAATAATGCATGTCTTAACCTCTCTCTCTTCCTCTGTATTCCTTTACATCTATCTAACTTTAACTCTCCCTTTTTCCTATGCTTTCTCACTATCTCTCTCATGCACTTCATTTAATTGTCTAAATTCAAGGCACCACTATCAAGATTGAAGTTTAGTGTAGGAGAAAATATTTGCCATACAGATATCACTATACCTTTAAGTAAACCTAAGTCTATACCTGAACAGACCATGACTTTCATTTTTTTTAAAAAACACGACCTTAAGCCCAATAAAACTTAAACACATAAATATTGTGGTCGATACTAATATAAATATTCTATATATTTCTATATATGTATATTTCTAACCATAAATCCAATCTCATGTTAAAATTAATACAACATCTAACATACTTACAAATAAATTAAAAGTATTATTTCAGAGCTAATCGCATTTTGACTACCAAAAACAGCAATTTAAACATGTAAAACCGAAATTATCATTCTAAAAGATGAATTTTTTTGTGAATATTTCAAATTTTTCTCTCGGTATGTGTCAAAATACCTCACATAGACTTGAAATACAAAGAAATATAAATACGAAAAATGCAAAAATTTTTCATGTACTTTCCAGGACTTTTGCAATTTCAACTATTTCATGTAAAAATGCAAATTTTATTGTTTAAGGCAACTGCAAACTTTTTTGCTTGACATTCATGGCTTTGCATATTTTATTATTTCATCTGTTTTTACTTCTTAGCTGAGACCTTTCATTACTTTAAATAATGCATTTGTAGACATTTTCTAGATATTTTGTTAAATTTTCTTTTTATTTCCAGTTCATACATTTTTTGCTTCTTAACTTTTTTGGCATAAAAATGTTTTGCTTGGACATGTGTCAACTATGCCACATATCAATGCCTTAAACTGAAAACTTTGACACAAAACTCATACAAAATTCTCAGTAGAAAACTTGTTGTACTTTCTTGGCCCTTCATAAACTTAAATGTCAAAGGAATACTTTAAGCGAAAATATATCTCAAAAACTTTTTTTATACATTTTAAGAGATACTTTCACTTTAAATTGAACTGAGGTATTTCTAGTAACGTTTGGTATGCTTATATTCAACAGTTTAAAATAACTTAACTTAGGTACTTGTTTAACTTTTTAAGGTTTTTATATCTAACCAATCTAAATTCAATACCAAATTAAGAAAATATCACTTTAATCATTTTTTATTTTATGTAAATAATATGTTACATGTCATCCTCTTGACATGAGTATTATAAACCACTTAAAACATACCGATTAATTGAAATGGAAGCATCAAACTAGTAGCAACAAATCATATTTATAAAAATATATCGACTTATTAGTGTAATTGTCTAAATAGATAATATACTTAGAATATGTAGGGTATTTTGTTACCCTCGAACATACACTTCACTCAACGGTTTGGTATAATTTTTACCACATTTATGCCTACTTAAATGACCAGCGATGACTGTAATTATTGTTTTACAATCTAGTCTGATCTATATATATATATATGTAGTTGTATATATATTTTTCTTCTTAAAGTATTTATAAAAAAAGACATGATAAAGTGGAAATCAACCGCGTTAGTCTCTTTCAGGTTGGCTTTACTAATAAAATCTAGTTAAGCTATGTTTCAACATGAATTTTTGTTGACAACTTAAATAAGCTCTGACCCATATAACTGCCTTGAGGCAACATCGTTTACCAATTCATCCACCACTTTATTGTCCTCAAAACCATTGCATGCTGGTGTCCAGTGTAAGATCATTTTAAGTATAACAGCAAGACTTTCTAAGATATTATTGATCCCAATATCAAATTGATAGTTTATCAAGA
>NC_051846.1:43947761-43959378 GCF_002237135.1 Teleopsis dalmanni
ATCTGAAAATCAGGATCAGGATATTTCAGCTTGCGGGTGTAATTATTAAGCATTTATCGCAAGGTATCCAAGTGCGGCTCTTCATCTCGGCGTATTTTCATTATTTGCAGCAAAGATGTTTTCCAGGTATAGGGAATTAGTACTACATTGTGGGAGCAATATTTTATATACCCAACCGATGACATATTTGTTATTTATAAAAAGAAACACAAAAGACATTCAAAATAATTACATTGGACTATAATGATAGATATAGTCTTCTTCTTCTTCTTTGTTTCATTAACTCCCAGTGGAGCATAGGGTCTCAAATATAGTGATTGCATTCAATTTATTGTTATAATATTACCGACTCGGTTTCTTACCAACCTAACAGAGTTGTCATTCTGCAAAATTAGGTACTTAGCTTAGTTTAGAGAATTGTCAGGTTGATATAACTTTACCTAATGGGGGAGTCGTTGCTTGTACGAATCCTTCATTAGCGTTGCTTGTACGCTGACCTCTAGTCGGTACATGTACAAATACTAATCTAGAGGTACTACAGCGGGGAATTATTTGAGCTTAACTGTGCTTTGGGCACAAGGCCGTAACTCCAACCTAACCTTACATAACCGGTGTGGGGTCTGTATATGGGTAAGGTAAGTCAAACTTTTTAGTATAGTAATATATTTATTAATAATATACCTATGATTTTCAGAATGATTACACATGAGTTGAATTGATATCTACTTTTATTTATCATCTGTTTTACCAAGAATATTATTATTAAAATATAATCTACAATGTAATTATTGTTATGTTATGATGACAAAAAGTACAACTTAAAGTGTTTGAAATGGATACTAATAATATTGATTGCATTAACAAGTTAAGATTGTCAACAATGTTTTTACCAACCATATGAAAAAACAAAAACATTGATAAATAAAATAAAATATTGACAAACTTATTAACCCGGTGACAGCTAATAAATTTACAGAGTCAATAATATCTTTGCTACTAAACGTAAGCTTTCGTATGGATGGTTTCCTACAACCTTTGATAATGTATGGTTATCTCTGATATTTATTTAAGAGTGCTGGAAGTAAATACAAAGTTAAAGGGATTTGAACCAATGTAACAATTCCGACAGTAACACATCTCCTAAACAAAACTCTGCACTGCAGTACAGTTATAACATATATATAAAAATGAAAACAATGGTTTGTGGTTAAAGAAAACATTAGAAATATCGTATAAAGAATATATAAGAGATACATATATCCGCATAGCTCGTTACTTACCTGCTGAAATTAGAGTGTTGAGCAGTAGTTGACAAGTTGCTGTTGAATAAAGACTCAATCACTCCTTCTGAATTGTCTCTATGTAGCAGATCTACAACAATTGTGTGACCTATTTTAGTCTTCGCTTTTCTAGTAAGACGAGCAGCTCTGCAAAGCTCCGCAGAGAAATAATTCCCAGTCATGTCAATATTCCGTGACTCGATATTTAAAGGATTTCGTATTTGTATTACAAGTCTACCATCTCTAAGATCCCGTTTTTATAAAAAAGCAGACTCAGACAGAAATCTGAGTTATTCGTATATGTGTTCTTATCAAAATGGAAGTAGATTTACTATTTTTGTCTGTCCTGTCGATATATGGTATATCTTTATATTATGCTACTATCTAATAATTAATGGAACACAAAATAGTCCAAATGGCTTTCTGCTTATTCTCTATAACTTCTGAGATGCTTTTATAAAAAATATAAACATATTCTGACTAAGTTATATCGTTCTCTGATACATATGGATTGAAATGGTATATCAATGACTAAGTTTCTGTTGTTTGAAAAACCTTAAGTGCAGCTTTTTCAAAAAACAAATGTTTAATTGTTATATATAAGCTTTTCTAAAAAAGCAGAAACATTTAAAAAAGTGAAAAACCACAACTACTCTAGACTAATCTTCTTTTCCTCATCACTTCCGTCTTCAACTTCATATTATGAATGTATCGGTAGTTATTAAAATGTAAGATAAACTTTACGTTTTGAAACCACATTTTCATAGTAAAACAGTTCAAAACAGAACTTTGTCCATCACCTCCCAGAAAGACAGATGATTGCCTAGACCAGCATAACTGTTCTGGTCTAACATAGGGTTGGACCATAATACTATAAGCATAGAGCATAATACTACGATAATGGATGAAAATAAAAAAAAAATTACAGTAAAAAATGTTAACAAATTATGTATCATTGAAAACCTATCAACGTCCAAGTGTGATGGATTTGTATATCAATTATGAAAATCCTTTTAAAGGGAAGAGGACGAGGGTTTCGAAATTGAAAGTTTGAAAAATTTGAACTTGATTTTAAATGTATAAAATTTAAGTCTAGATGTTGATGAAATGTTTCGAAATTTATATAATTTGATAAAAAACATATTAGCCTTATTTTGTTGTTAAACTTATTTAACAAGAAATATTTATTTATAATTCTATTTTATATTATTTATAAATACAAATTTATTATATTTATAAATATAATATTTATTTATTTAAAATTATTTTCCACATACCCCGTAAAACTATCCTTTTAGAGGTAGACTTTAAAAACATGCAATGCATTACCTTCTGCTCAAAAAGTACTCGGATTTTGTAAATAAAACACACAAATTTAAATTTTATTCCAAATTTATTTTATCTCCTTCAAAATATGCCCCTTCTGAAGCGTTACACATATGCCAACACTTAACCCAATCTTCCATACATTTCTCGTAGCCCCGTATAGTTGGCAGGTATGACTTTTAGTTCCTTCGGCGAATTCTCTTTTACCGATTCAATCGACTCAAAACGCTTACCACGAAGGGACAATTTGAGTTTCGGGAACAGGAAAAAGTCGCACGGATCCAGATCTGGCGAATATGGTGCCTGAGCGATGACAGTAGTGCCGTGTTTTGTCAAAAAATTGTATACAACAAGAATTTTCCATAGTAAAAAACGCTAAATGCACTTTAGGTAGTCTCACATTAACAGCTGCTGTAAACAAACTAATTGACAGATGGTGCTCAAATTTGTATCATATGTCAAGAAAAGGTGTACCAACATAACAGAAAAAAAAAATAATTGTTGAAAAAGGTTTATTATTTAAGGAGTAGTTAACAAACAACTACTTACCGGATACTTTTTAAGCAGAAGGTATATCATTTCTATGTTTGTTTATATTTTTCAATTACGGAAACATTTAGTCAATTTTAAAGCATACTTTCTGGCGCGAAAAAAATAATTTTTTGGAATAATCGGAAAATATCTGAAAATTATTCTTAGAAATATATTTTATTTAATTTGTGTGTTTTATCGAATCAGATTCATATTGCCTAAGAATTTCATCAAGATCGAAGCATTTCCCTAGTTTTGCTAATTTTTGTATGGAATATTGGTAGTGCTTTGGAACACGTTAAATAGTTACTTAGTTATACATACTCGTATAAACTCATTTATCTTATTTAATTCCTCATTTACATTACAGATTTACAAGACCTGGTCTAAGTGGTCAACTGTTCTATTACGCTCTCAAATCTGAGTCAGGATGATTTATTGCTTCGCCTCAGTGATATATTAAGGTTCTTGTACCTTAATATGGGTAGTTGAATTTTCTCACACCTGCCTTCCACACTCTATCATAGTTTTTAAATTGATCTGCTTTAATTCTTTACGTAATTTTGTCCATCTTATCAATTATCTAATTTCGCTCTCAAATCTGAAACTAACTGATATGTGTTTAATTGTTGTAGTTATAATCTATATGGGTTAGTTTGAGTTTTCTCACTCACGAGTTCACATTGGTTCTTTACGCGATATTGTCTATTCAATCTGTTATCTAATATTGCTTTTAAATCTAAGTCCAACTGATATGTGGCTCTGCCTCAGTGATATATTACGATTTCTGAACCCTAATACGGGTTAGATTGAATTTTTTCGACATGTTTTCACACCACTTTTTATTTTGAATTGAACTGCTAAAGCTTAACATGACGTTGTTCAGGAAGTTAATTGTCTAATGTCGTTCTCAAATCTGGGTAGAACTAATTTGTTCCTTCGTTTCATCGAGGTGTCAAGGGCTCTGAACGTTTATACAGGTTTGAATAATCTCATTACATCCCTCTACAAACTCAAAAATATATATAAAGGTTGCTGAACTCTTATACTGGTTAGATTAAACTTTCGCAGTCCCTCCCTCTACACTACATAATAATTCTTGGTTTGATTGAATATTTCAAAAAAAAAATTATTGAATGTTTGGCAAAAAATTTTTGCAAAATGTCCGACAAGTTCAATGAACTTATCTGGATTAAAATCAAACACATAATAACTGTCGTATATCCAGAACCATCATAACCTCCTTTGTCTCTAAAATAGCTTCCATACTCGGACTAAATTTTTAGAAACCCATATAATTACGGTCTGTCGGAGTACATTTTACAATTGCTTGATAGAGTGTTTACATTTCGTTTGCATTAGTTAATGCATATATCTGTTTGTAAAGATACGAATGATTACCCTAGTAATCCTTATTTCTTATAGAACAAGCAAATTCGTCTGGTATTTAAGCTTGAATCAAACTTAATCGTTAGGAAAAGAAAAAAAATATACTGAATGATTGTATACAATATATATTATATTTTTATTTTTAATATTTTTAACTTTTTTATTTAATAAACAGTTTAATTAATAAATAAAACTTAACTACAAAAAATCTACAATAAGAATTTTACTAAGTAAAAATTTTTAAACAATCAAAAGTGGAGTTAACATTGCGGCTAGTACTTATTTAACAATTCATTCACAGTTTTTTTATAAATTGTTTATTAAATATTTAAATATATTATATATAAAAATATATGCAGGTACATACATACATACATACTTACTATGTACAAACAATTGTTTCTGTTGTGTTTTTTTTTCGAATTTACTTTGTTTAAAAACGGAAGTAAACAGTTTTGATATCCGCCAGCGAATCAGCGAGTTGAGCCTGTGGTTACTTTGGTTAATCCAGGGATAATATTGATTCGATACTGTTCCTGTTCCTCGATTGCAATTGTGGTCCACCTAAGTAACTTATGGGATTTAAAAATTGTCGGTGCATTTCATCGATAAATACGGGTGCCATTTCAGTGGCCGGATGTGCTTTCATGACAAAGGGCGCAATCTCAACATTGGCGATTATAGTACTCCCTTTAATATTTTTCTTGTTATTATTGTTGTTGTTGTTTTTATTTTCGCTATTGTTGTTACTGTTGTTATTGTTGTTAAATGATTTTAAATCATTTGCAATAGAGGTTACATTTTCTTTGTTTGAAGTTGAGTTCATTGGTGGCATTGAATATCGTCTATTAACCATATCAACAGGAAGGTTTGCTGATCTACTTGTGCTTGTTGGCGTTGGAGGAACTGTAAAGCATGCGTTTGGATCTCGGATTGCCGGGTTAGGTTTCTGTTGTCAAATTAGCTACTTTATTGTTTTGCTTTAATATTTTTGTTGAAAATATAATTGTTTTTGGTTTTTTGTTGAAAAACACATAATTGGAAGAAATATAAAAAATTAATGAAAATAAATAAAACAATAAAACCAACACCAAATATGCATTTTTAAAGTGAATTTGTGCTTTTGTGCTGAAAACTATTTAAAGAAAATTTCACATAAATAAAATAATAATAAATAATTTATTAAAAACAGCTCCTAAAAGCTTGCTATAGATAATATTTAATAAATTTATTTAAAAGAAAATAATAATTTTTAAAATTAAATACTAAATTCGAGCCTCAGGTATAACGGCAGTAACTATTTTATTTAATATAAACTATTTTATTTTATAAAGAGATTTCGAACAGTAGTGAATTGTAACAACAAAATTTTTATTTATTTTAATTAACTGAATTAACTGAATTTGTGTTTAAAAAAGTAGTTTTTATTTGAAACTCTTCTTTAACGTTAACTAATAAAATATGGGATTGCTGATCATAAGGTAACACTAGGAATTTTCTCTAATCTCACACTACGGCTCGTATTTAAAGGAATGAAGATGAGATTGTTACCTTAGTTACAGATCCTTTCTTTACCGATTCAATGTCGAACACTATTACAGATATGTAATGAAAGTAGGAGTTTTTGTATAAAACTCTTCTCTAAAGCGCGGTGTAGGTAAAAAAATCTAAGAAAGACAATCAAAAATAATAGTCTGTAACTTTGAATGACATGCAACCAACATGTTGGCGTGCTCACCAAAATTTGGGTGAGCACATCATTCAGCTTCTCGCCAACATGTTGTGAATGATAGTCTGTCACCTAAAAACTTGCATTCGTCACTCAAGAGCATATTTTTGTGTTATTACGCATAATACACCTACATCGTGTGAAACACACTTACAGCGTGCGTAAACACCCTTGTTCTTCAAAAATTGTTCTTGAATGAGAACTCTTGAATGTGAGCATGTTCAAGTTCGGTGCTAGCATAAATTTGAGCAAGAGAGATCGCAACTTCAATGACATTCAAAATTGATAGTCTGCAGAGCTCTTAAAGTTTATTAATAAATTCAGTTTGTAATAGAAAGAATGAAGTTCGGACTGTTAGCTTTATTATTATTATTTATTTATTATAGACCTCGAGGATCTGTTGCTAGAAATTTTTACAACGATTTCAGTGCAATTAAATTTATATATAAATGTTGATAAATACTATGACAGTATTTATTTTATAGTATAATATACAAAGAGATTTTTCTTCGAACTACAACAACAGAAATTTATTTTATATTATTTTAATTAATTGAATTTTTGGCTGACCATACAGGTTTTTTGAGTACTGCCAAATACCTATTATCAGTAGCCTTGGAAATAATTCTTGTATTTAATTTTTCGTGAATAATTTTTCTTTTTGAGACTGCAAGTACTAGGAATATAAATATATTTAATCTATTATAAAATAAATAAATTAATGTGAACTGATATTGTTAGTCAAAGAACTGTATTCATATGGTTCATATTAGGAATCCATAGAATATTATGGAATAGAATTCTCCTCAAATATTTTAAGATATTTGAGGAATTTTTTTAATTTTTCATGAAAGCCATCAAAAAATATTGTTAAAATTCATAAATTAATTATTACAAAAAGTCTTTAGAGAATAGTTAGTTTTTATTGAATCTGCTAGTTTAGCAATTTTAAAGTTTTCCTATTCACTATGAGAAGTAAAATTGCATACTAAAGGAATAACATTGACACAGAAACACAGCGCACTTTTTTTGTAGTAAAAAATTCTGAACATTTTGTTTTTGGTGTTCAAAAAGTGAAACAACGAAGGAAAATAAAAAATACTTAGGTCCTTTGAGAGAAGTGGAAAAACGTTTCGTTATACATTTTTTTTGGAGGTCACGTTTTAAGGTAGAACAGAAAGTAGGTACAGATTCAAACAGAAGCGAACGATGTATGAAAAAGTTGGAACTTTACAAACAACAGAAACGATTATGAGTGCTGCATGCATAAATGCAGGCAACACTTAAGCTTTGTGCCAGGACTATGGGGCACATTCACCATTGTGTGAAAAATGTTGTCACACAAAAGTACTAAAGCAGCGCGGCAGGAAAGCAGTAAAGCAGCAAAATGCAGTAGATATGCTTAGGTTACGTACCAGTTTACACGTGCAGAACAGACGTTTTTAAAGTCTACTTTAGGGCGCATTAATTCACTCAGTTGCATTTGCGCCTCACACAGCCAAACCAAGATTTGAGACGAAAGAAAGGGGCCAAAGATCAGCTACAAATGCGACGTTGCAATTTTATTGTGTGATTTTGAATGATGGCATTGCAATATGCATACTACACAACTCTATAGTACAACACAACATAACACAACACAACACGAGGTACGACATTACACAGCACATAGTGCAACAAAGTTTGGTTTAATGAAAAATGTGGTTGCACTTAAGGTAAACGCATGCATAGAAACGAATGCAACAATAGCTTCAGGTGAGAATGGGAGGTGTTGGGTAGATTAGGAAAAAATGGGTTGGATGAATGAGACCTTGTAGTTTTTGCTTTCACTGCTTATTTTGTGAAAATTTCGTAATTTCACATTTAAACAATTCTAGATTTATTTCTGCAGTTTAAGTATTTTGACCGAGAAAAAATTTAACCTAAGATTTTAGAAAGTTGACGTTGGTATAAGAACACTGGCAGAGTGGTTGCATTTGGATACGTGTGTCATGTTAATGCTGCATGTGGAAACCAATTACAATGGCTTTTCCACCGAAGTGTTACTCATTTTCAACACCTTCAAGTATTTGTTTGTCTGTAATTTCGCGAATTTTCTGCGTTAAGTTTTATAATTTATGCTTAAGTTTGTCAGCTACGTGTGCGGTATATATGTATCTTATATTGTTGAGTGCAATGCAAATGTGAAGGTTGTTAGTTCCTCTTCACTTTGCATATTAACCCACTTTGAGACCTTAACTTACATTCCATTATGTCGAGTTTTATGCAAATTGTGTAAAAGCGCAACAATTGCTGGGGAGTTCATGTTAAAATATAAGTAGAACAGTTATTTAATTACAATTTCTAGTTTAGAAGATTTGTAAACTTGACTTAATTCTCAGTGCTTTATATTTTCTAAAATATAAACGAGATAACCATAACTTAACAAAGCATGGACTTTTCACAGGGTAAGAAAACTTAAAAATTAATAATCATACATTTCCATAGTGCATGAATGAACAGAATTGCATTAAAATTATAAAATAATTAAAAATTAAAATTAAATTTCGTTAAAATTATAAAATTTAAAAAAAGTAATCCATATAGGATTTTATATATATAACAAAATGTGACCAATTATTTTGGATGATAAATACATTTTTACATTCAGATTTTTAGATTCCGACTACTTAACTATTGCAACGTATTTTAAGGAAAAGCATTTTCAATTCAATATGCAGCAAAATCAGTCCTAAGCTATAACTCTCTTCTTATAAATATCGCAATCTAAGCAGACTAACAGCTAAGCAAGCTAAACAATCCGAAAATGTTGGGCTTCAGTCAAAGAACTGACTGTGCTTATCAGTCTCCAACTTATATAAAAACCTGAACATATGGGCATTTTGAGCAACTCTAAGGCTGAAGAGCTTGTCATATCAGATAGCCAGTTTTCTGAAAGTCCTTTTGCAGGCAACGGTATTCTACTCATAATGGCTTAGCTGAATATTAAAGAAAATCTTTAATTTGATTTTAAATAGTTAACTAATTACTTAATAGAAACTATTCCATAAAGAATTTGTAGTTCATATTAAATTCCAATTAAATAAAAACAAAGAAAAAAGTACATAGAGAGGGTTTGAATAGTATTGAATTGCAGCAACAAATTTTTTTATTTATTTTTAATTAATTGAATTTTTACCATCATCAGTGTTTTTGGAATCATTGTATATACTTAATTGTTTGTAAATAATTTTTTGTCCAATTTAAAGATCATTTTATAGATCACTTTATATTTTGAAGAAGAGAAATGTCTCTGCGCAGCCCTGAAGCAGTTCGTATATCATTTGTCTGGTTTAAGAATTAATTTTTCATTGATCTGCTGATTTTAACTAATTGCCAAAATTAAGCACTTAGTCACTCTATGTGATTTTGTTGTTATTATTTTTTTAACTTTGAAAGTTAAGTCTAATATACTTGTTTTTTGTCTCGCATATACATTTTTAATATATTTATTTGTATATATATATTTTGTAATATTAGAAAAAAAGTCAGTAAGAAAAAATTTAAAGATACTCTTATTCTTCTTTGATCAACGAGAAACATTTAAAATAGGGAAAATAATGGGAAAGTGGGGAAACTTGAGAGCTATTCATTTCCAGTACAAAAATCTTAATTTGTATTGTATAATGATGCCATAATGATAAAGTAAAAATTATTGAATTTCATAAGTTAAAAACTTTAAAAAGAATTTTAAAATTGTGAAGAAAAAAAAAAAATAAATTTAAACTAATTGATTTCAACATCTTTTCACTTCACTTTCTTCTCTTCAATTAATTATTACCAAAAAAATGCTCAAAATAAATTTCTTCCTTCACACATATTTTGGCTTGTAATGAACAGCAAATTGTTGTTAACAATTATTGGAAATGACCAAATGCTTTAACAGCAAACATACTAACATAACAACAACAACAACAACAACAACAACAACAATAACAGTAAGTATTAGTAACTTTTCACATTAAATACCAAAGTTTCTTTCCTTCACTTGTATTATTACGAAATTTATTTTTCACTTTTTTCTCCTGCGAAAACTTCTTAAGGGAAATTAATAACAAATTGTATAAAGTTTCAGATAAAATGTTTTAAGTTGTTGCCAAACCCAGACCAGGAGAAATGGGTCCGGAAAAGTTTTAAATTTCAATAAGCACTTCATTGAGTACACTTGAGTTAATTTGTCAAGGTCAGTTCGAGTAATAAACAACAAAATTAAAGTGAAAGTACATAAAGTGAAAGTCATAAAAATGTCCTTAGAATGAATGGCAACTTCAAATGAGCAATCCGACAAAAATTCTTTTTTATGACTTAATTATTAATTTTTTTCTCTCTCTAATACTCGTACATATTTATTTTATTTTACGCTTTCTTGATAATATTTTCCAATTCCATTAATTTGACAGTTAATAAGTTGAGTGGTGAAACCAGCAACAGAACCATCCAAAGTTGATATTTTTTTTTTTTAATTATTTTTGAATAATAAATATTTGCTTTTAGTATTGACATGTACTAAATTTTTAATTACCTTAAAATTTTTTAAAATTAATAATTTATTACTAATGTCTGTTTTTTCCTTTCATCTTAACGAATACGTGGGATAATATGTTACGTAGGTTGTCTTATCTGTTTTTGAGATAAAGAACATAAACAAGTATTTGACATTCGCAATCGTTTGACTGCTCATAAAAATATTCTTCCTGTTGATCCACACACATTTATAGGTGGTGACATCAATTTTTATATCACTTGTTCCTTTTTAACTGAACTATATCCAAAACAAAATTTTATGTATATTTTTATATTTGATTCCAATGATTCTTTTTTTTGAGAGAAGTAAGTGCAGATTGCAATCCATCTTAACATTTATTGCTACCAAGCTCTAACAAGAACAAATGATTAAAAGAAGATATTTGTTACTACCATACACTGTTAGTAAATTACCATTATGGATTATGCTTGTGGTTTATGTTTAATTTTGTACATAAGCCAAACTACACTACTATGTTGAGGCTAGTTGAGTTGAGTCAGTGCACCGGAGCAGTTTTTCTCTCTATTAACTGCGAGGTTTCTACAAAACCCCTCTTTGCGCCATGACTGGATTTTTGTTTATCACTTCATTAGACTAAGCAATAATTGACCTCAGATCTGCCTATCTCCCCGAGGAACCTGTAACCATTCTGAGATTTGATAATGCGGTGTTAGTAAGACTGTCAGATTTCGCAAATAATTTCAGGGCTCTATCCTTTATGTATGTTTTGATGGGATCAATCTTGAGGTCCCTGAGGATGTCATTCGTCCTAATGTACCAAGGAACTTTGAAAAGTCT
>NC_051846.1:43959478-43972200 GCF_002237135.1 Teleopsis dalmanni
AACTTTTTAGTATAGTAATATATTTATTAATAATATACCTATGATTTTCAGAATGATTACACATGAGTTGAATTGATATCTACTTTTATTTATCATCTGTTTTACCAAGAATATTATTATTAAAATATAATGTACAATGTGATTATTGTTTTGTTATGATGACAAAAAGTACAACTTAAAGTGTTTGAAATGGATACTAATAATATTGATTGCATTAACAAGTTAAGATTGTCAACAATGTTTTTACCAACCATATGAAAAAACAAAAACATTGATAAATAAAATAAAATATTGACAAACTTATTAACCCGGTGACAGCTAATAAATTTACAGAGTCAATAATATCTTTGCTACTAAACGTAAGCTTTCGTATGGATGGTTTCCTACAACCTTTGATAATGTATGGTTATCTCTGATATTTATTTAAGAGTGCTGGAAGTAAATACAAAGTTAAAGGGATTTGAACCAATGTAACAATTCCGACAGTAACACATCTCCTAAACAAAACTCTGCACTGCAGTACAGTTATAACATATATATAAAAATGAAAACAATGGTTTGTGGTTAAAGAAAACATTTGAAATATCGTATAAAGAATATATAAGAGATACATATATCCGCATAGCTCGTTACTTACCTGCTGAAATTAGAGTGTTGAGCAGTAGTTGACAAGTTGCTGTTGAATAAAGACTCAATCACTCCTTCTGAATTGTCTCTATGTAGCAGATCTACAACAATTGTGTGACCTATTTTAGTCTTCGCTTTTCTAGTAAGACGAGCAGTTCTGCAAAGCTCCGCAGAGAAATAATTCCCAGTCATGTCAATATTCCGTGACTCGATATTTAAAGGATTTCGTATTTGTATTACAAGTCTACCATCTCTAAGATCCCGTTTTTATAAAAAAGCAGACTCAGACAGAAATCTGAGTTATTCGTATATGTGTTCTTATCAAAATGGAAGTAGATTTACTATTTTTGTCTGTCCTGTCGATATATGGTATATCTTTATATTATGCTACTATCTAATAATTAAAGGAACACAAAATAGTCCAAATGTCTTTCTGCTGATTCTCTATAAGTTCTGAGATGCTTTTATAAAAAATATAAACATATTCTGACTAAGTTATATCGTTCTCTGATACATATGGATTGAAATGGTATATCAATGACTAAGTTTCTGTTGTTTGAAAAACCTTAAGTGCAGCTTTTTCAAAAAACAAATGTTTGATTGTTATATATAAGCTTTTCTAAAAAAGCAGAAACATTTAAAAAAGTGAAAAACCACAACTACTCTAGACTTATCTTCTTTTCCTCATCACTTCCGTCTTCAACTTCATATTATGAATGTATCGGTAGTTACTAAAATGTAAGATAAACTTTACGTTTTGAAACCACATTTTCATAGTAAAACAGTTCAGAACAGAACTTTCTCCATCATCTCCCAGAAAGACATATGTTTGCCTAGATCAGCATAACTGTTCTGGTCTAACACAGGGTTGGACCATAATACTTTAAGCATAGAGCATAATACTACGATAGTGGATGAAAATAGAAAAAAAAGTACAGTCAAAAATGTTAACATATTATGTATCATTGAAAACATATGAACGTCCAAGTGTGATGGATTTGTATATCAATTATGAAAATCCTTTTAAAGGTAAGAGGACGAGGGTTTCGAAATTGAAAGTTTGAAAAATTTGAACTTGAAATTTGAACTTTAACAAGAAATATTTATTTATAGTTCTATTACATATTATTTATAAATATAAATTTATTGTACTTTTTGATACTTTTTGAGCAGAAGGTATATCATTTCTATGTTTGTTTATATTTTCCAAGCAGATTCATTACGGAAACATTTTGTCAATTTTAAAGCATACTGTCTGGCGTGAAAAAAATAATTTTTTGGTATAATCGGAAAGTATTTGAAAATTATTCTTAGAAAGATATTTCATTTAATTTGTGTGTTTCATCGAATCGGATTCATATTGTCTAAGAATTTCATCAAGATCGAAGCATTTCCTTAGTTTTGCTAATTTTTGTATATAACCTTGGTAGTGCTTTGGAACACGTTAAATAGTTACTTAGTTATACATACTCGTATAAACTCATTTATCTTATTTAATTCCTCATCTACTTTACAGATTTACAAGACCTGGTTTAAGTGGTCAATTGTTCTATTACTTTCTCAAATCTGAGTCAGGTTGATATATTGCTTCGCCTCAGTGATATATCAAGGTTCTTGTACCCTAATATGGGTAAGTTGAATTTTCTCATACCTGCCTTCCACACTCTATCATAGTTTTTAAATTGATCTGCTTTGATTCTTTACGTGATTTTGTTCATCTTATCAATTATCTAATTTCGTTCTCAAATCTAAAAGTAACTGATATGTGCTTAATAGTTGTACGCCTGTCTCAGAAGTACATCAAGGTTTCGGAAACCTATATGGGTTAGTTTGAATTTTCTCTCATGATTTTCACACGCTATTATATTTCTTGAATTGATTTGCATTGGTTCTTTACGTGATAATGTCTATTCAATCTGTTATCTAATTTTGCTCTTAAATCTGAGTTCAACTGATATGTGGCTCTACCTCAGTGACATATTAAGATTTCTGGACCCTAATACGGGTTAGATTGAACTTTTTCGACATGTTTTTCATACAACTTTTTATTTTGAATTGAACTGCTAAAGCTTAACACGACGTTGTTCAGCAAGTTAATCGTCTAATGTCGTTCCCAAATCTGGGTAGAACTAATTTGTTACTTTGTTTCATCGAGGTGTCAATGGCTCTTAACGTTTATACAGGTTTGAATAATCTCATTATATCCCTCTGCAAACTCAAAAATATATATAAAGGTTGCTGAACTCTTATACTGGTTGAACACCCACACTACCTCCCTCTACACTACATAATAATTCTTGGTTTGATTGAATATTTCAAAAAAAAAATTATTGAATGTTTGGTAAAAAATTTTTGCAAAATGTCTGACAAGAACCATCATAACCTCTTTTGTCTTTAAAATAGCTTCCACAGTCGGACTAAATTTTTAGAAACCCATATAATTACGATCTGTCGGACTACATTTTACATAGTATTGCTTGATAGAGTGTTTATATTTCATTTTTATTAGTTAATGCATATATCTATTTGTAAAGATACGAATGATTACCCTAGTAATCCTTATTTCTTATAGAACAACCAAATTCATCCGATATTTAAGCTTGAATTTACGTTTTCTTTGTCGGTTATCAAACTTAATCGTTAGGAAAAAAAAAAATATACTGAATGATTGTATACAATATATTTTATTTTTTTATTTTTAATATTTTTAACTTTTTTATTGAATAAAGATTTTAATTAATAAATAAAACTTAACTACAAAAAATCTACAATAACAATTTTACTAAGTAAAAATTTTTAAACAATCAAAAGTGGAGTTAACATTGCGGCTAGTATTTATTTAACAATTCATTCACAGTTTTTTTATAAATTGTTTATTAAATATTTAAATATATTATATATAAAAATATATGCAGGTACATACATACATACATACTTACTATGTACAAACAATTGTTTCTGTTGTGTTTTTTTTTCGAATTTACTTTGTTTAAAAACGGAAGTAAACAGTTTTGATATCCGCCAGCGAATCAGCGAGTTGAGCCTGTGGTTACTTTGGTTAATCCAGGGATAATATTGATTCGATACTGTTCCTGTTCCTCGGTTGCAATTGTGGTCCACCTAAGTAACTTATGGGATTTAAAAATTGTCGGTGCATTTCATCGATAAATACGGGTGCCATTTCAGTGGCCGGATGTGCTTTCATGACAAAGGGTGCAATCTCAACATTGGCGATTATAGTACTCCCTTTAATATTTTTCTTGTTATTATTGTTGTTGTTATTTTTATTTTCGTTATTGTTATTACTGCTGTTGTTGCTATTATTATTGTTGTTAAATGATTTTAAATCGTTTGCAATAGAGGTTACATTTTCTTTGTTTGAAGTTGAGTTCATTGGTGGCATTGAATATCGTCTATTGACTTTATCAACAGGAAGGTTTGCTGATCTACTTGAGCTTGTTGGCGTTGGAGGAACTGTAAAGCATGCGTTTGGATCTCGGATTGCCGGGTTAGGTTTCTGTTGTCAAATTAGCTACTTTATTGTTTTGCTTTAATATTTTTGTTGAAAATATAATTGTTTTTGGTTTTTTGTTGAAAAACACATAATTGGAAGAAATATAAAAAATTAATGAAAATAAATAAAACAATAAAACCAACACCAAATATGCATTTTTAAAGTGAATTTGTGCTTTTGTGCTGAAAACTATTTAAAGAAAATTTCACATAAATAAAATAATAATAAATAATTTATTAAAAACAGCTCCTAAAAGCTTGCTATAGATAATATTTAATAAATTTATTTAAAAGAAAATAATAATTTTTAAAATTAAATACTAAATTCGAGCCTCAGGTATAACGGCAGTAACTATTTTATTTAATATAAACTATTTTATTTTATAAAGAGATTTCGAACAGTAGTGAATTATAACAACAAAATTTTTATTTATTTTAATTAACTGAATAAACTGAATTTGTGTTTAAAAAAGTAGTTTTTATTTGAAACTCTTCTTTAACGTTAACTAATAAAATATGGGATTGCTGATCATAAGATAACACTAGGAATTTTCTCTAATCTCATACGGCTCCTATTTAAAGGAATGAAGATGAGATTGTTACCTTAGTTACAGATCCTTTCTTTACCGATTCAATGTCGAACACTATTAAAGATATGTAACGAAAGTAAGAGTTTTTGTATAAAACTCTTCTCTAAAGCGCGATGTAGAAAAAAAATCTAAGAAAGACAATCAAAAATAATAGTCTGTAACTTTGAATGACATGCAACCAACATGTTGGCGTGCTCACCAAAATTTGGGTGAGCACATCATTAAGCTTCTCGATAACATGTTGTGAATGATAGTCTGTCACCTAAAAACTTGTATTCGTCTCTCAAGAGCATATTTTTGTGTTATTACACATAATACACTTGCATCGTGCGAAACACACTTACAGCGTGCGTAAACACACTTGTTCTTTAAAAATTGTTCTTGAATGAGAACTCTTGAATGTGAGCATGTTCAAGTTCGGTTGCTAGCATAAATTTGAGCAAGAGAGATCGCAACTTGAATGACATTCAAAATTGATAGTCTGCAGAGCTCTTAAAGTTTATTAATAAATTCAGTTTGTAATAGAAAGAATGAAGTTCGCACTGTTATCTTTATTATTATTATTTATTTATTATAGACCTCGAGGATCTGTTGCTAGAAATTTTTACAGCGATTTCAGTGCAATTAAATTTATATATAAATGTTGATAAATACTATGACAGTATTTATTTTATAGTATAATATACAAAGAGGTTTTTCTTCGAACTACAACAACAGAAATTCATTTTATATTATTTTAATTAATTGAATTTTTGGCTGATCATACAGGTGTTTTGAATACTGCTTATCATCAGTGGTCTTGGAAATAATTCTTGTATTTAATTATTCGTGAATAATTTTTTTTTTGCGACTGCAATTACTAGCAATATAAATATATTTAATGCAATATAAAATAAATAAATTAATGTGAACTGATATTGTTAGTCAAAGAACTGTATTCATATGGTTCATATTAGGAATCCATACAATATTATGGAATAGAATTCTCCTCAAATATTTTGAGATCTTTGAGGTATTTTTCTAATTTTTTATAAAAGCCATCAAAAAGTGTTGTTAAAATCCATAAATTAATTATTACAAAAAGTCTTAAGAGAATAGTTAGTTTTTATTGAATCTGCTAGTTTAGTAATTTTAAAGTTTTCCTATTCACTCTGAAAAGTAAAATTGCATACTAAAGGAATAACATTGACACAGAAACACAGCGCACTTTTTTCGTAGTAAAAATTCTGAACATTTTGTTTTTGGTGTTCAAAAAGTGAAACAACGAAGGAAAATAAAGAATACTTAGGTCCTTTGAGAGAAGTGGAAAAACGTTTCGTTATACATTTTTTTTGGAGGTCACGTTTAAAGGTAGAACAGAAAGTAGGTACAGATTCAAACAGAAGCGAACGATGTATGAAAAAGTTGGAACTTTACAAACAACAGAAACGATTATGAGTGCTGCATGCATAAATGCAGGCAACACTTAAGCTTTGTGCCAGGACTATGGGGCACATTCACCATTGTGTGAAAAATGTTGTCACACAAAAGTACTAAAGCAGCGCGGCAGGAAAGCAGTAAAGCAGCGAAGCAGCAAAATGCAGTAGATATGCTTAGGTTACCTACCAGTTTACACGTGCAGAACAGACGTTTTTTAAAGTCTACTTTAGGGCGCATTAATTCACTCAGTTGCATTTGCGCCTCACACAGCCAAACCAAGATTTGAGACGAAAGAAAGGGGCCAAAGATCAGCTACAAATGCGACGTTGCAATTTTATTGTGTGATTTTGAATGATGGCATTGCAATATGCATACTACACAACTCTATAGTACAACACAACATAACACAACACAACACGAGGTACGACATTACACAGCACATAGTGCAACAAAGTTTGGTTTAATGAAAAATGTGGTTGCACTTAAGGTAAATGCATGCATAGAAACGAATGCAACAATAGCTTCAGGTGAGAATGGTAGCATAGAGGTGTTGGGTAGATTAGGAAAAAATGGGTTGGATGAATGAGACCTTGTAGTTTTTGCTTTCACTGCTTATTTTGTGAAAATTTCGTAATTTCACATTTAAACAATTCTAGATTTATTTCTGCAGTTTAAGTATTTTGACCGAGAAAAAATTTAACCTAAGATTTTAGTAAGTTGACGTTGGTATACGAACACTGGCAGAGTGGTTGCATTTGGATACGTGTGTCATGTTAATGCTGCATGTGGAAACCAATTACAATGGCTTTTCCACCGAAGTGTTACTCATTTTCAACACCTTCAAGTATTTGTTTGTCTGTAATTTCGCGAATTTTCTGCGTTAAGTTTTATAATTTATGCTTAAGTTTGTCAGCTACGTGTGCGGTATATATGTATCTTATATTGTTGAGTGCAATGCAAATGTGAAGGTTGTTAGTTCCTCTTCACTTTGCATATTAACCCACTTTGAGACCTTAACTTACATTCCATTATGTCGAGTTTTATGCAAATTGTGTAAAAGCGCAACAATTGCTGGGGAGTTCATGTTAAAATATAAGTAGAACAGTTATTTAATTACAATTTCTAGTTTAGAAGATTTGTAAACTTGACTTAATTCTCAGTGCTTTATATTTTCTAAAATATAAACGAGATAACCATAACTTAACAAAGCATGGACTTTTCACAGGGTAAGAAAACTTAAAAATTAATAATCATACATTTCCATAGTGCATGAATGAACAGAATTTCATTAAAATTATAAAATTATTAAAAATTAAAATTAAATTTTAAAATTCGTTAAAATTATGAAATTTAAAACAAGTAATCCATATAGGATTTTATATATATAACAAAATGTGATCAATTATTTTGGATGGTAGATACATTTTTTACATTCATATTTTTAGATTCCGACTACTTAACTATTGCAACTTATTTTAAGGAAAAGCATTTTCAATTCAATATGTAGCAAAATCAGTCCTAAGCTATAACTCTCTTCTTATATATATTGCAATCTAAGCAGACTAACAGCTAAGCAAGCTAAACAATCCGAAAATGTTGGGCTTCAGTCAAAGAACTGACTGTGCTTATCAGTCTCCAACTTATATAAAAACCTGAACATATGGGCATTTTGAGCAACTCTAAGGCTGAAGAGCTTGTCATATCAGATGGCCAGTTTTCTGAAAGTCCTTTTGCAGGCAACGGTATTCTACTCATAATGGCTTAGCTAAATATTAAAGAAAATCTTTAATTTGATTTTAAATAGTTAAATAATTACCTAATAGAAACTATTCCATAAAGAATTTGTATTTCATATTAAATTCCAATTAAATAAAAACAAAGAAAAAAGTATATAGAGAGGTTTCGAATAGTATCGAATAGTATCGAATTGCAGCAACAAATTTTTTTATTTATTTTTAATTAATTGAATTTTTAGCTGACCATACAGATTTTCGCCAAGTAGCCATTATCAGTGGTTTTGGAATTATTGTATATACTTAATTATTTGTAAATAATTTTTTTTCAAATTTAAAGAGTCAGTGATCATTAGCCAACTGACCCAAAATTTTTATTGTTGTAACACAGTACTGTTAGAAACCTGTCCAAGAAAATATTTAGTTATGATTGGGTGTATGAAGTATTGATAAATGAAGATTCTCATCAACTGCAACACCTACTTGAATCAATTAATGCAAATCAGTTAATACCAGTCAGCTGGTTCAACTAAAGCGGAATCCATTCAGCTCTATGGTATCGGTGCTAAAACCGATACGTGTATGTCTCCTGTTATTTTAGTCTTATTGATTCGAATTAGGGAGACACATAATAAGACTTCATCTAATTTGGTGGTCTCTTTTATCTGATAATCGGGTATTCGCAAACCTACAATACGTGTGCAATTTGAATACTAATAGAGTAGTGCTTTATTGTGGCAACAGTGATATATTTTGACAGGCATAGATGAAGAGTAGATGACATCTATTTATGACTTTTTGTGTATTATCCAGCACTACTAAATAAACTATTTCATGATTTAAAATATCGTTTTCTTTTTGGTCTTTTAGAGATAATGGCGATAGACATTCTTAACGTATCTCATTGTTTTTATCTAAGGTGGAATACATCCATTACTTTCTTTGTGTTTTTTAGGACTAAAAATATTTTAGTTGTATGGTCTAGGATATCGTCTTCTTATTTGTATAGTAAAACTAATGAAAAAAGATCTTTATAGATAATCTATAAAAAGATAAATAACACTAGTTTACAAATAATTATAAATATATTATAATATAAATAGAATAGATTATCGGAACTATTTAATTTTTTTTTGGACCATTAAGTGGTTAAACGAGGATATTACAAGCCATTGTAAGAAAAAGTATTAAAGAGAAAGATTAGAGTACGGTGCCTTTTGCTGGTTAGTTAACCGCATCACAATAACCCATAGATGGTTCCGGAGAAAGTGTTGATTAGTATTACCACTTACTCTTTCAATTAATCTAACGTAATCGTTGTTAAGTTTGTATATGTATATTGTATATTTTGAAAATAATGGGAAAGTGGGGAAACTTGAGAGCTATTCATTTCCAGTACAAAAGTCTTAATTTGTATTGTATAATGATGCCATAATGATAAAGTAAAAATTATTGAATTTCATAAGTTAGAAACTTTAAAAAGAATTTCAAAATTGTGAAATAGAAAAAAAAAATAAATTTAAACTAATTGATTTCAACATCTTTTCACTTCACTTTCTTCTCTTCAATTAATTATTACCAAAAAAATGTTCAAAATAAATTTCTTCCTTCACACATATTTTGGCTTGTAATGAACAGCAAATTGTTGTTAACAATTATTGGAAATGACCAAATGCTTTAACAGCAAACATACTAACATAACAACAACCACAAGAACAACAACAATAACAGTAAGTATTAGTAACTTTTCACATTAAATACCAAAGTTTCTTTCCTTCACTTGTATTATTACGAAATTTATTTTTCACTTTTTTTCTCCTGCGAAAACTTCTTAAGGGAAATTAATAACAAATTGTATAAAGTTTCAGATAAAATGTTTTAAGTTGTTGCCAGACCCAGACCAGGAGAAATGGGTCCGGAAAAGTTTTAAATTTCAATAAGCACTTCATTGAGTACACTTGAGTTAATTTGTCAAGGTCACTTCGAGTAATAAACAACAAAACTAAAGTGAAAGCACATAAAGTGAAAGTCATAAAAATGTTCTTAGAATGGATGGCAGCTTCAAATGAGCAATCCGACAAAAATTCTTTTTTATGACTTAATTATTAATTTTTTTCTCTCTCTAATACTCGTACATATTTATTTTATTTTACGCTTTCTTGATAATATTTTCCAATTCCATTAATTTGACAGTTAATAAGTTGAGTGGTGAAACCAGCAACAGAACCATCCAAAGTTGGTATTTTTTTTTAATTATTTTTGAATAATAAATATTTGCTTTTAGCATTGACATGTACTATTTAAAAATTTTTAATTACCTTCAAATTTTTTAAAATTAATAATTTATTACTAATGTCTGTTTTTTCCTTTCATCTTAACGAATACGTGGGATAATACATAGGTTGTCTTATCTGTTTTTGAGATAAAGAACATAAACAAGTATTTGACATTCGCAATCGTTTGACTGCTCATAAAAATATTCTTCCTGTTGATCCACACACATTTATAGGTGGTGACATCAATTTTTATATAACTTTTCCTTTTCAACTGAACTATATCCAAAACAAAATTTTATGTATATTTTTATATTTGATTCCAATGATTCTTTTATTTGAGAGAAGTAAGTGCAGATTGCAATCCATCTTAACATTTATTGCTACCAAGCTCTAACAAGAATAAATGATTGGAAAGAAGATATTTGTTACTACACTGTTCATTGTAAATTACCATTATGGATTATGCTTGTAGTTTTATGTTTAATTGTACATAAAGCCAAACTACACTACTATGTTGAGGCTAGTTGAGTTGAGTCAGTGCACCTGAGCACTTTTACTCTCTATTAACTACGTTGTTTCTACAAAACCCCTCTTTGCGCCTTGACTGGATTATTGTTTATCACTTCATTAGACTAAGCAATAATTGAACTCAGATCTGCATATCTCCCCGACGAGCCTGTAACCATTCTGAGATTTGATAACGCGGTGTTAGTAAGTCTGTCAGATTTCGCAAATAATTTCAGGGCTCTATCCTTTATGTATTTTTTGATAGGATCAATCTTGAGGCCCCTGAGGATATCATTCGTCCTAATGTACCAAGGAACATTGAAAAGTCTTCTCAGAGCCTGACTTTGTGCAATTTATAACTGGTGAATAGTAGTGTTTGAAGCTTTGCTAAACGCTACACAACCATATAGAAGGACGGACAAATTATTTGGTTATATATCAGTTCCTGTTCTTAGCATTGAGGTTTTCATTTCTAAATAGCGGTTGGAGGTAATGAAGAATTTTCGCACAGCTAATTCTTTTCAGTTGAACATATTTAAGCCATGTGAATCGTTTGTCCAACGTGATGCCGAGATATTTAACGCTATCCTCCCAGTTTATCACCATATCACCCACTCTCACACTCGACAGATTCTGTCTCCACTTACGCGTTATAAACAGAGCCTTAGTTTTTTCATTATTGATTTTTATTTTCCATTTCTGAAAATACTCCAGAATGAGATTTATATGCTCATGAAAAGTTTTGAAAGTAATAACTATTAACCATTAGGAGATTCATCATCGTTTATCTGAACACAGTCGTTTATTTCGATCTGATAATTTAGTTTTTTTTATAAGTCATTTGAAGCTGATGTGTCAGAGATTTTGTCACAATGGGAAAAACCGAGTTTCGCTCGGTGATAAAGTTCATTGTTTTACAAGGTTTTCTAACAATATAAATTGATATACTGCACAGCATACAAACACTTTTCAAACACAACAACCTTAGCGTGAAGAACAGAAAGCTAATCTATTGCCAGATAATGAGACCAGCACTACTTATGGGTGTCTCGCGTATAGCAAAGCTGCCGACTCTACTCTCCAAAAACTACAACTTGCTAAAAGTCAGGCTCTCCAAAGGCTCTTCAAAGTGTCATTAGGTAGTACATTGCCGCAGAAGACATGCTAAGAGACTTAGAATAGATCCGGTCAAAAAGTGCATAAGGGACAGAGCTCTGAAGCTATATGCGAAAATCGAAAGGCTGCCCTAATCTCAGAGTAATCACTAACCCCACGGGGCGGTACGTAGATCTTAAATCAATCATTGAATAATGAAGATTATGAGGAATACTCAAATTAGTTAGTAAAATGGGTGGGACTCTGCTGAAATCGCCCAGCCATCATAAAGTAAAAGTGCCCACTAAATCGGAAAAGACTCAACATAACGTAACATAACAAAAATATTGAACGTGTTAAAACGAACTGCTTCTTCATTTCCTATTGTACATTGATGGGTTTTAGAGTTAACCCGTGACAATCAATGAAATTGAATCACTTAGTGGCAAAACACTAGTTAGTAAATTACGGACTTCGGATGACCTTCTTTAGATTTATCCAAAATCAAGAGACCACCGTGATTATATGCATAAACGGAAAGTTTTTTTCAAGTATTTTTTATTGATGTCATTAGTTAACGTAAATTAATCAGCGTTAAATTTATTAAACTTCAATAGCTCAGGTCTTGACCAGGCTGGATTGTTTTCGTCGGCTAATCTTGATGTGTGTTAGGTTATCGTAATTTTTGGTATTCAAGTCCAATCAATTTTTTTTAATTATCCTTCATTTGTATTATCATATGCCTTATTTCAAAAAAGTGAACCCTAAGATTAGGATATTTTAGCTAGGTTCTAATTTTTTCTGGATGGAGTTAACACTGCTTTTTTCGATTTTCATTCTTAAAGGGTTTGTGCTATATGTGATATCATATTTAAGGAAAACTAATCAATGCGAATAAATTAAGGGTTTTGTAGAAAGTTCATTATTTTGTGGATATGAAGTTAGCTTCATATGCCATATTT
>NC_051846.1:43972300-43982848 GCF_002237135.1 Teleopsis dalmanni
TACGGTCTGTCGGAGTACATTTTACAATTGCTTGATAGAGTGTTTACATTTCGTTTGCATTAGTTAATGCATATATCTGTTTGTAAAGATACGAATGATTACCCTAGTAATCCTTATTTCTTATAGAACAAGCAAATTCGTCTGGTATTTAAGCTTGAATCAAACTTAATCGTTAGGAAAAGAAAAAAAATATACTGAATGATTGTATACAATATATATTATATTTTTATTTTTAATATTTTTAACTTTTTTATTTAATAAACAGTTTAATTAATAAATAAAACTTAACTACAAAAAATCTACAATAAGAATTTTACTAAGTAAAAATTTTTAAACAATCAAAAGTGGAGTTAACATTGCGGCTAGTACTTATTTAACAATTCATTCACAGTTTTTTTATAAATTGTTTATTAAATATTTAAATATATTATATATAAAAATATATGCAGGTACATACATACATACATACTTACTATGTACAAACAATTGTTTCTGTTGTGTTTTTTTTTCGAATTTACTTTGTTTAAAAACGGAAGTAAACAGTTTTGATATCCGCCAGCGAATCAGCGAGTTGAGCCTGTGGTTACTTTGGTTAATCCAGGGATAATATTGATTCGATACTGTTCCTGTTCCTCGATTGCAATTGTGGTCCACCTAAGTAACTTATGGGATTTAAAAATTGTCGGTGCATTTCATCGATAAATACGGGTGCCATTTCAGTGGCCGGATGTGCTTTCATGACAAAGGGCGCAATCTCAACATTGGCGATTATAGTACTCCCTTTAATATTTTTCTTGTTATTATTGTTGTTGTTGTTTTTATTTTCGCTATTGTTGTTACTGTTGTTATTGTTGTTAAATGATTTTAAATCATTTGCAATAGAGGTTACATTTTCTTTGTTTGAAGTTGAGTTCATTGGTGGCATTGAATATCGTCTATTAACCATATCAACAGGAAGGTTTGCTGATCTACTTGTGCTTGTTGGCGTTGGAGGAACTGTAAAGCATGCGTTTGGATCTCGGATTGCCGGGTTAGGTTTCTGTTGTCAAATTAGCTACTTTATTGTTTTGCTTTAATATTTTTGTTGAAAATATAATTGTTTTTGGTTTTTTGTTGAAAAACACATAATTGGAAGAAATATAAAAAATTAATGAAAATAAATAAAACAATAAAACCAACACCAAATATGCATTTTTAAAGTGAATTTGTGCTTTTGTGCTGAAAACTATTTAAAGAAAATTTCACATAAATAAAATAATAATAAATAATTTATTAAAAACAGCTCCTAAAAGCTTGCTATAGATAATATTTAATAAATTTATTTAAAAGAAAATAATAATTTTTAAAATTAAATACTAAATTCGAGCCTCAGGTATAACGGCAGTAACTATTTTATTTAATATAAACTATTTTATTTTATAAAGAGATTTCGAACAGTAGTGAATTGTAACAACAAAATTTTTATTTATTTTAATTAACTGAATTAACTGAATTTGTGTTTAAAAAAGTAGTTTTTATTTGAAACTCTTCTTTAACGTTAACTAATAAAATATGGGATTGCTGATCATAAGGTAACACTAGGAATTTTCTCTAATCTCACACTACGGCTCGTATTTAAAGGAATGAAGATGAGATTGTTACCTTAGTTACAGATCCTTTCTTTACCGATTCAATGTCGAACACTATTACAGATATGTAATGAAAGTAGGAGTTTTTGTATAAAACTCTTCTCTAAAGCGCGGTGTAGGTAAAAAAATCTAAGAAAGACAATCAAAAATAATAGTCTGTAACTTTGAATGACATGCAACCAACATGTTGGCGTGCTCACCAAAATTTGGGTGAGCACATCATTCAGCTTCTCGCCAACATGTTGTGAATGATAGTCTGTCACCTAAAAACTTGCATTCGTCACTCAAGAGCATATTTTTGTGTTATTACGCATAATACACCTACATCGTGTGAAACACACTTACAGCGTGCGTAAACACCCTTGTTCTTCAAAAATTGTTCTTGAATGAGAACTCTTGAATGTGAGCATGTTCAAGTTCGGTGCTAGCATAAATTTGAGCAAGAGAGATCGCAACTTCAATGACATTCAAAATTGATAGTCTGCAGAGCTCTTAAAGTTTATTAATAAATTCAGTTTGTAATAGAAAGAATGAAGTTCGGACTGTTAGCTTTATTATTATTATTTATTTATTATAGACCTCGAGGATCTGTTGCTAGAAATTTTTACAACGATTTCAGTGCAATTAAATTTATATATAAATGTTGATAAATACTATGACAGTATTTATTTTATAGTATAATATACAAAGAGATTTTTCTTCGAACTACAACAACAGAAATTTATTTTATATTATTTTAATTAATTGAATTTTTGGCTGACCATACAGGTTTTTTGAGTACTGCCAAATACCTATTATCAGTAGCCTTGGAAATAATTCTTGTATTTAATTTTTCGTGAATAATTTTTCTTTTTGAGACTGCAAGTACTAGGAATATAAATATATTTAATCTATTATAAAATAAATAAATTAATGTGAACTGATATTGTTAGTCAAAGAACTGTATTCATATGGTTCATATTAGGAATCCATAGAATATTATGGAATAGAATTCTCCTCAAATATTTTAAGATATTTGAGGAATTTTTTTAATTTTTCATGAAAGCCATCAAAAAATATTGTTAAAATCCATAAATTAATTATTACAAAAAGTCTTTAGAGAATAGTTAGTTTTTATTGAATCTGCTAGTTTAGCAATTTTAAAGTTTTCCTATTCACTATGAGAAGTAAAATTGCATACTAAAGGAATAACATTGACACAGAAACACAGCGCACTTTTTTTGTAGTAAAAAATTCTGAACATTTTGTTTTTGGTGTTCAAAAAGTGAAACAACGAAGGAAAATAAAAAATACTTAGGTCCTTTGAGAGAAGTGGAAAAACGTTTCGTTATACATTTTTTTTGGAGGTCACGTTTTAAGGTAGAACAGAAAGTAGGTACAGATTCAAACAGAAGCGAACGATGTATGAAAAAGTTGGAACTTTACAAACAACAGAAACGATTATGAGTGCTGCATGCATAAATGCAGGCAACACTTAAGCTTTGTGCCAGGACTATGGGGCACATTCACCATTGTGTGAAAAATGTTGTCACACAAAAGTACTAAAGCAGCGCGGCAGGAAAGCAGTAAAGCAGCGAAGCAGCAAAATGCAGTAGATATGCTTAGGTTACCTACCAGTTTACACGTGCAGAACAGACGTTTTTTAAAGTCTACTTTAGGGCGCATTAATTCACTCAGTTGCATTTGCGCCTCACACAGCCAAACCAAGATTTGAGACGAAAGAAAGGGGCCAAAGATCAGCTACAAATGCGACGTTGCAATTTTATTGTGTGATTTTGAATGATGGCATTGCAATATGCATACTACACAACTCTATAGTACAACACAACATAACACAACACAACACGAGGTACGACATTACACAGCACATAGTGCAACAAAGTTTGGTTTAATGAAAAATGTGGTTGCACTTAAGGTAAATGCATGCATAGAAACGAATGCAACAATAGCTTCAGGTGAGAATGGTAGCATAGAGGTGTTGGGTAGATTAGGAAAAAATGGGTTGGATGAATGAGACCTTGTAGTTTTTGCTTTCACTGCTTATTTTGTGAAAATTTCGTAATTTCACATTTAAACAATTCTAGATTTATTTCTGCAGTTTAAGTATTTTGACCGAGAAAAAATTTAACCTAAGATTTTAGTAAGTTGACGTTGGTATACGAACACTGGCAGAGTGGTTGCATTTGGATACGTGTGTCATGTTAATGCTGCATGTGGAAACCAATTACAATGGCTTTTCCACCGAAGTGTTACTCATTTTCAACACCTTCAAGTATTTGTTTGTCTGTAATTTCGCGAATTTTCTGCGTTAAGTTTTATAATTTATGCTTAAGTTTGTCAGCTACGTGTGCGGTATATATGTATCTTATATTGTTGAGTGCAATGCAAATGTGAAGGTTGTTAGTTCCTCTTCACTTTGCATATTAACCCACTTTGAGACCTTAACTTACATTCCATTATGTCGAGTTTTATGCAAATTGTGTAAAAGCGCAACAATTGCTGGGGAGTTCATGTTAAAATATAAGTAGAACAGTTATTTAATTACAATTTCTAGTTTAGAAGATTTGTAAACTTGACTTAATTCTCAGTGCTTTATATTTTCTAAAATATAAACGAGATAACCATAACTTAACAAAGCATGGACTTTTCACAGGGTAAGAAAACTTAAAAATTAATAATCATACATTTCCATAGTGCATGAATGAACAGAATTTCATTAAAATTATAAAATTATTAAAAATTAAAATTAAATTTTAAAATTCGTTAAAATTATGAAATTTAAAACAAGTAATCCATATAGGATTTTATATATATAACAAAATGTGATCAATTATTTTGGATGGTAGATACATTTTTTACATTCATATTTTTAGATTCCGACTACTTAACTATTGCAACTTATTTTAAGGAAAAGCATTTTCAATTCAATATGTAGCAAAATCAGTCCTAAGCTATAACTCTCTTCTTATATATATTGCAATCTAAGCAGACTAACAGCTAAGCAAGCTAAACAATCCGAAAATGTTGGGCTTCAGTCAAAGAACTGACTGTGCTTATCAGTCTCCAACTTATATAAAAACCTGAACATATGGGCATTTTGAGCAACTCTAAGGCTGAAGAGCTTGTCATATCAGATGGCCAGTTTTCTGAAAGTCCTTTTGCAGGCAACGGTATTCTACTCATAATGGCTTAGCTAAATATTAAAGAAAATCTTTAATTTGATTTTAAATAGTTAAATAATTACCTAATAGAAACTATTCCATAAAGAATTTGTATTTCATATTAAATTCCAATTAAATAAAAACAAAGAAAAAAGTATATAGAGAGGTTTCGAATAGTATCGAATAGTATCGAATTGCAGCAACAAATTTTTTTATTTATTTTTAATTAATTGAATTTTTAGCTGACCATACAGATTTTCGCCAAGTAGCCATTATCAGTGGTTTTGGAATTATTGTATATACTTAATTATTTGTAAATAATTTTTTTTCAAATTTAAAGAGTCAGTGATCATTAGCCAACTGACCCAAAATTTTTATTGTTGTAACACAGTACTGTTAGAAACCTGTCCAAGAAAATATTTAGTTATGATTGGGTGTATGAAGTATTGATAAATGAAGATTCTCATCAACTGCAACACCTACTTGAATCAATTAATGCAAATCAGTTAATACCAGTCAGCTGGTTCAACTAAAGCGGAATCCATTCAGCTCTATGGTATCGGTGCTAAAACCGATACGTGTATGTCTCCTGTTATTTTAGTCTTATTGATTCGAATTAGGGAGACACATAATAAGACTTCATCTAATTTGGTGGTCTCTTTTATCTGATAATCGGGTATTCGCAAACCTACAATACGTGTGCAATTTGAATACTAATAGAGTAGTGCTTTATTGTGGCAACAGTGATATATTTTGACAGGCATAGATGAAGAGTAGATGACATCTATTTATGACTTTTTGTGTATTATCCAGCACTACTAAATAAACTATTTCATGATTTAAAATATCGTTTTCTTTTTGGTCTTTTAGAGATAATGGCGATAGACATTCTTAACGTATCTCATTGTTTTTATCTAAGGTGGAATACATCCATTACTTTCTTTGTGTTTTTTAGGACTAAAAATATTTTAGTTGTATGGTCTAGGATATCGTCTTCTTATTTGTATAGTAAAACTAATGAAAAAAGATCTTTATAGATAATCTATAAAAAGATAAATAACACTAGTTTACAAATAATTATAAATATATTATAATATAAATAGAATAGATTATCGGAACTATTTAATTTTTTTTTGGACCATTAAGTGGTTAAACGAGGATATTACAAGCCATTGTAAGAAAAAGTATTAAAGAGAAAGATTAGAGTACGGTGCCTTTTGCTGGTTAGTTAACCGCATCACAATAACCCATAGATGGTTCCGGAGAAAGTGTTGATTAGTATTACCACTTACTCTTTCAATTAATCTAACGTAATCGTTGTTAAGTTTGTATATGTATATTGTATATTTTGAAAATAATGGGAAAGTGGGGAAACTTGAGAGCTATTCATTTCCAGTACAAAAGTCTTAATTTGTATTGTATAATGATGCCATAATGATAAAGTAAAAATTATTGAATTTCATAAGTTAGAAACTTTAAAAAGAATTTCAAAATTGTGAAATAGAAAAAAAAAATAAATTTAAACTAATTGATTTCAACATCTTTTCACTTCACTTTCTTCTCTTCAATTAATTATTACCAAAAAAATGTTCAAAATAAATTTCTTCCTTCACACATATTTTGGCTTGTAATGAACAGCAAATTGTTGTTAACAATTATTGGAAATGACCAAATGCTTTAACAGCAAACATACTAACATAACAACAACCACAAGAACAACAACAATAACAGTAAGTATTAGTAACTTTTCACATTAAATACCAAAGTTTCTTTCCTTCACTTGTATTATACGAAATTTATTTTTCACTTTTTTTCTCCTGCGAAAACTTCTTAAGGGAAATTAATAACAAATTGTATAAAGTTTCAGATAAAATGTTTTAAGTTGTTGCCAGACCCAGACCAGGAGAAATGGGTCCGGAAAAGTTTTAAATTTCAATAAGCACTTCATTGAGTACACTTGAGTTAATTTGTCAAGGTCACTTCGAGTAATAAACAACAAAACTAAAGTGAAAGCACATAAAGTGAAAGTCATAAAAATGTTCTTAGAATGGATGGCAGCTTCAAATGAGCAATCCGACAAATATTCTTTTTTATGACTTAATTATTAATTTTTTCTCTCTCTAATACTCGTACATATTTATTTTATTTTACGCTTTCTTGATAATATTTTCCAATTCCATTAATTTGACAGTTAATAAGTTGAGTGGTGAAACCAGCAACAGAACCATCCAGTGTTGGTATTTTTTTTTTTTTAATTATTTTTGAATAATAAATATTTGCCCTTAGCATTGACATGTACTATTTAAAAATTTTTAATTACCTTAAAATTTTTTAAAATTAATAATTTATTACTAATGTCTGTTTTTTCCTTTCATCTTAACGAATATGTGGGATAATACGTAGGTTGTTTTATCTGTTTTTGAGATAGAGAACATAAGCAAGTATTTGACATTCGCAATGGTTTGACTGCTCATAAAAATATTCTTCCTGTTGATCCACACACTTTATAGGTGGTGACAACAATTTTTATATCACTTTTTGATTTATAATCAAAAGAAATGTGATTTTGAAAATAACAATTAATTTTTTTATTTTTTGACCCAATGATTCTTTTGCTTGAGAGAAGTAATTGCAGAGTGCAATCCAAAAACATAGAAATATTTCTATGTTTTTGCTCTGACTAGAACAAATGATTGAAAGAAGATATTTGGATATATGGATATATATATATATTATGGATATATATATTATATATATGTAGATTATGCTTGTGTTTATGTTTAATTATATACCTAACTAAACTAAAACCTATTAAGAAGAATCAACATTTATACGCCATTTTGACATTTCTTTGTTCATCGTTCATCTCAACACATTATTTATTTCGACGTGTCAGTGATTTTGTTACAATGGAAAAAAGCAAATATCGCACAGTGATAATGTTCTTTGTTTTACAAGGTTTTCTAATAACATAAATTTATACACTGCACTGCTTACAATCACTTTTCAAACACAACAACCTTAGCGTGAAGAACAGAAAGCTAATCTATTGCCAGATAATGAGACCAGCACTACTTATGGGTGTCTCGCGTATAGCACAGCTGCCGACTGTACTCTCTAAAAACTTCAACTTGCTAAAAGTCAGGCTCTCCAAAGGCTCTTCAAAGTGTCATTGTACATCCGCACGAATGACATGCTAAGAGACCTTAGAATAGATCCGTTCAAAAAGTACATAAGGGACAGAGCTCTGAAGCTATATGCGAAAACCGAAAGGCTGTCCTAATTTCAGAGTAATCACTAACTACACGGGGCGGTACTCAGATCTTAGATCAATCATTGAATAATGAAGATTATGAGGAATACTCAAATTAGTTAGTAAGATGGGTGGGACTCTGCTGAAATCGCCCAGCCATCATAATGTAAAAGTGTCCACTAAATCGGAAAAGACTCAACATAACATAACATAACAAAAATATTGAACGAGTTAAAACGAACTGCTTCTTCATTTCCTATTGTACATTGTTGGGTTTTAGAGTTAACCCGTGACAATCAATGAAATTGAATCACTTAGTGGGCAAATCACTTAGCAAATTACGGACTTCGGATGACCTTCTTTAGATTTATCCAAAATCAAGAGACCACCGTGATTATATGCATAAAACCAGAAACTTTTTATCAGTAGTTTTTTATTTGATGTCATTAGTTAATGTAAATTAATCAGTGTTAAATTTATTAAACTTGTATAGCTAAGGTCTTGACTAGGTTGTATTGTTTTTGTCGGCTAATCTTGATGTGTGTTAGGTTATCGTCATTTTTGGTATTCAAGTCCAATAAATTTTTATTAATTATCCTTCATTTGTATTATCATATGCCTTATTTTAAAAAAGTGGTCCCTAAGATTAGGATATTTTAGCTAGGTTCTAATTTTTTCTGGATGGAGTTAACACTGCTTCTTTCGATTTTCATTCTTAAAGGGTTTGTGCTATATGTGATATCATATTTAAGGAAAACTAATCAATGCGAATAAATTAAGGATTTTTCAGTTCATTATTTTGTGGATATGAAGTTAGCTTCATATGTCATATTTAAAAAAATTTATCCATTCAAATAAGTTGAGGATTTTGTAAAAAAGTTTTATATTTTGTGGACATATATTAGTACGGTATTTTCGATTTTGATTTTTAAAGACATTGTGCTTTATGGGAATATATATTTTATATATATTTACGAAAATATAATTATATCAAGTATAAAGTTAGCTACGCTATTCACATGATGAATGTGAAAGAAATGACATCTGCGTCTGATGGCTGCTTGATGGATGGCAGAGCTGGAACTACGGTTTACTTCGAAGAGCTAAATGTAACGTGAACTCTATATCCATATTTTCGTTTATCAGGCGGAACTTATGGCCGTCTCACATGCTCTGAATCACCTATTGGATTGTCAGATGTATCAGAAAAAAATCCTAATAGCGCTGGACAATCAAGCAATTATCAAAAGCATGCAAACGACTTGCATAGTCAACAGCTTAATACACGAAGCTCATGGAATGTGCTCATGGAAATGAGGCAACAGTCATGTGGGTTGAATGACATATCGATATTGAGCAAAAGGAAGAGACAGATAAACTTGTAAAGTAAGTATCAAGCTTCTGCGGCCCAGAGTCCAGAATACCATTGGGCTATAACATGACTGTAGCTCATGCCGATTAGTGAATAACTTATCTTAAGCTTAATACATGGAGACAAATAAGCACTTGTAATCAGATTAAGCTTATGGCTGACTGTTTTGGGACACCATTGGATTGGTGATGACTTGACAGGCAACCTCAAGCTAAACGAATTGTTTTGATTAACAAACGTTGTAGTTATGCAAACGGAAGCCACTCTAGCTTCAACTTAATAAAGACAATCGATGGATGAAAAACGACCCAAGTCGTTTCGTGGTCTACTTTGGTCAATCCTTTGCTTCAGTGGGGCCACTTGTTGGACGGTGCGCTGTCTCAAAGTACCACAATATATAATACGCTATTTTTAATTCTTGATAGAAAGAAGTTCTTTCTATCCTATTTCCAATTTATGCTGCCATGCAATGTTTAGTTTATTTAAAATAATAAATTTTTTATTTTTCTCTCATCAACTATTGTCAGTACATTTTCAGATTTAAGAATTTAATCATAGCTTAAAATTTAATAAAAAATATAAAAATAGAAATTGTTTAAATATTTAAATTTAATATATTTCTATAAAATTTTTAGTATTACAAATGTGTGTGTGTGTGTGTGTGTAAAGTTTTCAAATAGTCTATTAAACCAAAAATGACTGTAAAACATGATAAAAATGAAAACTTTTAGTCATCCAAAATATTTTGTAAAATAAAACAAAAAAAAATAAAAACAAAACAAAAATTAAATAAAATTACATGTAAAAAGTTGTTACAAATTTTTGAGAAAACAAAAAAATTTAACTCAAAATTTTATTCACTTCATTTTCAAAATATTTTTTATTGTTTTTAATATTCAATAAACTGCAGCATAGTAGAGAAGCCTGGCACTTTTGTTCATATTTGTCACTTTACTCATGTGCACAGCACGTTGAATACATACACATCTCAACTCGAGCACAAGTACATCAATGCGAAAGTGCAACAATAAATTTTTATATAAATTTACACAAATATATTATATATACAATATATATATACATATATATGCATATATAAATATATGTATTGTAAAGATTTTACAAAAATTGTTT
>NC_051846.1:43982948-43993953 GCF_002237135.1 Teleopsis dalmanni
CAAAAAGGCAAATGTTCATATCAGCACGGATGTGTCTGTCTGTTCATTTCATTTTTGTGTGCACTCTGCACAGACATTAATCTACGAATTTGCGCATAGAGTTTCAGAGTCATATCAAACTTTATCCTTATGCTTATGTAAGAGCATTTGAATCTATTTCTCTATAGTTGTGAGGGCGAATGTACGGTAACGCTATGTCAGAAATCCTTATGAACTTTTGTCATTGCATTTAATTTATTTTCAAATTTCAAACATTTGATTTGTTTTTACTGTGGGTACTGCGAAAATTTATCACTACTATACACTTACACACGCACATCCCTAATACTTCTTTGGTAACTACACAAAATCATTTATATACTGTAGTATACACAAGTACATGTATATAACAATTTTTATGTACTTATATACACAGGTACGCATTGATGTCCATGGTGCAAGATTAATTGCACGTGTCGACAATAGTAAGGAGGAAGTCTATTTACAGGGTTTAAATCATGACACAAACTATGGTGTATCAACTAATCTGCCATCTGTGGTATTGGTGGGAGGTAAGTAACTACTTTCTTTTTTTCACTGATACATGTGCTAAATTTAAAAAACATTTAATTTAAAATTTTAGACAAAATTTTGGAAAACAGAATAAAATTAATATAAAAAAATAAATACATTTAAAAGTATTTAAAAGTATAAACTCTAAAATGTTACTCATACGCAATGAGGTCTTATTAAAAATTCAGTTACCGCATAGCATAAACTGCATACACCGTTTGAAATATCTAAGCAACCATCTTATGATTTAAGTTATATTAATATAGAGTTTTCCTTTTATTATATTTATTATACATATTTTGTTTTTATTATATTTAATATGAAACAGTTTTTATATATTTATACAAAGTTTGGAATTTTTGATATTTTAAAATTTATTCATATATTAATTTAATAAAGCAAAATCTTGAAAATTTAGATGTATAAAAAATATTTTCTCTCAAATAAATTGATTGCTCCATGAGATGTAAGGCAAGTGGCATCTCGTTTTGGAATCATACATTGTTCACGTCGAATTCATCTAACTCATTGCCACAAAAAGATTTTAGTCATGCTTAGCGTTATCAATTAACGGTAACTGCATAACTATATAATATCATCATAAAAAGCATGTCGATCGACTTAATTCCAAATATAACAATTCTAGCATTATTTAGACCCATTATTGCTAAAGATGATTTCTTCACGATATATAGAGTCGCTCACGAAAATCTCTTTATACCTAATATATTATATTTGTGTGTTTCAAATGACTAAGTTGTTTAAGTTCTTGGATGAACTGAATTTAAAATGTCATAAAAGAGTCACAAGATAAAAAAAGAACTTGATTATAGGTAAAGTCTGATTGTTTTGAATTTTTATCCATATTCTGGTTAGCAAAATCGATTTTTCAGCAATAAGCATCTAAGTTTTATAGATAAGATAAGATAGATAAAATGGAATTGATTACAAATTCTCATTGCACTACATTTTTATCCATACTTTGGTTTACAATGGTTTTATTTTCAGTAAAATGCTTACGAAGAGTTAATTTAAATCTACAAACACAACCATTTTCTTTATTCTGAATAATTAGCACTATAAGTCGATTATGTAGATCAAAAACTTCACAAAACATATTAAACATAAACCAAATAGATTCTTTAGTTTCGTAATGAATGTTATAAGTTATTTTGGACAGTGTAATTGACTATCTTTTCATAGTGATTTGACTAGTAATACTCGAACTGAACTATAATCCAATTTTAATAAGAATTTAAAAATAAAAGCAATCATGAAATTTAGTACGTTTTTGATAAAGCTGTATATATTTAATATTTCACTTATATATTCCTTAATATTATCTTTTATACATTTTTATTTATTCAATATTTTATTGTATTTATTATGATGTTCCTATACATTATTAGAACATCAATTAATAAATACATACGACTAATTAATTTGAAGATACAAAGTTTCTCTAATTTATATTCCACAATAAAAAATTTTTCAATCATTAGTAATTGCAATTAAGTTCCTTTATAACAGGTTTTAGCTCAAGTCCAATATAAACACGTCTGACATAAAATATTTATGAACCAGTTCCTTTGGTGACCGGCAACAGCAGTGCTTATAATCCAAATTCGTATACGACTTAACATCAGCTTAAAAGTGTCGATGTCTGATATAAGTCGACAATAGACAATAGACAATAGATCCAACTCATCCGACATGTAAATATGTATAAAAATATTTTTAGAAAAACATATGACGATCCCTTAGTTGATGTTCTACAACAGATACATGGTTTCTAGGAAACTCAAAATGGTTTGATCTTAGATGTGCAATTGCTTCAATGGTTGGAGAATTGTTCACCCAATATATACAGATCATTGCAACTAATAAGAGAGATAACTGAAAAAATTTATGGATGAATTCCAAAATTGCAAAAATTAATTCCATTATGTGCGCCTAAAATTTGTTTGATTCTTCTAAAACAAAGAAATAAATAAAAATTGATAATTATGTATGGATTTATATTATGTATATATTTCCTAATAAAACAAAGAAACGGAATTGTATTAAATATCATTACCTATTCCATTATGTGACGTTAGTACTATGTTATACTCACCAGAAAGTTGATGTAGTCTTCTATTTGTTATTATGCAGCACAGAACAAACATTCACTAGATATACTAAGTAAAAAGACGGTTCCAAGCGTAACATTTGTTTGGTAGATTCTGAACTTCATTTAAACAAAGTATAATATTGCAATAACAACTTTACTTCCTATAATCGTTACAACTATATATTAGTAGTATTTATTCATACGCTAAATTTAAAAGTTACATACGTTCTTCAAAAAATTTTAAATACTACTTAATTTTTTTAAACAAATTTAATTACAATATAAAAGTCATGCAGATACGTTTTTTGAAATATTAACTAGCTTACTAAGTTATCAAATTTATAAAACTTGTTTCTGTTTATATAAAGTATGGTTTATAACCTTCATACTTAAGAAAACTAACATACATAATATTTTTTAGATAGATGGAAGGTAAAATAGGATGAGGTTTAATGCTCCTCAATTAGCTAAGAAGTCCCTTTGATTTCATGTTCTTCTCAATTTTTCAGAAAGTTATAGGAGTCCTACATCCAGTTATTTCTTGTTTGAGATGTTGTAGAGTGAATTGATGAATACCGTACCCTTACACATAAGAATGGACTTAAAAAAGTCAATGATACAACCGGAACTATTTCTAACACCAGTAAACACGATTTGGAGGGCTTCTAATAGGGCAGGCTTTATGTATCCCTAATAGTCCAATGTTCGGTATGGACCCATATTATTTTAGATATTTTTTCCTTATTTTTTTGGATCAGCTTTTGATGATCCAAAATTAGAATATCAATTCTAATGTTTTTTTTTGCGATATGTAATGCAATCTAATATATAAGTTAGTGTGAGACTTGAACTCACTAAAGTCACCTCAAAATCCAAAAATTAGCTCTTTTGGGAACAACTATTTGATATTTTGTCAAGAGAATATCCCGAGCACGAAGTTCAAACATCTGTTTTTTATTGTTATCTATTCCATTGACTCCATTTTGTCGTCTGAATATTTTGAATTGGCAGAATCAAATGAAACCAATCTGTTACTCAAATGATACTTCAACTTCTTCTCTTTCCTCATTAAATATCAAATGTAGTGAACTCATTATAAGTCAAAAGATGGGGAATAATATACCCTTTTGACATATTTCTTAATACGCATATTTGCATCAATAGCATTAATGTGATTCATCGACTGATGCGCGACCAGATGCTCACACCTTTAAGAACTAACTAGTTCCATTCATATTTATATAGATGACACATGCAGTTCAACAAATTATATATGGACTATAAACTAATTAAATATGAAATCGACCATTTGGAACAGCGTTGTACGGTCAACCAAATAAATTAATAAAAATTTTGGTTGTTATTTCTTTATTACTGTTCGAACACTATTCTATTTATATAAATTTTTCTTAAAAATTAAAGCATCTTATGTTAAACTATAAATGTACTCAAATATATAACATACTTAAAACTATTAACATTGTTTTAGAAAATCTAAAAAAATACTTTGATTCCAGTAAAATATAGTATAGTATTTTATTTTAAACTTTTATTAGTGCATTTTTGTTTCATATGTGTTTTTAACACATATACATAGAATTTGCTACACATATATAAAAATATTTTCTTTAATATTTTTCTAAAATGTTTTAATGTGATCTTAGCGTGTTTCATATTTTCATTCAATTTGTATTCTTCGAGGTTTTGCAATACATGTGGCACGCTATGATTGCATTAGCAGTTCAATCTCGATGTATAGTATCTATAGAAGTGCTGCATAGTTGTTGTAGCCGTTCAAAAATTGCTGCTGATGCTGCAATTGTTATTTAACCAAAACTTCCGAACTTAAGCATTATTGCGTATGTGTACGCGTATCAAATGCAAAATGAATTTCAATTTAGGTGTCAATTCTGTACCGACTTCTACTCATTTTCCATTGAATTTTGCACCTTTGTGTCAGGACTTGCTCTCAGATGTGTTGTAGGTGTGCTTTCATATTTGTGGGTGAATTGAATGCATTCTTTGTGCATGCGTTTGAAAATGTTTGTCCATAAATTCGAATGCAATTCAATTTTCTCTGAAATATATCAATACTCGAACGGAATATTTAAAAAATAACTTTTCAGTTTGCCGAATAGAAAACTTTATGAGAAGTTGCTTATATTTTCTGAAAAGTCCTTGTAGGTGATTGATATTTTCAAATTTGTTAGTAAAGAATAGCAATTTATTTTCCTATATTACTGTAAATTGAATTCTCTTTGTACAAAATATTTTAAAAAATATTGCTTTATTAAGGGCTAACTTTATATTGTCGACCTAAACAGGCATACATATTCTAAGTATTATTTTAAAAATATCAAATATTATAAAAAATATTAAAAGAGATAATAATTAAAATTTATAATTAAATTAAAATTCAATTTAAAAATATTTATAAAAAAATGATATTTGTATATAAAATGATATAATATAAAATGATAAAAACACCTTAATTAATTTCCATTTTGTTTTGTCATGCAGTGCGTATGAGTAACATTTTATGTTGCTGTCTTAAAACAAAATAATTCGTCTGAAATTGTTTATTTAATGAATATAAATTATTTTTACTTTGCTTACCTTTATTCATATGAGAAATATTTTTAATTTATTTTACTTTTATTTTCTATCTTTCTATTCTATTTAAAATTTAATTAATCTTCATTATGGCGGTCATTTCATTCTAATGTCACATAAAACAACAACTACTGCAACAAAAACAATGAACCTGTTACAAACAAACAATACATGGTTAAATTTTTGAAATTTATTCAACAAAAAACAACAAAAAATAAATAAAAATATAAAATAACAAATTTCTTAAACAATAAAATCCCATGATGACACCATAATGTACCGCACCACATTCGAAAAATGTTTGCATTGTTATTTGTGTACTAACAAAAGGACTGTCCTCTGAGGAAAAACTGCATGGCGTCAAGTACATAATCGAATCATTTGTTGGTTGTATACGCAATGTTGTGCTCCGCTCGGGTAAAGCAGCATCCGATTTGCTGCCCATAACACCACTGGTGGCCACAAAGCATGAAAATGTAAACGAGGGCTGTTCCGATAAATGTTATTCAAGACATAATTTGTGTTTTGTTGGTTCAAGATGTATTAATCACTACTCTGGCATATCGTGCGACTGTTTCGGTACACACTATGAGGGCGAGCACTGCGATATTTACAGTAAGTATTTAATATTGAGTACTTAAAATAAAATGAAACAATATATTAATATAAATAAAATATATCAGTAATATATTCTTATATGAATTTGAAATATTAGATAGAAATGCAGAGCTTTACAACAAGTTTAGGGCTTATATTTTAATATGCCCTAACTATATTAATTATAAAATTTGAGTTATGATTGTGTTTATTTATTTATTTACCAATTTGTTTAATTTAGAATTGCATTTTCTCAAATCAAATATAATACATTTTTCATCAGGAAGATATGCTGTGCTTCAAAGCAGAGTTTAGAATCGGAATTTTTTCCGTTCCGGTTTTTGTTACGGTTCAAAACAAAAAAAATCGGTCTGTTCCGATTTTCGTTCCGACAAAAATATCGGTTTTTTCGGTATTCATTTTTTACTTCGGTTCCGGTTCTAAGATCCTATTTTTTCCTGTTTCGATTTTCGTTCCGTTTCAAAACAAGAAAAAAAATATATCGGTTCGATTCCGATTTTTACTCCGACAAAAATATTGGTTTTTTTTCAGTTTTTGATTGGATTCCGGTTCGAAACATTGCTTTAAAGTGTACTTTTATAAAATCATCTAACTTTTTTATTATCAGAGTTCAACAGAGCTCTCATTAGAGTATATCATCCAAATATTCACAAACGCTATTGACACTAACTCTCATTTGATCAAGCAAAGAAGTGAAAAAAATGTGATTTGTTGATTTTATTAAAAGTCTTAAAGTCTGCCTGAAAATCACTAGATTTATTTAATTGATTAAAAAAAACAAGAATTTTTAGTTAGTTAGTTGTGTTGAAGGGAGGAACGAGTCCTCCCCAATTAGCTAAAAAACCGTTTTGAATCCACAAATCTCGTAATAGTGGGTAGTAGAGGAAGTCAAGCTAGAACCAGTCATAAGCATTTATAAAAGCAAGAATCTGGCCAATGCTAATGCCGAGTTTGTTGAAGAAAAGGGTTGTCAGAAATTTAAGCTTAGTTCTGGCCAAACTTGGACATAGACACATCAGGTGTTCTAGTGTCCTTTCTTTGAGAGCTGTAGACATGCATTGCAAGAGATATCACAGAGTAGGCCAAGTCTAACTCCATGTTGTCCTATGGTCCAATGCCTAGTAAAGACAGATATTAACCTAGATAACTCTGATTTGCTTCTGTGTATTAGGTCAGACGTTCTGCATTTAATATAGATTGGCCATGTAGCCCTGACCTGACTGCTAAGGTGCCAAGGGTCCACTCACTATTTGCCTGTCGCAAAAAATGGTCATAAATCAGCCTAAGACCGTAGCTGACAGGGGTAGAGATTGAAATAGGGTCATGCCCCACAATATTAAAATGCCCGGAAACCCAAACTACTGTTACCTTGGACCTCTCACTTAGTGCGTTGATAAATTCCTTACATTTTTGCACTAATTTGAATGACATACAGATAAGGCTTTAATAGTTGCCTCGTTGGCAGTTGGAATGTAAACTTCTTTTCCGTAAAAGTTCATGTTTAAAGCAAGAGCACGCGTTTTAAGGATGGTGAAAATTTTTGCCTGATATATTGAGGTGGAATCTAAAAGATGGTATGATTTACTAATCATTAGTTCCGTAGAAAATAGCCCTGCTCCAATGCTTTTATCCATCTTAGAACCGTTGGTATAGATTGCTGTCTTTCCTTAAGAATTTTTAGCTCGATTAAAAATCAAATTTTCTCATTTCAAAATATTTTTACTATGTCTTTCTTTTCTATTTGCGATAGAATTTCTACCAGAAGATAAAAAAATTTTGTAATTTTAATTCCAATGTATTATTTTAACACATCAACATATTTTAATATTTATTTGTTTTCAAATTTTCCATATCCATTTCTATTTACGAAAAATCGTATAAATCAGTTATTTAGATTCGATTAATTGATAAGGCTTCACTAAAATTTATCCGAAAATGTATTTTTGTGCATTTAAATTTAATTGTCAATTTCGTTGCGTTATCGAACACATTCGACCAATTTAACCATTCATTTTTATTGCATTAATGCAAGCCAGCAAATGTACTGGACAAAAAAAAAAGAATTTACCAAATTTGCCAGTCGTAAAAGCTTGACATGCAATATATTTGATATTAGACAGTACAATAAACCTCTCCGCCCATTACTCTACTGAAATTGCATATGTTTATTTAAGTCATTATGCATTTAAATACATACAAACCCATGGTATGTATAATGAAAACGTAACGGGTATTTGTAAAATTTACTGCGGCATTTTGTTTGAAAATTATGTCCAATTCACGCTTTAAATTTGAAATCTAAAATGAAATTTGACACAAGCCAATAAAAGTAACACAAACCAGAACGAAGCAATTATCAAATTTCTATATTCAACAAAATGAAAAATATTGCTCAAACGATTTCATTCACAAACAAATTCATAAAATCTAACTCGCAAAGTCAAATACGAAAATGAATTGACAATGCATTTATACTCGTAAGTAATTACATACAATTTTATAAAATCATATAACTATAACTGCATATATGCAGCAGCTACACTGTAATGTATATATTTCATCTGAGCATGGAAGTATACAGATATATAGTTATATATATATTATCCGCTTATCGCAATTACAGGCACAAATTGCTGAAAATTTTACGCATTTTTGACACGACATACACGACCAACAAAACAAATGCAGAAATGCTGCGCTGGTAACAACATTAGACAGGAAACATCACTATTAAGCGGAAGTGGTTGTTGCATACACGAACATATACTTAGACAAACAAACGGGACATCATCATCATCATCAAAAAGACACTTGCGCCAGTCACTACACTACGCCATGTGCTAGTGACTATGTCGAAGGATTTCAATTTTGAACTGCAGTTGGAATAAATGCAGAAGCAGCAACATTTTTGCATCGCCACCCACCCACACAGGAGCTACAAGGCTATTGTCCATATTTCCATACTCATAGCACATGTCCTCGTTTGCACCATTTTGTGCATAATTGTTCCTTTTTACTATTTTAATTTTTTCGGACATTAAATTTGCTATGTGAATCAACGGGAAAATCTCATGTTGACGTGCGTCGCCGGCAGGACGAAAATGGTTCCTTTTTTATACTTGAATTTTGTGCATTTTTTTCAAATATATTTCACTTAAATTTATTTATTTATATACACTTTACATGCCGGTGTTGTGAGTTTCCATTTGTGCATGAACATTCAATTAAACTCCATTTACTAACGTGTTAATTTTCAATTAAAGGGGAAATGTATGAGAATGCATTAAAATTTGATTTCCATTTAATAAATAGTTTAAAATTTTAACAAAAAGCTGAAACTGGAAATATTTAAAATAATAGAAGTACGTACAATGCGAATTTTAACTTTAATAGTTAAAAGCAGACTACCTGCTGCTCAAAAAGTATCCGGATTTTGTTGTTTCTTAACTACTCCTTAAGTAATAGAACTTTTTCAAAAATTATGTTGGTATACCTTTCTTGACATATGGTACAAATTTGAGCGCCATCTATTAATTAGTTTGTTCACAGTAAATATTACAGCTATTTTACATGATTTGACAAAAATGTCGTTTGATACGATAGGATTAAAGGGTTAAATAATTTTAACAGTTATGAATTTCATGATTTTTATAAACTTATTATTAAAAAAGAAAAATCGTGTTTCCCTTATTTTTTCTTAATATAAAAGGATCGATTTTTTTAATATATAGATCAATATCATTATGTATAAAAAAAATATTTATAGGAAACATTTAATTTATACAATTAAATATAATATCTAAAAAATTATGTATAATATTTTATTAAATTGGAGTTCCGAATTTACTTTTAAGGTGAAAATGTCTAGGTTGTTAAACGTAAATGTGTATTTTTGATATAATCAACTGAAAATAAGGAATGGCCTTTAACAACATAAATAATTAATATGATAAAATAAATAAAATACTAATAAAAATATTAAAAAGATAAATAGACAGAAATTGCACAAAGTCAGCCTCCGAGCACAAAGTCAGGACCTCAACATTGATCCCATCAAAAAATTCATAAAAAATAGAGTCCTGAAATTATTTGCGAAAACTGACAGACTTACCCACACCGTGTTAACAAATCTCAGAATGATTACAGGCTCCTCGGAGAGGTATACAGATCTGAGATCAATTATTGCTTAGTCTGATGAAGTGATAAACAATAATACAGTCAAGGCATAAAGAGTGGTTTTGAAAATACCTCGAGTTAAGAAAGAGTGAAAGTGTTTAAGTGCACTGGCTCAAATAGCTACAACATAATAATATATAAATAAATAATAAATATTTTTTTATTTTTTGGAAATATATCGTAATAAGTCGACAATAAATTCTTTTTTACTACTTGCCATGTAAAGTACAGATCAACCTGTTTTTATGCGATCTTTTTTGTGCAATTTTTTGTGTCATTTTCTTTGTGCGCCTTTTTGGTGCGATTTTTTGTGCGATATTTTTGTACGATATTTTTATGCGGTCCCTCTCCATTGCACAAAAACAGATTTGACTGTATTGCTCATATATAATCCTATTGTACTCACGTCTACAATAATGTCAATAATATAACGATTATACCTAATATAATATTAATAGTTTTAAAAACAAAATATTTTTTAATTTTAATTTTTTTAATGTTTGACACATTATTATACAATAAATCCAAAATTATAAAAAAAGAGAAAATAATTAACAAAAAATAATAAATTTATATATATTAATTTTACATAAAAAACACGAATTTATTAATTTTTTGGTTAAATTATTCGTTTTGGTTTAGTATAACCCCACAAAAATATCACAATGAAGGATATGTATAAAGTTTCATCGTTGATGCATTTACAATATTTGCAACATCGCCAAAGGCTCAGAAATGTGGTACCTCGAGTAGATACAAGCTCGCCAAAGGTGCGTTTAACAAACATAAGAGAAGCTTCCAATTTAATAGGAATGAAAGAAGCACTGGCAAATAATATAAAAATGATAAAGCAAATTATAACAATTACGGCTGATCCTGATTTGAGAACATTTAATCAGCGTAAAATACCTATTATGAATAATCGTGAACATA
>NC_051846.1:43994053-44003082 GCF_002237135.1 Teleopsis dalmanni
GACTATAAGTATCAGGTCCTCCATAACGAATGAATTGAAAGTATAGTGTGGCTAAAGATTGCAATCTGTCACCTTTATGATTTACAGTGATCCTAATTAAAATTTTCTAAATTTGTCAACGACTAATCGACAGGAAATAGAATGGCCTCCATTCCAACACCTAGAGAACCTGGGTCTTACGTTCCCGGCAACGACATATGCTTCCTGAGCTATGCATTCAATGGCATATAGCAAAAGTTGAGTCCACTGCATTTCTCTGCTTACAAATGTGCCTCTAGATCAATCTAAGCAAGATAGAAATTATAGTTATAAAAAAGATTACAGTTCCGGATATGGAAATTTCAGATGTTCGTTAACCTAGATAGCTGTGTCATAGAAAGTGAAAACAAATATTTCTTATACTCAAAACTAACATTGGTTCTTGTAGCGAAAACACAATAAGGATGCTGCAAAATCATATAAACAAGTCAAAAATCGTATTAGGACAACTATTGAAAGTATGGTAGTCCAATCATATTAAAACTAAAACGAAGCTGTGTTATTTTAATTTGAACGTTAAATATATGTTTTTTACCGGAGCAAAACCTCCTATCGTTCATAAATAAATGCCTCAGGTGTTTGAATTGTCTTGAAAATCAATGCGGCAAAAATGGTTTAATCATATGCTGCAAGATCTTAATATTGTATCTATATACGCAAATATAATTTCCAATAGGGTCACCTGAATAAGTAACAATCAAGTGCGAAAAATAGTAGACATAACGATGCAAACAGCAGGATATGCTGCAAAAGTTTAATAACAATATTTGCAAACATGCTTTCCAATGAAATCCGTTGGATATAGCAAGTGACAATTAAGTCTATCTGTCTTAAAATAGTGAATGACAATGGATAAAACAGCTGAATACACCAGAAGTCAAATCCAACAAGTTGCTGCAGTAAAGTTATATTTAAAAAGATTATGAAAATCTTAAGCTTCTATAGGAGTTCCGGAATTGAATGGGACTGATAATATATTAATATGAAAAATTATGCCAACATTTAAATTACATTAAAAAAAACTTATTTTAATAAAATCAGAACACAAAAATTTTGAATAATTAAACCATAACGCGAAAATATATTGAATTACAAAAAATGGAAATTAAAAATAATAATGTGCTAGTTAACTGCACTAAAAGCACAGAACAAATACGAGAAAAACAAATTCAATGTTAGACTGTGAAAAACATGTTTGAAAGAAGTCTTCATGCTACATTGCTTCAATTTGAAGTAACTCTATAGTTCATTAAGCCATTTACTAGATTATTTTAAAATTTATATGCTTCGAAATTGTATCAAATCTAAGTGCTCATAACATATTTGTTTCTAAATGTGTAAATGATTTTTTAATTAATCTGTACTTGTTAGATTTAAATAGTATATACATTTTATAATTGCATTTTTATTGTATTTTTTTACATAATTTTACGTGAGTTGATTTTTTTTATTAACAAATTAAATTTCGAGTTCTTTTTATTATCTGACCATATGTAACTTCAATTACAAGATTCAATTCTATCTAATCCTAACACGTCTTAAAATTACAATGCGTGGTTAACTGCATCTATGAAATATTTCATAATTTTTTTTATGTTTTGCTTAATTGGTGCTGACCTCTACAGAGGCTGTATTTTTAGCAGAAAAAATATTTAAATAAACTTCAAAAAAAAAAGATATAAAAAAAAAAATAGTAGAAACCAAAACAAAACTTGTTGGTCATCATTTCATACTCAAAACACACCAAAAAAGAGAAACATGCCTCTTAATTAATTTAAAACAGCATAATTTTGTAATAAATCATGAAAAATATTTTAGATACTCACACAATTTAATTTATTGCATTAATTTTTGAATATTTAAAAATTTATATCAACAGAATGTAAATGTATCTCAAGTAAAATATGGGCATATGTTTAGGAGGTAGCGATAACTCTGAAGAATCGTTCTATTTAAAATTAATTTTTATTTAGTATTGTATGCTTTTTGGGGTTTCAAATTATTAAATTAATACTAATTATTTTCATTCAAATAAAATTAATAGAAATGTAAGGCGTATTAGTTAAATTAAATTAAATATTAATCAATGGTAATAAACTGGGAGGATAGCGTTAAATATCACGCTGGACAAACGATTAACATGGCTTAAACATACTCAACTGAAAAGAAATTAGCTGTGCCAAAATTCTTCATCACCACCAACCGTTATTCAGAAATGAAAATCTCAATGCTAAGAACAAGAAACTGATATATAACCAAATAATTCGTCCGTCACTTCTTTATGTAGCGTTTAGCAAAGTTTTAAACACTACTATTCGCCAGCTAAAAATTGCACAAAGCCAGGCTCTGAGAAGACTTTTCAAAGTACCATGGTACATTATGACGAATGACATCATCAGGGATCTAAAGATTGATTCCATCAAAAAATACATAAAGAATAGAGCCCTTCAATTATTTGTAAAAACTGACAGACTTACCAACACCGCGTTTTCAAATCTCAGAATGGTTATAGGCTCCTTGGGGAGGTATGCGGATCTGAGGTCAATTATTGTTTAGTCTGATGAAGTGATAAACAATAATCCAGTCAAAGCGTATAGAGGGGTTTTGAAGATACCTCGAGTTAATAAAGAGTGAAAGTGCTCAAGTGCACTGACTCAAAGAGCTTCAACATAATAATAATTACAAATACTTTAATTTGTTAAAACAATATTAATTAAATTTTGTATGTAATAAATTATTTCTATATATTGATTATATATACTTTATCATATTTTATTTTATATCATTTAAATGACTTACTTTTTCATTTTATTTTATTACTATTGTAAAATAAAAACAAATATAAATAGTTTTCTTAGAGTACTGGTTAGCAATAAAAATATTTTTAACAATTTCAAAACTAAAGAATAGAATGCACTTGATAATATAGACGTTTAAGAATCCGAACCACTCAGTAATATAGATACCGGTTCGTTTAAGCTTTATAATCCAGTCAAATGAAGAAAACGTAGCCCTAAAATTTTTGAGATATAATTTTTTAATTCCCCCTTTATGTTTATCTTGTAGTTTCTATTTATTTTATATACGTATGAACAATTTTATTAAATTTTATCGTTTCTCAGCCATAAACCAAAAGTACTAGCACGATTTTGATTTCCCAAGCATGTGCATTTGATTTTAGTGAGGACAGCAATTTTAAACAACATGTTCCGCCACGTAAATATATCAATATAATTTAAGATTTTAAGGTATCGGGCCTCACGAAAGAAAGGTAAAAAGACACGAAGAAGGTAGAAACGCGATCTAACATACCTAAAACTTAAATTTTATAACATTAAATTTCGATATTTCAAAAAGTACCTCATACAGCGTAAAGAAAATATTAGTCAAAATAGATTACTCAAGAAGTAAATTATATTGGCTTATAGCGTTAAGAAGAAATTACTCAAAATAAATTACTCTACTAAAATTCGTTGTCAATTCGTACTGCCCGGTAAGCGGAATCACTTCAGACTTTAGAATACGTGTCTCCTAGAAAAATTTTTGTAATAATTATAAATATCTATGAATATCTTTCAATACTCACAACAAATACAATATATTATTCTATACCTGTATAACAAATACTACAAATGGCAATTTATGTCGTAATAAGTAAAAACAAATATATACTTAATTAATAATATTACCATATTAATATTAATATTTACAATATATTTACGGATATTTTTATATGCATAATATAGATATTTCGTTAACTAGGAGAACCTTTGGAACGTAATTGTATGGATTATTGAGGATACTGAGCTTACAAAACGAAGTAAGAAATATTTTTGGAGCAAAAATTACTGGTGTCGGTTAACTTTCGAGGCAAAATTATGAAAACGCAAACTTCGACTTTATTCCTGAAGATTGTCTTCATCAAGACCAACACAATTATTCTAGAGTTTCTCTAACATTTGAATACTTTTTTTGTAGAAAGATTTATATTTAGCCTCAAAACAAGTGGCTGTTTCGGCGATGGCTTTTTATGGGAGCTAAATTTCTTTTCTTGGAATATTTTTTAAGGTCATAGAATAGTTGCTGGGTTCAAGTCTGGCATATATGAACCAGTTACCTAAGACACAGGGCATTGTTTTGATAAAACAGCATTATTTTCTTTTTCCAGTGAGGCTACTTTTTGGTGATCTTCTACTGAAAACGCACTATTAGTTTTATATAATATTCGCTATTGGTAGTTTTTTTAAGCTAGTTGACGAATATAAACTATGCGCAGTCCAAAATACTGCCGCCGAAAACTTACCAGCTGATTATTGGGCGGCTTTTACCAGAGGATCTCCACTTAGCTGATTGTTGTGTTGACTTGTGAGTGAAGTAGTGGTTGTATCAAGTGTCACGTATTGACGTTTTAGTTTGTTTAAGTAGTAGACAGCTACTACTCGTCGTTGTTGTTAACTATTAGGTAGTAACAAACGCGTACTCCTTTCGAAAGCAACTTTTTATAAATAATCAGCATGTCTTTGGATGTATCTGGGTGGCAATATATATGGCAATATATGAGTATAGATATATATTTGTGCATATGTGTATGTTTTAAGGACTTATAAATCCATTGGTTTTATTAATTATTAATCACATTTTTTTTATTTCCATTTAATAAAAAATTGATCCTGCTACCCTACTAAACAGGAATATAGGTTCAAATATAGCTGAGTATACATAGCTAATGAACAATCTTTTGTTTTTAATTTTCAAGATTTTACTATATAAAATTTATATTAGTTAGTATATCATATTCGAAGTGTATTAGTTTATATTCTTACACTTTAAGAAGTGAAACCATAGTGATGATTTCTTTTTTAATAAATAGAAAGCTAATTTTTCTTATATAAAAAAATCAAATGAAAATTGAATATCTAAATTGGTCCTATCAAGAAAATCAGTTATGAAACATTTATTGATTATATTATGATATACTAATATATTAAAGACAAAATGATTTTGTTTTAAATACTTTTATATTTTATTATTTCGAGATTTTGTAAAAAACATTTCCTAATACTAAACCGTAAAATTATCCAATTCTTTTATATTAGTTTAGAAATTAAAAGATGGTTGAGGGTCGTTGGGGTAGTGATAGCCTGGTTCTGGCTTTGATGGTGGTGGTAAGTATTCATTCTTAGGTTTCACTGGAACTGGCACTGGCTTTGGTGCTGGCACAAATGGTTTTGGTGCAATTGGTACAGGCTTTGGCACTACTTTTGGAATCACTGGTTTGGGTGCTGGTTTTGGCTGTGGTGGCAAGTATTCCAAATCAGGTTTTTGAGGAATGACTGGTCTAGGTTTTGGTGCTGGTGGTGTTACTTTAGGTACAACTGGTTTAGGTGCAACTGGTTTTGGTGCAATTGGTTGGGGTGGCAAATATTCATTATGTGGCTTTTGTGGTACTACAACTGGTTTTTTTGGTACAATGATTGGTTTCTGTGGTACAACGACTGGTTTTGGTTTTACTGGCTCAAAAGGAATTTTTGGGTTTTCATAATGATAACCATTTTTATCCAAATCACCAGCTCTTGGTGCTGTATAACTTGAGAATGAAGTAGAGGCAGCACCAACATTAGCACCAGAAGAACCGAATTGTCCGGATGTTACTTGTTTGAAACCACCTTGGAATCCACCCTGGAATTGAGCGGTAACAGCAGGTTGATTGAAAGTAGCAGCAGCTTGGAATCCAGTTGAAGCAGCTTTGAAGCCAGTTGAAGCACCTTGGAAGCCAACGGATGCAGCGGGTTTAGCAGCAGTTACGGCATTGTAGGAGGAAGCAGCTGGTTGTGACACAAATGAAGTTTGTTGGAAAGTAGCAGCGGGTTTCTCGAAACGTGCGGTAACAGCAGGTTGACTGTAAGTAGCAGCGGCTTGGAATCCAGTTGAAGCAGCTTTGAAGCCAGTTGAAGCACCTTGGAAGCCAACGGATGCAGCGGGTTTAGAAGCAGTTACGGCATTGTAGGAGGAAGCAGCTGGTTGTGACACAAATGAAGTTTGTTGGAAAGTAGCAGCGGGTTTCTCGAAACGTGCGGTAACAGCAGGTTGACTGTAAGTAGCAGCGGCTTGGAATCCAGTTGAAGCAGCTTTGAAACCAGTTGAAGCACCTTGGAAGCCAACGGATGCAGCGGGTTTAGAAGCAGTTACGGCATTGTAGGAGGAAGCAGCTGGTTGTGACACAAATGAAGTTTGTTGGAAAGTAGCAGCGGGTTTCTCAAAACGTGCGGTAACAGCAGGTTGACTGAAAGTAGCAGCAGCTTGGAATCCAGTGGCAAGAGGTTGGAAACCCACCTCAGCAGCAGGAGCGCTAGCTGTGTAAGAGTGAACAGCAGAAGCCGCTGGTTTTGCAACATATGAAGTTTGTTGGAAGCTAGTTGAAGCAACTGGTTTTGGGATTGGAGCCCTTACAGCTGGTTGAGCAAAAGTGGCAGCTGCTTGATAATTGCTAGCAAAACTGCTTGGTTTTGGAGCTGTATATACATGTTCTTCTGATGCTGCTGGTGCAAATGAGGCTGAAACATGTTCAACGGTTGCGGCAGGCAATTCATAGGAGTGTGATTGGAAGCTAGCAGCTGGTTTTTGTTGGAAAGAACCAGATGATTTATGAGCTGCAACAGAGGAGTGCTGAGTGGATGCAGCACCATGATGATGTTGAGGTGGCAAGTACTCACGATTTACTACTGGAACATCGACAACTGGAACTGGTGCGGTTTCAAATGCTTTATGTGGTTGCTGATAATGATAACCGTCAGCTTGTAAATTGTCGCTGTGTGAGAATAAATGTGATACATCGGCGCTCACTACCGCCAATAAGGCGAATGCAATGAAGAATTTCTGCAAAATTTTAAGATAAAGTATATTTTAACACCGCACAATTTTTTTACTTAAGCATAAATTTTTATTCAATCATTTTAGTTGGTAATACGAAGAGACATTTTCAATTTTGATAAATGTACCGTGACTTACCATTTTTTGCGTTTCTAATCCACTCAACGAATGTAGAAGAATAACTGCCGACTTTCTAGATTTTGAAATTATTTATATTGCTGGTTAGTTAAGGATTTGTATATCTTCTAACTGCTTCTGCGGTTTTGTCTAGAACTCACCGAACCGGCTTCACAGAACAACTCCCATAAAATATTCTTGAACGATATATTTTAGCAAAATCAAAAACTATAAAAACAAAATTCCAAAAAAATATTTTATTAATAATACTGTAAAAAAAAAATCAAGCATAAAAAAATCAAAACAAAAAACAACAGAACTAAACGGTAGAAGACTTCACATAATATAGAGTGATGTCAAGAATTGAAGAGTATGCGAGACTTAAACCGGCAAATCGAAGTCTAAATCAAATTCAGAAATTTAGTCATCACGCATTTATTTAGTAATCATCACAGCGTTTGAATTAATTTACAAAATCGCACAAAACATTTTATTAATAAATATTGAAATTATACATTTTATTGTACTTTAACAACAGTGTGAAATTCATTAAAATGAAATCTTCCTGTGTTAATTAAAATCAAATATATGTATAACGATGAAGGAGAACTGTTTTATTTATTCCAAAATGTTTGTTAAGATTTTTTACAATTTATCTCTGAAGATATAACATGTTTAATTTATGATATGAATACTTTAATTTTTCATTTTTTTTTTGTGTAAAATAAAGTGTGTATGGGTAACGTTCAAAGTGGGTAAATGACATCCGAAATATAATTAGTGTATAAAAGTACTGCCTGGAACTTATATTTCTACTCCTAAATAATTTCTTCAAACTTCAATGCTTTTAATTTTACACTCTTTAACCCATTTATATCTCTAAGGATACTTGGGTTCCTATATATTTACTATATATAGTACCAAGTGGTTCAAGCTAATCTACTTTCAACTTATAATTTCTATTATTTTTTGAGGTGTTCAGAAATATTAGTGACAAAGTAAAAAGTAATGATTTTAAAATGTGTGTAAAAAAGTTTATATACTTTAGGTTTATAAAGTTAATTTAATTTTTGTTAAGTAGACTACTCACAACTATAAGAAAAGTTGTTCTAATTCACTTACCATTTTTCACTTTAATCCGTAGCTTTCGCCTAGTCCTTGCATATCTTTCTCTGTCTTGATCTCTTGGGATCATATTGCTTTTTTGTGTTAATTTTTTTATACAATTAGATAGAAATCTATAAATTTACTATAATAAGATCAAATAAATCTATTAATTATGTATAGTATATTCCAGTGGTTTCCAGTGGTGTAGTTGGAACAAATTTAAATTTAAATGATAAATTTTGCAAATTATTTTTAAAAAGAAAAAGCTGTTGTATTTATAATGTTTTATTGATATTCAATATTTTATTTTAAAGTCTGATATCGTGTCCATCTCCGTTTCCATTCTCAAACATTTCTTTAGACATTTCTTACGAATATATATTTCATTCTTTTTCATAAGAGAAAATCTATTTCTTTTATTCTTATTTTTTTTTATTTTTTATAAAGGAGAATTTATTTCCTTTATTCTTATTTCTTTTTATTTATATTTCTTTTTTATGTCTCCGACTGTTGTATTATCTTGTAAATACTATAGTAAGCTTTTCTATAGTAAAAGAAATATATCATATCTTGGAAAATTGCGTAGTTAAAGACAATAGGTATGAACGTAAAAACTCGAACATATGTTATAGAAAGAAATATCGGAAACTGATTGTTTTTTCTTTATTCTCTATATTTCTATCATTATTTTCAATCATTACAATACCGTTCCAACAAAAAGAAAAAGAACAAACAAAAGGATTGTAGAGACAGTGTATTCATAAAAGAGGACTTTTTCACCATCCAATTTGTTTATACATGGACATAAATTTACAATATGTTAATATATTGCTTGGGTTTAGAATATTCAGTAATCGCTATAATATAGGACAGGTTTTTCCAAAAATACTGCTTAT
>NC_051846.1:44003182-44011947 GCF_002237135.1 Teleopsis dalmanni
TCATTAATCTCATTTTAATGGGCTGTAAATGCGTCTCCGGTTTGATTTATATACTTACAAGATTTCTGGTTTTTAATGAAGTTCTTCAGTTGCATTTCATGCTTTATTAAGTTGGCTGATTTTTACCGTCACCACTTGAAGGTCTCCGATCAATTATGTGGGACTGTGACATAAAAAGTGTTTTTGATATTGGTGTGATGTGTCAAAATGTTCTAATTGTCAAACAAATTATGTTAATTCACTAACAAGAAAAATATATCTATAATTTAAAATGGCTTTTTTATCTTCTATGGTTATAAAAAAATCTATCAAATATCAATATAAATTTCTTGAATTTTTAATAACCTATAAAAAGCATTTTTATTTGGGTATAATATTGTTTTGGAGCCAAATGAGCATTTAATTAATGATTTATAACTTAAATATCATTAAATTTTGTTAATTAATAGAAACATATTTATTTTGTGATTGACAGATTTTATTTATCAGATGTTATTTTTTCTTCTTGGATATGTTTTTATTTTATACTTTTGTAATGTGTATAAACTATACAAAAAATATGATTAACAAAGCAGAAAGATATATTAACTTAATTAACAGAGAGTATTGGTTAAAACAAATTTTTTTGTTTTTAAGGAACATTTTAATTTTCTTTAAACTTTTTTAAGCAATAACTAGTTTCCAGAAAAATTTTTTTCACATTTTTTATCTTCACAAAATTTATTCATATTTAGCTTTTATCAGAATTAAACTTAACAATCTGCACTACCAAAAGGACAATTTATTTTATTAGTCTTCCATTAATATTTATGTCACTACAATAGTGTGATTAGATGTATGAAAACTTTTACACTACAAAACTATATGTAGATAGGTAGTCACTTCATTTTATATGTAGGTTTATAAAACTATATGTATGAATGGAAACCACTCGTACATATATTTAATATAATATATAATAAATAAGAGAAGCTGGTGAAACTTTTGAAACATACTACCTAATATTATATAATATTATACTAATATTTATTTACCTATGCATCTTATCAATCTCTGAAAGTGATATATTTTCATGGGATACTAATAAATAAAATTCTTCTATTGATACATCAAAATTAATATTGTTTATTCAAACCAATTAAAAAACAGTAAAAAAATCTTTCTGGAATACGAAGAGTTTCTATAGTTATACTCATAGTTATTTTCTGATCCCCAAGTTACCCAAATTTTGCGTCATTCGCTGTGGTCTAACTTCCTGATGGCCTTACATTGTACATTCATCTTAAACTTTTTGTATATATGTGTGAGTAATGCCTTTAAATAACTTTCCAAGAAAATTTAGAACCCTTGATCTATAACTATAATGAAAAAATTGATTACATGTCGTTTAAACTTGATTAGTGGTAATTCTAATTATTGGTTTTTAGCTATGCATTAAAAAAAGTGTTGTATTCCATGTTATACTATGGAAAAATTATTTTATTTTTTGAAATTAAATTATTTATTTTATATATATAAATATGCAAATTTTTTTAATTTCAACAGTTCATAGTCCAATTTAATTTTAATAATATATTTCATCAGCCGACATTAAGTGTTTATGAATAAAATAAAAATACTTTTACATCCACGTCCTGCGATCAAATATTTCTATTTAAAAAGTAACAATATATTATCAAATTAAATGTAAATTGGATGAAGTTTATAAGGACTTTGTTATTATATACAAAATAAATAGATTAACTTTGAAAATCTGACTGGAAACATGATCGCACCCCTTAAGTTGTTGAAGTCCCATTTTAACGATCAAAAACTGCCGCCGATTACAAAAATATAGAGAAATGCTGAATATTGTAGTGGATGATTAGCGAAGAAAATTCAAAGTACTTGCTGGGACTGTGGGTGTTCCAGTAATCATAAATATTCTATGGAGAGTTAAGCACAAGAAATTTCTTTCACCATTATGTGCCGCGTTTGCTCTACTTGAACCTAAAACACAAATGCTTTAGAAGTGAAACAAGATTAACTTCTTGCCTGAATTTGAAACTGTTAATAAAGTGTGGATCCAAGACTACATTCAGAAGGCTACAAAATAATCAAAGGATAAGAAAAGTCAATGTTTTCCGGGATGGTAGGAGCGTTTTACAAATTGAAAACCCTAAAAGATTTGCACATTGATTTCGAGTATTATATGTAATGTAATTATGAACTTAATATTATGGACTTTTAATAAATGCTTAATAATAGAGCTTTGTTGATAAAGATATACATATATTAAGTATATCGAAATCTGAATAATGACAAAATAGCTGAAAAACTTTTTTTTTGTTTTGGATAAAAACCTATTCAAGCACTGTCCATTGATTATAAGTATGGAATAGCAAGAAGTAATTCAAATTAAAATGAAATTATTTAAATATATTTGATCAGAAAGAATAATTTTTATTTTAGGATTGAAGTATCTTAGAGATATAGTTGATCATTATAATTTAAAAACTTAAAAACTTTCACAACAACTTAACAAAACGCTAGAAAATTGTGCGAACATAAAAGTCAAATACAGCTTTGGGACAGTTGGCTAATGAACACTGACTCTGAGCTTCAAATTTGGCAGGGCATGAGTTCAGTTCGTTGTAGTTGCAATCTCAAAAAGTTATTTATAAATAATTAAATACAAAAAATATTTCGTAGAACACTAATGATGGATATTTATAATATCAATATTTTTAGTAGGCTATAAGAAAGCACAACTATTTTCAATTTTAAATTTAAAGTCAGTTTCTGGTAGCTCCTTCATATTGAATATGAACAAATCAATTCAAGTAATTTACTAAAATAATTTTATTCATAATAATTTCGCATTACACTATTAACAATAACACAAAGTTAAGTGCCGCCAATTTGAAGGCGGTTGGTGCCTATAAAAGTTATTAATAATTGCTATCATTACTTCTTTGTTGTTCATTGTTATTTGTTATTGTTAATAATCGCTGTATTTACTGCCCCAGTGCCGCCTTACGCATAACAACTCAGCTTTTTATTTTATTAAAAAAATATGAATTTTTTGTTTAATAAAATCATTTGATTCGTTATTGAGCGAATTTTTGTTTATTTGCACAATATTTTTTTGCTATTATAAAATATTATTTGTTGAAAAAATACTGTTTGACAGATAAAATAGTGATTGTTACTTATTAATAACATTTTTGGCATTTGTTATTGTTTACTTGAAGTGTAGCAGGTGGGTGTTGAAAATAATTATAAGAGTTGTGTCAAACATATGTCATCTGTTATATATAAATGTATGTTAAAAAAAAATAAATTTATTTTAATTGACCCATGAGTATAGATAGTCCTTTAGTAAATCAACAATTAAATGAATATTTATAGAATAACATAAAAAAATGTTATCAGAATAATGATCCAGTATTATGAATATGGATAATGTATCGTTCATTGGTTATTTAAAATAAAAATTTCTATATTGAATATGTATGTTTTTCATTCACAATGGCACTGGAAAAACTAGGTACTGGAATATTTAAATTTTTTCAATCAAAACTTACTTTAAGTGCTACCTTTTAATTTCTATTGCTAAATCTTAAACAAAATGTATTACATTCGAGATTAATTTTTTAATACTTTAGATATTATGTTAAAGTGGCCAGGTTATCCTGAGATTAATAGCGGTCTTATATGACTTGACAGATAAAATATGATTTGGTTCGACATATCTATTTACGGAAAATATGAATTTTTATATGTCATGCGAATGAAGAGAAGTGGTGCAGCTATAAAAGTATTTGCGTACTCTCATGTTGAAAATGCGGTAAAGGATGTCCGCATCTTCAGTGGATGGACCAATGATTTTAGGTCGCACGGTACTACCAACTGGCGATGCCAAGCCACTGATCGGTCTGGCTAGCGGAGGCTATTCGACGCACCCAAGGACGACTCACGTCTGTAATTAAGTAAATAAGTAAATAACATGGAGGATAATAGTTATTTTCAGTAAAGCTGAGCTTTTTTACTCACTTCTGGGTTCTACGGCACTTTTCTAGCCTAAAACATCAACAGGTTCAGCGCCTAAATATTTAAAAAATATTTATATATAATATATTCTTCTCTTATTTAAATCTATTTTATGAGACTATTTTGTCAAGGAAGCAATTGTCTAAGATATCATCCCTCTAACTAAAATTAAAGGTTCCTGAAAATAAGCTGATATATTTATACCATTCTCCTTACGATTTCTGGTTTCATCATTCTAACTATTTTAGCTAATAATACCGAAATATATCTTATAATATTAAGAATTGATTAAATAAATTAATCCTTCCGCTACTACGAGTATTATCTGTGGACTTCTATAATGAATGTGTTTTAATTTCACGAGACACCTTCTCCAGTCACTTATACTCCACTTAGCCTATTTAAAAGTAAATTTTATATTTATAAATATTTCAATTCCTTAGAAAATATCTTTGAATTTTACATTATAAAATCCCTATCCCTTTGCAATAAATTTATTTAAAAAACAACCTTAAATTACGCTATTGCCACATAACTTTTGAGGTCAATATCAGCTTAAATCTACACTCGACAGCTTAGCAACAAATGTGCAGCCAAAACGAATCTTTGCTCTTGAATAATCAATTGGCTTTACTGGTATTTTATGCTAATTTCGCCTAAGCCACATTAATAAAATATAATTAATAACTTTATTAGTGATTTAAATAATACCCTAAATAATTAATTTTCTTAAATAATTTTTTTTTCCGCGCATAAACAAACTATTCAGCGCATAGAGTAAGTAGCTTAAAGGTTTACTTCTCTTCAATCTTCAATTGTCTTAATGTAAATATTTAATAAACAAATATTTATGTACGAGTAGTGAACAACAAATGTAATATTTGTTTTAATTGAATACTTGGAAAAAATTAATGTTTAAATAAAACAATTAAATAAAAAAGAGTAATTCGTAGGCCAACAAAAACCGAATGAGATTGACATTCATGGTGGCTGCATTTCAACACTTCTCGACTCGCCTCCAGCTCTCAAATACATAGAAAATTGATGATAGGAATAATATTTATTTGTATATATAAATTAAAAGATATAAATAAAAAATATATGTGAAAACAAATGCATAAAAAAGTGTTTATAAATAAAAAGAAACTGTTAACAGCTGTTAAAAATCATCGATTTTTATGTTGTAATACCTTTTTTTTATATTTTTGCAAATTTTTTTTTTTCTTGATTTTTATAAAAAAATTTTTTTTTGTGTTCCTCAAAACCTTTTAGTAGAGTACAATAACCTTGATTGGTTAAGCTGAGCTTGAATTAAGTCATGAAATGTGAATGAAAGACAAATTTTGTGGCGAAAAGCAGTATGAAAACTGCTTTAGTGAATAAATGAAAGACCTACAGTGAATACACAGTATACAGTTATATTATATACCGTTTATATGTATATGTTAGTTAATAATTCAGTTCTCTCAAATATGTACATACACATTAGCGCAATAGATCTTAAAGGTTACTAGTGAACCTTCCAACAGAAACTTTTTTTTTTGTCAGATGAAGACTATAGTACACTACAAACTATGAGACTATTGTCCTATATCCGAAGAGGTTGATTTACTTAACTTGAACAAATTAAGACTGAAGGCAAACCTAACAATTATTGGATCAAATTTCTCGACTTTCTATGTTCAATGAAAACCATATGGAGGTACTGAACTCATTTCACGACAATCACAGAAACGATCGTGTGAGATGGTCAAAAATTTTATTTTACATTTTGCAGAATCTATAGGACCCATCTCCGGAAGGTACTAGTTAACACAAATTACTTGAGAATTAAAAATTATATTCATGTAACATATATATTAGCAGTGATATATTTGTAGATACGAGTATATTTATATGTAATTTTTTGTAATTATAACTAATTTTTTTAAATTATTGGTAAATATTTTTGATTATATATGAAACCATAATATATTTGGTTATAAAAATAGTAGGACAGAGGTAGAGTTACTGGGTTATTACTTAAGGTCATATTCTTCGATTTAATATACCGTTGATATCGTTAATATACTCCGCCTACCCTAGATTTTTTTTACATACGCGGAAATCCCGCTTAGAACATAACTGCTTATTGTACAATCAAAAATACTTACATCCACGTAATGGGTCCAACTAACAGAAAAGAGGACTTAGAAGGCTCAATTTATTGGATTACCAAATTGAGCCGCGGCATGAACCAAATCAAATAGTTGATAGAATCTTTAACTAGTATAATATATGTTTAATAGTATAGCAGAATAGAGGGTCCGGACATACCAGAGGCGTGTTTTTTACGTTTTTTGATGATTGATAGATTAAATTTTCCTTTACTTCTTCTGAAACACAGCTACATCATTAGTTATTGAAAAAAGCTTCTAATAGTGACAAGAAGTTGTTAGAGTCTTATATTAGGTATATTTTTATAATCTGGTTTTAAAATTTAAATTTTTTATTAGATTCATGCATAAGAAAACTATACTTTGTTTTTTTTTCTATCTAAAATGTCGATTAGTGCCAGTAATAGGGTATCCAAAACTAATTAAATAAGCATATAATCATAATGCATACTAAAATCAATTTAAATAAAATCATTCATAACAATTTATCAATGCAGGTCGTTGGGTATTGATGTGATGCGCTTTATTCGGACTAGAAACACGTGCAACACATATACATAATATATATAAACGATATGTATATATAAGTATACTAGTATATACGAGTAAATGGAATATTCGAGTTATGCCCAAATATTAACATAAACACGGTTATGAGCATTTGCTTACATTTGCATACATAATTTCTGGGTAAATATTTGCTCACATGTGCATGCATCTTTAGAAGATTTATAGCTAAATTAATTTTTACCAGAGAGACACCAACGGATTCAACAGATTTTGGTAACCGAAATTGACCAAATGTTTAATTCTACAGTTAAAATTGTGTTGATTAGGTAAACGATAGATAACAGGGTTACCACGAATGATGTTTAGCTTCTTTTTTCAATTTTATGCTATTTTGATTATGCATTTCTATTGTGTGACATTTCAATGTAAGCATTTCAATATATTTTATTAGTTTTAAAAATATTTTCATGGATTTTCACATGGATAAAAAATTTTAAAGTTTTTAGTTTAAAATGCAAAAAATTTGTTATGCTAAAATTTAATTGTCGATTTTGCATAGAAGGAATATTTCCTTAAAGTAGTGCAAGGTTAGCATAAAAATAACACGAGTGTACATATTAAAATATGTTTGAATAATTGCCTTTAATACAGAGAGAAGAAATTTTAATTAAAATATAAACTTACCAATAAGATTTAGCTAGAGAAAATTAGAGCAAAATAATAAATTTTAGTAAGAAATTATATATTGACTATAAGTATCAGGTCCTCCATAACGAATGGATTGAAAGTATAGTGTGGGTAAAGATTGCAATCTGTCACCTTTCTGATTTACAGTGATCCTAATTAAAATTTTCTAAATTTGTCAACGACTAATTGACAGGAAATAGAATGGCCTCCATTCCAACACCGAGAGAACCTGGGTCTTACGTTCCCGGCAACGACATATGCTTCCTGAGGTATGTATTCAATGGCATATAGCAAAAGTTGAGTCCACTGCATTTCTCTGCTTACAAATGTGCCTCTAGATCAAGCAAGATAGAAGTTATCATTATAAAACATTATAGTTCCGGGTATGGACACTTAGTTCGTTAAGCTAGATAGCTGTGTTATAGAGCTATTATAGAGCTATTATTTTTCTTATACTCAAACTAACATTGGTTCTTCTAGCAAAACAGAATAAGATGCTGCAAATCATATAAACAAGGCAAAAATCGTATTTGGACAACTATTGAAAGTATGGTAGTAAAATCATATTAAAACTAAAACGAAGCTGTGTTATTTTAATTTGAACGTTAAATATATGTTTTTTACCGAAGCAAAACCTCCGATCGTTCATAAATAAATGTCTCAGGTGTTTGAATTGTCGTGAAAAACAATGAGACAAAAGTGGTTTAATCATATGCTGCAAGATCTTAATATTGTATCTATATATGCTAATATAATTTCCAATAGGGTCACCTGAATCAATAACAATCAAGTGCGAAGAATAGTAGACATAACGATGCAAACAGCAGGACATGCTGCAAAAGTTTGATAACAATATTTGCAAACATGCTTTCCAATGAAATCCGTTAGATGTAGCAAGTGACAATTAAGTCTATCTGTCTTAAAATAGTGAATGACAATGGACAGTAAGCTAAAACAGCTCGATGCACCAGAAATCAAATCTAACAAGTTGCTGCAGTAAAGTTATATTTAAAAAGATTATGGAAATTCTAAGCTTCTACAGGAGTTCCGGAATTGAATGGGACTGATAATATATTAACATGAAAAATTATGCCAACATTTAAATTACATTAAAAAAAAAATTATTTTAATAAAATCAGTACACAAAAATTTTGAATAATTAAACCATAACGCGAAAATATATTGAATTACAAAAAATAGAAATTAACAATAATAATGTGCTAGCCAACTGCACTAAAATCATAGAATAAATATGAGCAAAACATATTCAATGTTAAAGACTGTGAAAAACATGTTTGAAATAAGTTATCATGCTACATTGCTTCAATTTGAAGTAACTCTATGGTTCATTAAGCCATTTACTAGATTATTTTAAAATTT
>NC_051846.1:44012047-44019380 GCF_002237135.1 Teleopsis dalmanni
TCATCGACAAGTGTTATCTCAGTTGGATCTAATAGTTCAACACGTTCACAAGCTCTACGAAATTCATTTGAACTCATTAATAAATATCGTGGAGCATAACATAATGGACCCAAGACACGCCTTCGATTTTCTGCCGTTGGTTCCAATTTTTTTCGTCTACACTCAGCAATACTCCAGTCAGACAAGCATCTGAATAGTACAAGTTCAGAGCTCAGTTGCAGTGAATCACGTTTTACAATCGTTTCCAATTCCTCGAAACGCAGTTCAGTCATTTGCTGTTCTGTTAACACAGATTCTGCTTGCATATCAATCAACTGCAGAGTATTACTTAGTAGTGCCGCACAAAATTCCTCAGCTGTAAAAGGGTTAGAATGCGAGTTAGCTGTTGAGCTTTGATTGTCAGTTCGTCCCTTGTGTTTCTGTTTTTTAGCTAACAGTGCATCTTGTGATGTGATAACTGAATCCAATTGATTTTGACTGGCAGGCATTAAATGCTGATAATACCACAATGCACGAAATACATCGACGACTGTAATGCTACTTAAAAGTAAATCAAGTTCACGTATGCAGTGTATTATCTGTAAGAAATATAGATTGTTAAATTTTTTTTTTTTTAATTTTTAAGCATATATAATCGCAGGTTAACTCACCAAATCTGGACAATTAAAGCGGGCAGCTAATTCGAGTATTTTAAGTATATGCAGATGATCACTATATTTTACGAATTTCGTTTCAAGAAATCTTATGACTAGTTCAAAATCGTTTTTATCCACATTTGATATTTGAAAATGATTATCACCTTTACGTCCACTGTTCGGTCCGGCGTGTATGAGTTTGGCTAATTCCACACTATTTTCAAGTACAGCCTTTCTCTCGCATCGTATCATGTACCGATCATCACCGTTTACAACAATAAAATCAATATATGGGCTCGGTATAATCGGTATGACGGTGGATACATTTGTTTGTCCAGGCATTAGAAAAGCAGGAGGTGCTGTTGGTACCATGATTGTTGTTTGGCCACCCGTGTGTTGGCCGTCAGCTCCGAGACCGAATGGCAAAACCATATCCTCCTGCTTACTTTGTTTTTTAGACTGAATGTTGTATTTTTGTTAAAAAATTCGTGGCACTTAAAGTTTCGATATTGCCGCTGTTTTCTTCTTTTTTTTTTTGTATCTGCAGTTATATTAGTTGTTAGGTGTAAATTAATATTGGGCAGTGATTTTCGTTGAGTCTGTAATTAAGACATTAAAGAAATTGTTAAAAATATATTTATTTTTCATTTCAAAGACTTTGACGTTATATAGAAATATCTTATAATTTCCAAATTGCTTTGTTAAAAATAAAATCTATATGAAAAAGAATATTAAACAATAAAAATATGAACCAATTTAATTTACACAATTAAATTTGTTGGCTATATCTTAATAGGATACTGTAAACTAAAACACCACCTTACGAGAGTAGGCATATATATCGATGCAAACTGTAGATTATGCGAAGAGAATGAAGAGTCATATGCATATATAATAATAATAGGTAATAAACTCCTTCGACGCAACAGGACTTAAGACTTGAAGCCCAGAAGTGGGCACACCCGGTGGTCGCCAATGTTCTACCGTTTATTACCATCCTATCTAGTTGAATATGTATTATATTTTGATTTATATTTTTTATTCTAAACTAATAAACCAATAAATAAATAATGAAAAATTTTACAAATTATAATGACCACAAGACACATAATCTCAGATTTGATGAATATATTCCTAGAGTTGTGTCAATTTAGCAATATTCCAACATTGTTCTTAATTCCATCTCTACCCATCTCTATACTATCTATTATCTATATATCTTTAATGACTATCCTCTTTTAAGAGTTCCCGAAATTTTAATTTCAAACTATCTTTCAATAACCAATATAGGTTATATTTTTTCTTGTTTAAGTCCTATAAGATTTCTTGTCCTACAGAACTTAAACACCTTCTTTAACCCCAGAACGGGGTTCAATAGACCCGATGGTCGCAATATCACATCTCCTCTTAATAATAAATAAACTGAATAATTGTAATAAATAAATTATTATAAATCCTAAAAGTGTTCTTTAATTTTAGAGCAACTGTCTAAAGCTCTAGTTTAGAATATCTATTTATAAATTATTATTAGAATAAACCAAATTTTGATTGTCTAATTTTAGTTATACCACATTATGCTTCATTGTTTGTTATTAGAATCATTAATAGCTTATAACTGTTCTGTCATTAAACCTTTATTACTATAATCTATTTGTATGCTTTGCACTCGATCTTCCAATGCTGGGTTTTTGTCTTCAGACAGTTGGTGACAGTGTCTTACACTGTCTATTTCATTGTAATTGGGTTAATATTAAGAGCATTAAGCAGACCAATGGTTTTTTTTTGGTTAATATTAAAAATTGATCCTCTGCGCAAAACATTAGGTGGCTAAAATTTTAGTAAATTGTAATCCCTATGGGTTTAATATTAAAAATGGATGGTTTGTGTAGATTATCAAAGGGTTGAAGCTTTTTTAAAATCTAATTTAAATTATTTAAAATATTTTTTCAAATATATCATGGATATTTATTTATGACTAATCTAAATATTTGCTCGTAGACAAATTTATTAATAAAAAAGATCTTTAAGATAGAGTAACCATTTCGAATTTAAATGTTAAATATAAAATTAGTTTTAAATAAAGTTATTATAATGTTCAAAAAGTTTTATATCTATCTATGTATCTATTATGATATTAACATCAATTATATGTGCTAATCTATATATTTAGTAACACAATTATAAAATTTTAAAATTCTGGGAAAAAAACAACAAATCATTTATAGAGTATTTTATTTTTTATTTATAATTGGTCACGTGCAGAAACCTGTTATCAGTATTAAGTACAAATGATTCACCACGCCTATGAGGCAGTTATTAGAACTGACCCATAAATGCAATTTGATTGTCTTATCAAATCAATTTGTATTAGTTAGAAATATATACAATATATTATGATCGCAATTCATTGATATTATATCTTAAAAATTAAAGATTATATTGTGGATTCTAAGAAGTTCGTTTAATCGCAAAGTTTTTCTATAACTGCAATTTGTTTTCATTTTAGCTAATCTTTATAGCAAAGTAAGAGGTGAAAGTAATATGTGAATTATAAAAAACTATTACTTAAATTATTATTAAAAAAAAAAAAAAAATAATCATCTTCAGATGACTGAAATTTTAATTATAACTCTTATTCTACAGTTTATATGTAAATATGTATAGTACACTTTTTATTAATATTCCTCAAAACATTTTAGTTAAATAATTTTCAATCATTTGAGTATTTATAAATATTTGCAAGCATTTATTTATAATTAAAAACTTTTAAAATATTCGTCATTATTTAGTATTGTCGTGTTTATTTAATTAAACACATAGGAAAGAAATTGTAAGAGAAATACCTATATGATAACTTTAGGAATATTTTTTTATTTAAACAGTTGTAAAATCATAATTAAGAGTATGCGGTTTTAAACACGACACATTTTACGATAATTTTTTTTTATTTTGTTTTCAAATAAAATAATAAATCAAATTGTATAAAAAATTATCACATCAAATTGTAGAAAGAAAAATAATATACGATAATAAATAAAAATAAAATATATATATTCTAACACTGATTTTGTAAAAAATATGCTTTTAGGAAGTAAAATTTTAAAACACAAACTGAAATATCACTATATAATTTTGCATATACTGTAAACAAATAATTTTTGTTTATTTGTATATAAAAAAGTTCAAAAATTTATTAAAGATTCTATTAAGATAGCCAAACAGTAATTTTATTGCCTTACACTCTCTCTACATTATAACAAAAGTTATAATCGCATATCTGAACAAGATTAATAAGTATATAATAGAAAAACTTTTACATGGTTACTTAACCATATCTAAAGACATTCACTTACCAAAAATTAAATGTATAGCTAAGCTATTATCAATAAAAAAGCATCGACTAGATTGACTGACTAGTAGCCAATCTAATACTAGAATACTACGGTAATATGAATAAGACAAGCTAATCAGTGATGTTATCTGCTTTGCAATTAAATATTGCTTAATAGAAAAAAAGATTTAACAAAGAAACTTTTGGATCGATAGTAGAAAAACTATTAAGTGATAATCTTAATCTTAAGCGGGATAATTCCACACTATTTTCAAGTACAGCCTTTCTCTCGCATAGTATCATATACCGATCATCACCGTTTATAACAATTAAATCAATGTATGGGCTCGATGTTACGCGGGATATATATCCTGGAAAATCTTTTTCTTAAAAACTATATCACACTATTAAAAATAAATTCTTATTTCAGAAATGCACTCTCACTTTAATTCAGAAAGTTAGAAAAGAAGTTCAAAGATTTTGAATAATTTTTAAGAAGCGGAATCCAATTTCCCAGAACCATTCTGTGTTTTAGGCAAAGAAACTCTATCCATTCTTATGAAGGGCGCAGAGGAAAAAGAAAGAAATCTCTATTGGAAAAGGCTACACAAGACTATCACAATTTAAAATGCTTTTAGGGACTTACAACATAAAATTCTAAGAATAATTGCGGGATTATTGACCGGTCACTCTAGATTGAATAATCACTTATCAAAGTTAGGATATCAATTCAACTCAGACTGCAGATACTGTAGAGAAGAGAAAGAAACTACCATGTGCTTGGGGAGTGCCCGGCACTGATGCGCAAGCGGAATAAACACCTAGGAGGGTATTTCATGGATCATAAGGATCCAAAATAAGGCAAGATAGGCTCTTCTGTCTTTCATGAAAGAAATCGGACTTGGAGAAACACTCTAATCCAACTTAGGGGCACAATTTAAGGTCGCAGTGCACTATTCCTAATAATAATATATAAATTAAATTTATTAGTATTGGTACAATTGCCAATTGAATATAAAAATTCTATAACATAAAAATTATATATTGTACTATTAGTCATGCGTTGTTTATAAGATTTTAGTTTCATTTATAATGAATAATAAATTCGATTAAAATAAATTCAAAAATATTTTATATTGTAACGCTTAACAATAACACAACTTATTTAAAAATTTATTTATTTAAAATTTATTGCGAACATTGAAAACTTTAATAAAACTATATTTACAAGCAGCAGAAAAAAATTTATTCTGCGCATAAATTTTATAAATTTTTTACCGGTTATTACCATCTTATCTAGTTGAATATGTATTATATTTTGATTTATATATTTTTTTTTTCTAAACTTAAGAACGCAAAATGCACGCTTCAATAACAAAAAATATAGGAAATTTTTATGAAGATAGAAATTTTTAAAAATTCTGTTATGCAAACAACATTAAAAAACTATGAAAAATTTTACAAATTATAATAAGTACCAAATATATAATCATCAAGTTTTAAATGTACCTCAGATGTGATGAATATCTTCCTAGAGTCAAATCCATTAAGCAATATCCCGACATTGTTCTTAATTAAATCTCTACCCATATCCATCCTATCTATTCCATCTCTACCCATATTCATCCTATCTATTTCATCTCTACCCATCTCTATACTATTTATTATCTACATATCTTTAATGACAATCCACTTTTAAGAGTTCCCGAAATTTCGCTTTCGAACATCTCCTATTGCTATCTTTTAATAACTAATATAGTTTATATTTTTTCTTTAAAGGATTTCTTGTTCTATTTTCTATAAATTCGTCTTACTCAGATTGTAATATGCTCTGTAAAAACTTTTTTCTTGAGAGGTATATATGTTACTTTGAAACAACCTTCTCTCATATAAAGTAACCCTCTTTGTCTAATTTTTAGACATTCACCATTTCGTCATCTCGTATATTCTTATCGATTAATGTAACATATAGTCTTAGATATTCGCAGCTCAGTTTTTTTAAAAACAATTTATGAACATAAGTGTACATTTAAGACCATAGATGCTGGCGTTAAATTATATATTTTATATCCTTATATCTTAAACAGAGTTGGTAGGTTTTAGCGAATAGCACATTAAAGTATCTAAAGGTTTTCCTACAAAGGTTGTATAGTCTATGTAATGGATATAGTAATGATGATACAATGATATTATAAACATATATTTTATTCTCTCAATATTTATTTATATACTATAATATGAGATATTTAATTTTCTGAAAGGAGTCATGATTGTTGCTTGCCACCAATGTTAGATTACGGGATTAATTACTCGAGTCTTTATTATTTATTAATTAAAAAATATGGATAGTACAATTGGAATCGAAGACTTTTGACCACAATGCAGTCACATCTACGTCAATGAATTTTATTTATAGGCATATCGTTTTAAATTACTAATTGCACCATGTTTTTTATTTAAAAAAAATGGTAGAATATTCTTAAAAAATAATTTAATTATACGACTTATCGTATTTAGTTCCACGAGGATTTTACAAAATAACCAAAACTTTAAAAACATAACAATTAGTTTAATCCTGTTAACAAAATGCAATTTTATATGTGAAGTTACTTATCTTGTCATAAGCCAATAATAATGACTTATGTGAATTTCCATTATTTTTATCTAAAAACAAAAGAAACTCGCAAATAAAATGAATTTATTGCTGTGTAAATTTTTTCTTTGAAACAGGAAAATTGCGGTAAAAATTAATATTAATAAGACACATGTGATATTGGTAACAAAATCAAATAAATTAAGCCAATTTGATCACCCTACGAATGGTAAGCATAAATATATTAAGTTTTAGCATTGTTTTGTGACTTGTTTGATATATGGTATATCATACCATAATAGTGAAATAAAATAAAATTATTTAAAAATATATTTTAATACATTAAAATTATTATAAATGTCAGATATAATAAAAAATCACTTATATTATTAATAAATATTTTTAAATTAAACATATATAAATATTATATAAAAAGGTTTTTATTTTTGATTATACTCGTAAGTTAATTTGGATATTAAATTTTAGAACCGAAACAAAATCTTTGATAGTAAATTATATTTTATATTCATAGTTGTTAATATTTTAATATATGTTAATACATATATATAAAAATTAAAAATCTTGTAGAATAAATTCTTAATGAAAACTTAATATTAATTAATTCACTTTGTTTTTTAACTTAAAATTCATTTATTATTTTAAAAAAATGTTTTATAACACTAATTAACTTGTTATAAATATAAATACATGTTTATGAAATAAAATAAATACTAAAACCAAGTTATTTATTATAATGCAGTGATGTATGATTTT
>NC_051846.1:44019480-44022154 GCF_002237135.1 Teleopsis dalmanni
ATAAATTATTTTTGTTATTAATTGAAGGAATAAATGCTAATAAATTAACTTCTAATCCCATTCATGCTATTAAACATAAATTAGAAAATATTATAATTATTGTTCCTATAATTATGGTATATAAAAATATTTGAGAAGTACAAAAATACTTCAGTTACATCCGAAATTCTTAACTCCATCATAGTCTATACAAAGCAGATATTTAATGCCTCTAAAGAAAGCAAACAGAAAACTGCACTGAAACGACAGCGCTCATTCAAAATCTGAAGCTAAAAAGACAAAACTACGTGATCACTCCACTCTAACGAAACTTTTGAGCGAAATGCTGAAGAGGAGTAATTTATGAAAAAGAGCCATATAATACAATGAAGTGAAAAATGGAGGTTGATAGAGCATAAGTTTATGGATATCTACCTCGTTGTTGTATGGAACCTTCTTGGTAAATGTACCACCTGTTGAAACAATGGATGGTTTCATGGAAATGTGAATCTAATCGCATCACGTTCGATCAAAGTTGTGTTGATTTTAACCGCAATCCCATCTTTGGTATGGTTAAGGTATGACTTTATGACTTTGTAGATTGATGTTAAGGAGCAGAATTTTTACCGGTAATGAGCATGTTACTGGCTCCCAATCATGCAGTTTGACCCTCAACTGATATTGGGACACTACGTAAAAGACTACGAAGCTAGAGGAAACCAAGGTAAATTATAGGTCTGTCCATTTTGTGACCGACAAAGCATCTCCGTCTCGTTTGACGTGATCTGCGAGTGTCCTACACTGTAGTTTCTCATCCATCAATATGAGGGCATACAAAAAAAGGTTGAGGCACTGAATGGTTAACCAAACATACAATTAATTAAATTTTAAATTTATTAATTTCTGTTGAAATCCTTTTCCTTTTTTTTTAAATAAAAGTAATTATCATAAAAATGAGCACTAATAATTTTTCTTGTGTGTTGCCCCTAAAAGCGCACTAATCATTTTGATATTTCCCAATGGCACACTGTCGAATATAAAATATGTAGTGCTCTTCCTTTATGCCATTTTTTATGAATTGCCTTTTTCGACAAAATATGTATTTTGAATACTAAATTATTTTACCGAAAAATGTAAACGGACTTTTTTTTTTAATATTTATACGTTTCTTGCAGTTTAAAGTAAAAAAAAATCGTTAAAACGTCTCCCTATTTCCCAAACTTAATATGTAAAGTAAAATTATTAATAAATATTTTAAAAGTTTTTTCCAAAAAACACATTATAAAACGCATAGTAATGAATTCTTTAAAAATTTTATAAATATACAAACAACAATGGTAGTACCACAATAAATAATTACTTTATTCTAAGTAATAAAGTAATGAATTATACTTCATGCAATGTCAATTGCATGAAGTACTTCGTCTTTACTTTCAAAATTTTGAAGTACATAATTTATTTACAAAACTCTTTAGAGTAACAATATTTTTTGTCAGTTTTTTGGTTCAACAATAGCTACATTGTTAAGCAACATTGACAGTATGACATAAAATTCTGTTGCTCAAAGAGAAAATCGTCAGATGCAACATGGTACATGCAGCCAATGCTCAGTATAAATTCAAGCGTCAAGTTAACTCATGCTGCAATAATTTGTGTATTTTCCACATTTTTTTAAATTTATTTTATATTTTATTTATACAATAGTATTTTGCTTTTTTTGAGTGTATCACGCCAAAGGCTTAAAATGTTGAACTTTGTGTCATAATTCAATTTTAGCCCCTCTGCCAAACTGAATTATGACCATAATTCCATCAGTTGCAGTTAGACGAACTCAATGTGCTAACAGAAAAATAAAATAGTAAAAAAATGAAAGTATCTACAATAAGCATATTCTTCTATAACAAATGGCTCACATCCATGGACATGGATTTGCATATGCATTGTTGTATTTCTAGGCTCAGATGACATTGTGCCATTTACTGGCATCGCTGCCAACACCTAATCAGGCATGTAAATAGCGTAAATATATAATTTTTTTTTTTGTATTGAGTTTGGTCATACAAGCACTGTGATGAGTATCAAAGAATCTGTAGGAATTTATATGAGCATAAAAAATGATGTCAGAAAATATGCAAAGTAGTTAAGCATACAAATTTGCTGTTGTATGTTAAAGTGACTAAAAGATTGGATCAAGCAGATTTACTGAGAATTGTTGGTGTGCTTTTACCGTCAGTCTTGAATTTATAATGAATTTTACTTGATTTCCATTGAGAATTGATTTTGTCCTTTGAAAATGCTAACAGCGAAAATCCCTTTTATGATGCTTGGATGATTTAATTTTTTTCCGATTTTTGACATAATAAATAACATCACTTATTGACTTATTCTTGTATAATTTAGATACTTTTATACAACTAATTTAATTGTATTAAGAGTTAATATAACCTCCACAATGAAATTAAATGGGAAAAGTCACATTGTAATCAGTATAAAATGATTACAGAAGTATCGTAAGAGAATCTTATTTAAACTCAATGCTTTAAAAAATATTCAAATTCTGTGCTTTAATTGAGAATTTAAAAGAGGTTTCTAAGCGGACTCTTCAAAAAATGCATTAAAAACAGTTAATTAGGACCTTAAAACTAGCCGCTTCAGGGCTTAGCGGAACAAAAAGGCATACGACTACTGAAAATAG
>NC_051846.1:44022254-44030231 GCF_002237135.1 Teleopsis dalmanni
TATTTCTTATTTTACACTTTTTAACTTTCTTTTAATAGTCAACGAAATAATTCAGCTTCGCTTATAAATAATTTTATTTTACTTGCAGATACTTTAATAATTATTTAAACTTGATTAAAAAGTTCTGGAAATTTCTTCTTATACATTTTGCCGTCAACAACAGTTGCTATTGTAGTTGATGTTGATGTTTGAGAAATTGGCGTTGCTTTTATTAGTTTCCCAATGAAATGATTTTTGCTGTCTTGATTTGCATTGCCCCCATTAGCCTTCCATGAATATTCAAAGTTTTACACTTGATTTTGCGATATTGCGCGAATAACAGGGTTGTTATTGTCGTTTGTTTTTTTTGTATTATTGCTGTAAATTGTTGAACACTGTTCTTCACTTTAGAGGCAAATATATATTTTTTTCATTTCTTGATGTTTATTGGTGTCATTCTTAAATAACACATAAATAAGAATAAATATAAAAAATACAAAAATGGCAAAAGTTAGAAATTTGCGCAAACAAAGCAGCAAAAACGACAGTGCCACAAACAACGCAGGGCAACGCTGAAAACATCGCCAGCACTGCACGTAGCAGACTGTCCCTAAGCATTTTACACTTTGCATGCAAATGTATGTGTAATTGCTTTTGTGTAATTGTGTAGCTTCGGATTCTTAATGCAGTTTTCACTAAAGATTTATTTATGTTTTTAATCAAAATTAAATTATTATTGCTTTATTGCATCTACAGCACTTTTAACTGCGTTACTATGTTTTAGTTGTAAACAAGAAATTCATGAGTTTGTGTGAGTGTATTTATGGTATTTATAAGGTTGCGCAACAATATGCAAAATACCGACAAATAATATCAAATGTTGTAAACAATACAAAAACAACAACAATCCGAATTTCTAACAGTGCAAAACAGCAAAGAATGAAGCACAACAGCAATTCAACAAAAAGAAGGAAGAAAATTATTCATTGTTGATGTAGGAAACCCCAAAAGCTGTTTTGCTTGAATTGCAAATTACATTATGTGATGGCAACAACATCGCCAGCACTACACCGAACCCCAACACTAACAGTCACACTAACAACACTTACAGTAACAACAACAGCAACAACAACTGTAACACAAACAACAGCATCTGTTATGTTAGAAACAGTAAAATTGGAGGTGGCATTCGTCCACGCAACTGCAACTTTGTGTGATAAATTTGGGTGAAAAGTTTTCACTTCCCCCGGCGGTGTCAGGCAGACGCAATATCGTCGAACACTTAGCGGAAGTTAATGTGCGGGCAGCTGCTGGGGTTTTAGTTCGTGTTATTTTTGAATATGAATAAATTTTAAGTTTTCTCCTTATTTGTTGCTTATTTTTCCTACAAAATACAAATTAAAATACGTTTTCTTCGGACGTTGTTAACATAAAAATCCTGTAAGTGCAATAATTCTTATGCAAATATTTAAGTTTTTATAATAATTTAATTCCAGAGAGTAGCAAAGTTTGTTAAAAATATTTATATATTTTGAAAAAGTTTTATTTACACCAAAGTCAAAGCAATTATTTTACTTTAACGGTGATTGATAATATTTTAAATTTGCAAAAAAAATCTAAAATAATAACAATTATTTTAGTTAATTATATATATAATTAATTAAAAAACAATTATTAAAAAATTATTTACGAATAATTATATACGGGTATTTAGCTGTATGGTCAGACCGTCCAAAAATTCAATTAATTAAAATAATATAAAATGAATTTTTGTTGTTGTAGTTCACAACTGTTCAAACAACCTACTTATTAATCAATTTATATTATTTAATAATTACTATATCTAAAAAAAATAATTTTATAATAATAATATAAATCTGGAAAATTGATCTCGGTATAACTGGAGTTTCGGGTCAGCATGTAGTAGGTTTCAACTTCTCCCTAAGCAATGTGAAGTAGTTGAATCACCACTGTTCTAGCTCAATTTGTAAGATAATGAAATATTCTATACGGTATTCGCACTAACAAACAAGGCATCGTTAGTATAAAACAGCGTCGGTGATCTCTCCAGTTGCACTTTGTACCCACATACTTCATATTAAAGAGTTCTAATGTTCAGACACCTAACCAATCAAGTTTTAATGTGGGAACAGCAGTTCTGATGCATTGTAATGTTGTTTTATTTCAGAATATTATTTTAAAACAATATTTAAAATAATAAAATCAGATCCAATGTGAGACTTAACGAATAAAAGGTTTAAATAAAAACGCTGTCAGTTCGTTCATTTGAATAACATTCATCTAAACGAGATTTAGGCAATTTAATTTCCATCTAAACAATATTATGGAAGCATACCTTTCAACTGAATAAGATTCTAAAAGAATAATTCCCGTTTAAATGATATTTGGGAAACTTAAGTTTCACTTGAACGAAATTCAGGTAATCTAAGTTCTGCCTAGATATTATTTAGATAATATTCTATATGAGCGATTTTCATTTGAATGACATCCGGGAAGTTATATTTTTACCTAAGCAATATTCAATAAGTACAAGTTACTTCTGGATTATCTTCAAGAAGTGTAGCTTCGTCGTGGATAATACTTTAGAAGTATAATTTTAAACTGAATGAAATACAGGAAGCATAACTTCAACCTAAACAAGATTTCAGGTAATTTAACTTCCACCTGAACAAGATCTCAGGAAAACAAAACAAAGTAAAACAAAATTTAAGAAGTATGGTTTCCACCTGAGATTTAAAGGAATATGACTTCCATCTGATCGAGATTCAGGAAATATAACTACTGTCTGCACAATTCTTAAAAAGTAATCACTTTCATAAACTTATTTATAGTGTCGTATTTTGGAAGTGATCCTGTGATATGCTTCCCATGTTTTAATTTGCTGGTAGTTATGTATTTAATTACTACTACTTTTTGTGGTTGCCTTGAAATATTATTTTTTTGTGCACTTTTGTTGCACGTATGCGAGGTATTTCAGAAAATATTTTATGAAGGACATAACAGTTTTGTTTACTTTAGACATGGTGCTTTTACTATAGATCCGATTCCGATAGCCAAATGCTATATATATTTCATATAGGTTAGGGTGTCCCAAAAAAATCAAATTCTTTTTTTTTCAACGCATACCCTGTAATTATGTTTGAATAGTGTCAAAACAATTGTAAATAAATTTTCATGTCATTTGAAATAAAGGAACCCGTGCCGACTTGTCGAAACATGTCAGAATTTGCATCCTTTAGCGCATCACAGCAAAGTTATTGCAGTGCTCGTTATTATTTGTTTGTTTTAGTAGTAAGCGCATTATTTTGATTCAATCAATATGTCAATAGGATTACGCAGTTTTAAAAAGGAAATATTTTTAATTGGGGATGTAAAACATCATATCACTGGTTCAAAACTTCCCTCTAATGGACAAGTATTGGCAGTTTTGTTCTACAACATTCGTGAAGTGAATTTCAGTATTACTGAAAGCGCAAATCTTACTATTCGTGAGTGCATTATTTATTGGGAAAAGGCACGTATACCAACTAAAGCTTTACCTAACTGTGTTAAGAAGTTAATTACATTATACCAAGTTTGGAGAGGTTTGCAGAAAAATGCGAACAAAACACAATACGTGTACGAGCAGCGTCGACAAGAGTTTATTACAAACTTAGACAATTTGTTTGACATTGCACATGCTGACGCGCTTAAATTAATAAAGATAAATGAAGATAAAATCTTCTTGCAGCGCCAGAGAGAGCCAGGTCGACCTGGTTACTTAGCTGGAGTGGACAAAAAATTAGCCGAAAAAGAGGAAAAAGCGCATCTTAGAAACATTGAAGAACAAAAGCGTCGTGCTAATTATTGTTTATCCTTAACTGCTTCGACGATATCTTATCACGAAACTTTATCTTCTGATTCTGAAATAATGGATCTACAAGAAAATTTACCCATCCAAACTGGGAGTGCGCAGTCCGCTACTAAAAAAACTTCTATAAGGAAAAATTTTATCACTCCAAAGTTAGTGGCAGCTTTAGATAGGTGTCAGTTAAGTATGAGAAATTCTGTATTTATTATTGAAGCTACTCTTGAGGCACTTGGACACAATACTGACGAATTTCCTATAAGCAAGTCCTCTATTCAAAGAATTCGCACAGAAAAACGAAAGCAGCGTGCAGAAATTTTTAAAGTCGATTTCCAAAACGAAGTACCAGACATTGTAACTGTCCATTGGGATGGCAAACTGTTGCCGGCTTTAGATGTCCGCAAATGTAGAGAAGAACGTCTCCCGATTGTTATTTCGTATGGTGATAAAGAACAACTTATTGCGGTGCCAAAATTAGACAACTGTACAGGAAGTGAACAGGCACAGGCAGTTTGGAATGCGGTTACTGACTGGAATCTCGAAGATAAAGTGCAAATCCTTTGTTGTGATACTACTGGTTCAAATTCTGGTCGTATTAATGGTGCTTGTGTGCTTCTCGAACAAAAATTTAATCGAGATATGCTTATTTTTGCTTGCCGTCATCACATCTACGAATTGATATTGAAAGGCGTTTTTGAAGCTAAAATTAGTCAAGTTACTAACAATCCTAACATTCCATTATTCAAAAGGTTACAAGAAAACTGGACAAATATCGATCCTAAGAAAGTACAGTATCCTACAGAAAGGTTATCTTACTTGAATGCTTCAGAAATTGACAAACTGCTGGAATTTTATCGAACTGAATTGACTAAGAAAATTGTTAGAAACGACTATAGAGAATTAATAGAGCTTTCAATAATATTCCTTGGTGGAGATACAGAAAAGAAATTTAAGATTCGACCTCCAGGTGCCATGCACCAAGCGCGATGGATGGCGAGGGCAATTTATTTATTAAAAATTTCATTACTTAGCTCTCAATTTATAATGTCTAACAAGGATAAAGCGGCTCTGTTAGACGTCTGCCTTTTCATCGTGACATCCTACGTCAAACCTTGGCTGCAATGTATTTCAGCGGTAAAAGCACCTTACCAGGATTTGTGTTTTCTGAAGACCATGAAGGCTTATGAAACAATTGACAAAATTATCTCAAAAACAGTTTTACAAAAGTTCTGTCAGCATTTATGGTATTTAATTGATGAAGTGGCTGTCTTGTCCCTATTTGACGATGATGTTGACCATGAAAGAAAGGCAAAAATAGTTAATAACTTAGCCAAAGAAAACCCATCAGCCCACAGTAAACGATATATCCCTTCAAAAGATGAACTTTGTGGTTCACTTTACGAGAAAAACATCGATGACTTTGTTTCATTGAAAAGCAAGGCTTTGTTTAATCGACTCAAAATTGATGACAGTTTTCTCAACGAATGTCCTACTTCATGGTCTAGTAATGCTTCATTTCAACATGCTAAAAACAAGGTGCTGACACTGCGAGCAGTTAATGATACAGCAGAAAGAGCGGTTAAGTTAATGCAAGACTTTCATGGCAAAATCACTGTTGAAGACGAACAAAAGACATTTTTACTACGCTGCGTACAAGAACACAGATATGTTTATCCTGACTGTAACAAACAAACTCTAAAACGAAAATTAAATAATTAACATCATTTTAATAATAAATACTTAATAAATATAAGAGACAGGTAAAATAGTGTTTTATTTACTGAATAAACATGAAGGTCTAAACTGTCTTCTATAGTTTCAATACAAACTTTCTGTTAAAAGTTTGGGATCAAGTCGGCACGGGTTATCGTTATCCGATACCAATAATATTTATTATTTTAGTTACTAGTATCAAATAGAAAAAAAATAAGAGGTATGCGTATTTCAAATCGAAAAAAAAAATATCGCCCTTATACCCTGGGACACCCTAATATAGGTATATAACATTCCGTGAAGTATTGTATTTACAGTCACAATTTCTAAGTTCGACTATATTAGAAAGCCAATTACTAGGTAACAGAGTAACGTCGATCCTTTTAATATTTTCTAAACCTTTAATAAACAATTTTAATTGTTAATTGTTAATAAGCAAATTTAATTGTTAATTGTTAATAAACCATTTTATTTGTTAATAAAAAATTTTAATTTTTAATAAAAAATTTTAATTTTTAATTGTTAATAAACAATTTTAATTGCTAATTGTTAATAAACAAAGTCAATGTTAATAAACAATTTTAATTTTTTATACTGTTGCAAAAATTTATCAATTAACTTTGCAGCCAAAAATTTTGAGTCTATATTATTACAGAGTCAAGATATAGGCATTTAAAGATGGTCCGGAATTGCAAATCCCAAACCATGCGTTCGTATTTCTAGAAATATTTAAGGAATTTTTAAGATACTGATATATAAAATCTAAAAAAGATTTATAAAATAATTTCAGTCAAATTAGAGTTGATAAAGGTCGAAGCCGTTCGTGGAAATAATGATTATATTCAAAGGTTTAAGTCACTCACAGAACCTCATACAGCTAGGTAATATGTCAACATTTTCGTTGTAAAAGAGATGGATCAGAGATGGATTTTAATTAATCAGGGTTCGTATTTGCTCACTCATAAGCAGCTCAGGCTCATGAGCAAGAGCCAATTCTTACGTGAGCCCAAAATGGGCTCATGAGCGTGAGCCCATAATTGGCTCATAATAAAGAGCTGCTCACCAGCGTGAGCCTTCAAATTGCTCATATTGAAGAGCTGCTCATGAGGTCTCACGAGCAAAGAGCTCACGAGCTCAACTGTTTAATAAAAAGCGATTTACTAGTTTATTTGCTTTATTTATTTTTATAAACGTTATATGTAAAAATATATAATTTCATATTAAAACAATATAACGAAACAATAATTTGAATTTGAAAAACAAATTTATAAAATAAAACTAGCTGACCCAGCGAACGTTGTTTCCCCTTGCAATTAATTTTCCTGGCGTTCCTTGCGTTGCTCTTGACTTTCATTAGTACGTGTAATTGTATCCTGGTTTCTTACATTTTCATTGTTTTCTGCCGATCTATTTAACCGACAGTTCTAGAGTAATTGTGAATTCCGACTCCGTCGACCAATATTTCCTCCTCGTCCACGAAGACGTGGCATTATTTTTTTTGTGTGTATTCAAGTGAATTCAACAATAATTTAGATTCACAATTTGGTCCACTGGATAACGGTTTTTTAATTATTATACAGTTTTTTGGTATCCATATACATTTATATTAGACATTTAATGCAACGGCAGTTTTACGATTCATTTTAAAGATTTGAAACTTTTTAAACAAATCAAAGTAAGCATGAATAAATTTTAAATTTCTAATATAAATGTGTATGGATACCAAAAAATAAAAAAATAATTAAAAAGACATTATCCAGTGGGCCAAATTGTGAATCTAAACCTTCCTTGAATCCACTTGAACACCCACAAAAAATTTCATCAAAATCGGTTCAGCCGTTTAGGAGGAGTTCACTGTCAACACACGTACAGAAGAATTATATTTATAAGATTATTATTTTTCACAAATAAACAATAAAAATATATTTATTATTTATTTTAGGAACTTGATTATGTCCATATTTTAGTTAGTTCAAGGATTAATATTTTTAATCTTTTTAATGACATGTTTTCACAAAAAAAAATAATAACAAAATCTTAAATTGGGCGCATAAGATCTCATGAGCCGCAGCTCATGAGCCGCAGCTCATACTCTTGCTCACGAGCGTGAGCCCATTTATAACTTAATGGCGGCTCTTGCTCGTGAGCGTGAGCCATCGTATGAAAAGAGTTTTTTGCCGGCTCATGAGCCGTGAGCAGAATGAACCGAAATGAGCCGCTCATGGGTACGCAAATACGAACTCTGATTATAATCACTAGTAAGCAATTTGAAAGAGTACTCTATAAGTATATATATTTAAGTTACTCTTATATTTTCAACAAATTTTTATGTGTAAATAATCATCTTATTTTCGATTCGTTACTTTGAGAGCTGAATTTCCATAAAATAAAAATAAATTACAGTTTCTATCGCATAT
>NC_051846.1:44030331-44038231 GCF_002237135.1 Teleopsis dalmanni
ATTTAGAGAAGTGATAATACCCCAGATTGAATCAATAAATATCGAAAATATAGTAGAAAAGATAGGAACGGAATCAGAGAAGAGGCGAACGATCGAGTCATTTGTGATTAAAGTCCTTAAAGGTGAAGAAATAAGACCTTGAAAGAAAAATCAGAAACTAGGCTAAGAAATAGTGCAATACTCAGATCAAAATCACAAGAGTATGGCTTGAAATGCCTACATAAAGGAAACTGTCCTCGAAATAATACGAAAGCGGTACTAGGAGGATCATGTCTCGTCAAAGAATTGATGTTGAAAAAGTCCATATACTACATATTAATATTAGGGACTCGGGCATTCCACTCCGACGACGGTCGGTCTGATGGTGCACAAAGCAATACACCTGCTCAATACAAAAAACAAAAGCTACTTATGTTATAATTATTTGATCAATATAAGAAGGCACCAGGAATACCAAAGTTTATTGTAGAAAGTTTGAACCTTGTCTAACTTTTCTTTCTCTTTCCCTTTTTTAGATGCAGTTTGTCTCCCCTTGCTCCGTTCACTTGTTTCTCTCTAGTTGACCTTCTAGGTTTTTTTTATACCTTTCTCATGTCTCAGTTTTGTCTATCACTTTTGTCCTGTCGCTCTCTCTCTCTCTCTCTCTCTCTCTCTCTCTCGTCTCTCATCTCTATCTCTCTCTCTCTCTATCTCTCTCTCTCTGGGCTTCCTCACATCTGTCTTTTATCTCTTCAGCATGATTTATTGATAAGTATGTATGAAATTTTGAGTGCCCAAATTATTCCAGTACAAACTAAGATAAACGAAATGTATAATTTTGCATTGGACAAGTTTAGTTTTTGTCTTACAGCAAATACCACTAAGAATATCTCGAATGTCTCAAAGCGAAATATTTATAAATACTCTCAACAAATTTAACCAAAGCTGAAATTTCAATAAGTGTGATTGCGATGTCGATATAGCGATGTCATTTTTCTCCGACAAAATTATGAACATATGTATTTATTTCTGCGGCCCTGCAATCTATTCAATGATTTGAATTGGTCCGCGGTCTTATCTGATCTGGTCTTGACTTACATCTTCGTTTTTATTTTTTTTTTCTGATCAAGAGTACTATTCCATGACCTTTAAATATTTCCCGTATATATTGTTTCGGAAGCAATTTTATTATACTTGTTATAATAAAACCTATCAGATACAAAAAAAAACATAAAATTAAAAAGTTTTTATAGACAAAATATTCAACAACTAATATGGTACAGTAAAAGTATTTTAATTATTTAATTGGTCTACTTGATACGGGCTCATATTAGGAAAACTAAAAATATCATCCAATAAAATGTTCCTAAGACCGATGGTTAAAGAATTCGGAATTGACACGTTAGTTGAAATTTGTTGTTGATTACCGCCATAGATTGCAGTGTATAGAACCTCATTATATTTTTAAACCGAATGGTACTGTTATTACTATTCATATTTTCAAATAAAGTATGAAATTTATTAAAAAAAACCATTAACATCATCGTAATATTTTGATTTTATTAGTTACTATTTAAGAGCAGATGCGCTTTTAAGAGCTGTAATTTATGCATCATCCACATCAAAAAATTTTTATCTTTATATTGAAACTTTAGTCCGTACTAGATAGACAAAGATGTAACTTACAAAGTATCTATTAGACATATTTAAGCTAAACAAAAATTTATGCGACAAAATCTTCAAAAAAAGAAATATTCCCACTAAAAGAAAAGAAATGCTTAAACAACTTCCTAACAAAGGTTTACCCAAAAAAGCTTTACAATTTGATCTACCGATTTTACCTCAACATATCTTAATTCTTTATAAAGTTGCTGATATAAAATATAAAATGACATAAAATGATAATGCAGCCAAAACAAATACTACACATAGTCTCATTACATCGACCAATCTCTCTTCTGCGGCCAATCTAAAAAAATTTGAAAAAACGTTACCCAAACGTATAACATCCATTAAAGAGTCTTAAACCTAATCTCAGATAAAATTATCTTGCAAAAGTCCAAAAGAAATAGAAAAATAATTTGAGGGCGAAAACTTATATTCTGCAACTTATCCAACCATGAGACCAAACATAGCATGGTAGTCGAATCAACAAACTTAAGTCCTGTTTACTATTTCAATAGAATGTCATTATTAAATTCATATTTAACTCGATGGTAATTTCAAAATTCTTTATTTCGAAATTCTTGAAATAATTCCATTCTCTTGAGTATTCCAATCTAAACACGGCAGGTAGGAATTCAGCCATTTGGAATCCTTGGCATTCCAGAACTAAAGAAGCTGACATTTTCTCAATTACATTTCTCTGCTCCGAAATCACTGTCCGTTAAATTAATTAGAGAAATTTCGTTGAAAAAAGAAATCAATAGCAACAAAGTCAAATTAATCATAAGTTTACTTTTCTTTAGTTGTAATGTTAAAAACTGTTGTTAACAGAACAAAATACAAATAACTTTCATAAGTAATTATAGTCTAAAAAGAAACATATTTCTACATCCCGAGAATTTTAAGTGACACAAAATTAAAAATATATCCTTGCAAATGTCTTTGAAATATTTTATGTCAGCGAAATAGTATTAATATCTCCGAACACAAAAATTTTTAATTTTTAAATAAATATTTTTCTGTTATAACAATGTCAACATTTAAGCAAGTTGGCAACGTAAATTAACAGAGTTCTAAGTAAAATTCCTGTTATTTTAATATTACATCCCTTATAAGACCGCCACAGAACTTCCAACTGTTAACTCAATTTAAGCGGCGAATAGCGAAAGTAACATACAGTATAAGTCGGTAACACAGACCAAAATAAAGGATAAAAATCCTGTTTCAAAAATAAATGGAGAGAAATTAAAGCATTTGTGTTTAAATGTATATTCAAATGGTATAAATCTATATTATGCGTGTGTACAGTGTAAACTCTTATAAATCCCTAAATACTCCAGGATTATTAAATAAAGAAATTATTCTATAAGTTTTAGAGAAGAAGTAAATAAAATTTATTTATAAATGTTAATAAGTACACATCCATTTCATCTATACTGTCCTACTGTATTTGTATGACCTCTTATTTGTTGCTGTTTTACATAGAATAACTGTCAATATTTTCAGTATATTGTGAATGTGAGTCAAATATTAAATATACGTTAATCCCGTTAAAAATGTTATGACAATATACTTCTGCACCTATACTCGTAGTATAAATATTCTTTCCAGTAAGAGTCTACTACATATATATAAAATTATGTTTCGATTCGTTATTGGAGTTTAAGCAACGCTATTTAGTAATGCAGGTATTTTTATTTTCACTTAAAAATTATCACAGAGTTCTTGGTTTTGTCAAAAATATACTTGAATGCAGGATTCAATGCCACTTGAATCATCAGTTTTGATTTTCTGAAATGAAGAACTCAAGAAAAGAGAGTTCAACAATCGAGAGTAGAAATTAAAAAATCATAGGCAATTATGACGGGAATACAAACATTCGGTTCCAAAAAATGTTTCAAAGATCGAATCTAACGCTGGCGTCAGTGCATTTCAGTCAATGGAAACTACTTTGAAGGGAGCACTTACTAGAATAGACCACTACTATCAATTTTCTGAATAAACTTTTTATCAAAACAGTATTTTACCGACCGATTTATATAACATAATTGACAAAAACAACACAATGCAAAGCACAAGTATATCTTTGGGCTCATAGTTTATGGAAGGTTCTATTCTATTAACATTATGTATGCTACTATAGCAAAAAAAATGCACAAACCACAAAAGCACGAATTTCATGAGTGAGCGAACTACGTCCACGATTAAAATCATTGTGCCAGCGTTTTGACAAAAAGTCTAAGGTAGTCTAAAGTTATATTTAATAATGTCAAACTTTCCCATGGAAACGTCAGATGACACCTAACAAATATCTGTGTTGCCAAGGCTCAAAATATATATAGTGGTCTTCGTATTTGGACTTGTATAAAAAAAACCCGAGTATTATTTGTTCTTAAGATACGCAATTTATCGCGTCGAGATCGGTGCTGCTGAAATAGCAACAGAGACGCAGAGCCTTTGAAGACGTTTTTAACAATTTATTGGAAAACTTTATAACACATTGGGTAAAAACATCAAAAGTTCCTTTTTGATTAACAATGTTCAATAGCTGTTTTAATTAATTTAATTCATTATAATTCTCATCTTGTTTGTTATTTTTAAAATATAAGTAGACGATTAAAGGCATAAGCTGATTTGAAAATGATTTGTGAAGTTTGCTTTAATATGTTTGAGTATAGTCTGATTTATTTAGTTTGTGTTAACTGTGACGTGACATATATTATTAACATAAATTGTCATCTTTTATGAATAAAAATTTTTGAAATATTTATGTTTAAAGACGCCTTTTAGATTAGAAAAATGTATTAATATGTAATGAAGCTAATGTTTATAGTTTAAAAAGTAGTCGTAAATAAAATTAACTTGAATTTATTTTCGTAAAAATTTTTATATGTTAGTGTGTTGGTGAAATCAGTACTATAAAAACAGCCACATAATCTTCTCTAAAGAACACCTCGAAATGATGTCTTTCTGAGGTAATTTACAATAAATTGGCGGCACATAATTGGTAAAAGAACGGCCATAACTTGAATGGAATGTTTATTTATCATATGTTTATATGATTATAACTTGTATGAAGCAACGTTTTTTCTATAGTTTTGTGTATTGTCATATGCACTAAATGAAAAATAAATTCCAACACTAAATAAAATTCGATACAAAAAATTGTGAATTAAACTCTATTGTTCGAGCGTTCATCAACTTGATCCGAATGGGAAGATAACAAAACCTAAACTAAATTATAATACATTATCTAATGCAGTTTTGTTTGATATATATCCCTAGAAAAGTGCTGCCAAATCAAACTGCAGTTGATTTTTCTTTATATGAAAATTTTGATTATACAATTTCCTTCATTTTTATATCTCTAATCCTTTTGCTTGGAAAATAAGTAATAATTTATTGTAATTAAGGTATTAAGAGTTTATAATTTACGTACATCCTTATCAGAAATAAATCTTTTTACACAATACATGACTGAAGAGTTTTATACTTTTTATAGAATATTATATTGTTTTTACGGGAAAGCTAGCTGTATAAATTTACTGCTTTTTTATGCTTATTATAATATTGTAAATATGATATATATTTAAAAGACAAGTAACGTTTTTATTTATTTTGTATATAAATTTCCTTCATTGAGCAATCAACATGTATGTATATAAAATGAATTAGCTTTATTCTTCTATATATTTCAACATAAAATCCTTTAATGACATAAAGTAGACCGCATAACAGAATTCAATTTCAAAAGGCAACCAGCTTAGATTTAAGGCGAATGCCATGAAATGCATACAGCCAGGGAGCGCATTCGTTATCATTTTTGCTGCAGACTGCAATTGTGTCAACAAGAAAAATTTTACTGCCGTGGCGCGAAATATTTTTTATGATGCAAAATTCCAACCGTTTTAAATCTAAACGAGCAGAAGACAAATTGAGATCACATCATCATCATGTTTACCAGGTAAGCACGTGAAGCATTTATGTGCGCACAGCATCCTCTAAAGTATCGCATACTGGTACATACGTGCGCCCTTGGATCCCGCACGTTAAGAACGACTTAACACAGACCATGCAGAGAAATACAAAAGAACCAAAAAAATTCATTGCTGTTACTCACAGTACCGATGCTGAGTTGAGAATTAAAGAAAACAACTGAAATGCCGACAAAGTAATAAACCAATTAGGACATGAAAGTGATTCCACCGACAGATCCGCCAATGCCAAAGCGATATTTTAGATGAAAATCAGACTTGGTCATATGAAAGCAATGCGTTAAAAATATTTAAGGAAAGTATGTATAGTTTCGCTTAAAACTAGAGTGATTTTTTTCTTCTTAGTACACCTATTCAATTCTTACTGTTGTTGTGAATTATATTGTACCCGTACGCAGCTGATAATATTAAAAAAATTGCTGAATTTGAACTTGCGATCCATTGAAAGAGCCCTAAATTAAATTTTTACTTTTACTACTATTCAAATAAAGTTTATACAATAGTTATGTGATTTGTTAAAAATTCCACTAATAATTTTTAGAATAGAAATAATATCTATTAATAATATCTTTTGCTAAGCTAAGACAAAAGCTGATACCAATCTAAAACTTTTACTACTTCTGAACAGATGAACAATTCGCTTTGTAGCAACTAATTGCATAGTTGATTATGGAGGCAATAGAAACTCTAATTTTTAGGAAAAAATAATGACAGCGATAGAATTCAAAGGTACAATACTAGTTTAAGATATGAGCATAAACCTACAAGAGATTATTTGTAAGTTATATATATTATATGTAAGCTGCTTGGATGAGAGAGAAAAATTTCATAAATAATTTACTTATATATAAGTCCATTTACGTGCAGTATTAATTTTTTTTACTTAAATTTAAGGTACTAAGAAAGTTAAGAAAGGTATTAAGTCTTAAGAAAACAATCATCTAGTCTAATTAATGAAGCCATTAAACAAAAATTTGGGAATACGAATGATCACAGGATAGCAAGCGCCATTCATTGTGATTGGGTGCGTGCTTATGATACTCTCTGTTGATATTTTTGGACAGTGACGTCAAGATTAATACAAATATCTACTGCAAAAAAAAGCTTTTGAATATGTTTTGAAATATTTAGTACCCAAACAGAAATAAGATGTTTTAATTAAAGTCACGACACTGACACAAATCACGCGTCAACTAAAAAGAGCTAAAGCAATATATCATCTCACCCGTACAGTAGTCTTAACATATATGGCCATAAGATGAAAAATACTCTCGACTTCTCCATTTAAGATAACATGCAAGGCAAAATCTGCACTAAAAATTATTAGACTGTTGATTACTATCAAGAATCCGTGCTTGGTGAAGATTGCGACAATTTTTTTTCAATTAGTCGAATTTTTGACTTTGAAAATTAAAAAAAGCAAATGTTCTATTCTGTCTGGAGAATAGACAGATAGCATTACTGCGATATTTTTTCACGAACTGTTGGATAAACTACAATTTACCCACCATTTATTTTTTGTCATAAACGTTCCTAAAATTCCCTTCGCATGAATCATATGACAATCCTGTTTCTTTAGCTAACATTCTATTCTATTTTCATCAGCAAAGACAGTTCCTTTAATTTGTTTCACATTTTCATCACCAACAGACCTGTTCGAACGGCCATAACTAGTGTCGCTTTCAATGTATTTATCAGTATGTGTGACTCTTCCAAAACCGTTAGGACCATTCATAAACTTGCAGATAGTTTTGTCATAGTATTGACAGCAAAACTCATCCTTAATATTTTAAATGATGCTTTACAAATGATCAGAAACTATCCTTGCTGTATGATTGTATCGTCTTTAGTGAGGCACCCTTTCTACCCTTAAGAAATTATCATGACACCACACAAGAAAAGATTTTAATTATTTATAATACGACTCTAGTACGTCATCATTGAGTTCTTTTTGTTGAAACAATCGTTAGGTATATAAATATTAAAGCGTCTAAACTATGCAGTTTATATAACTTCGTAAATAAGTGATCCACTCAATAATTATTTAGCTCCACTTAGAAGAATTTAAGTGACGGAAAAAAGATTTGCCGATCTACTATACTTTAAACATAAAAGGGGTTTTACAATGATAAATGATACAAATTGTCAGGTTTTTCGAATGTTGATCAAGTGAGAAGGAATGAAGATGGTAGCTGTTACCAATTCCATTTAATCACAATTCACAAAATCTCTGATTTTCACATATCACCACTCAAAAAAAA
>NC_051846.1:44038331-44051026 GCF_002237135.1 Teleopsis dalmanni
AATAAAAATTTGTTTAAACGAACTGTTCTTCAAGTTATATTTTAGAAATTGTTTTAAAATTTAACAAGCAGTAGATGAAAAACTTTATAGATTGCAATAATTTATAAGGCTGAAATTATATTTATAGCTTTTTTATTAGTAACCAAATGATCAAATCATAGATAGTTTAGCACCTTCTCTTTTCAAAAAAAAAAAATTAAAGCATTTTATAGCTCACACTACTTCACATCACAAACTATAGAATGAAACTATAGAATCCAGTAACATGAGGTATTCATAAGGAATGATAAATATCGAAAAATTGTTGAAAGATGCAGCTGATAGTACGGCCTATCTTATCCTTTGTTTCACAGACTAGTCTTAATCACAATGTTATTTTGTAAATGTTCAAGAAAACAGTAAATTGCACCATTGAATTCTATTTTTTTGTATAAAATACTTCATCACGGTAGATTGTTGTTGTGATAACCTGCCGAGATCTATAGAACAGATAATATGAAAGATATTACAAATACGTGTGCATGCGTTAAGATGTGGGTTGGTGATGGTAGTGTTAGAGGGTATTGTTTGGAAGCAACAATGGAATAGGTGTAGATGGGCTTTTAATCAAAGTCAATCTAGGTCAAGGTGGAAGACCCTAAGCACTTCAATGTGGCACAGGCAAAGCAAATTTTGTATTAAGTTGTTTCCTTAAAGTGTTTGGGATCAAGAAATGGTCCGTGTAGTAACTATAAATCATATTAGTAAGTAAAAAATAGTGTATATCAAATTGCAGTGTTTAAGATATAGTGTCTGTTCAGACAAAATACAATAAAAACAATTTCAAACGATTGAAACTAATGTTATTAGTCCACCTTGTTATAGCCCGTATTCTGAACATGGCTTGTTTTCGAGTTGAAACTTGGATCATAAGACTGTAGTATGAGATGAGAATGGGAAGTTGATGCCGAATGTAGTTGAGGTCCAGACAAAAGAATTTTTTGTCACTTTAACGTTGTAGAGCCATAAATGAATAGAGCTTGAGTTTGGGGACATAAAAACATATGGGTGACGGCATAATGAGAACAGCTGCAGTAAAGAGGGTACACATTGAGAATGGACATATTTATAAGACAAATATAATTATTAAATATCTGACTATATCCTTATCGAATAGTACTTGCATCACTGGGGAGATGACTTTCAAACAATACTTTGACATCAAAATTGTGGCGAGTGACTTTTCGATGTAAATCTGACCACAGTTGGAAAGCTCTTACGGACTCTAATCGAATTTTATTCTGCCATATAAAATAAGTATAAGACTTAGTTAAGTTTGAAGTGAGGGTGATGCACTGTAGGTACTTGATGTTGTTGTTGTAGTCCGTAGTGATCTACTTGCGTTGTCCCTTTTGGGAATGTTGAATGACTGTTAGTCGTCGAACTTGACGAGTGAGTCTAGAACGTAGACTCTGCTGTTCTTGGACTTTTGTACTTGATCGTCAATAATTTGGGACTTCATTACTTTTGGAAACCATTAGACTCTTAAACTAAATGGAAGTAAAAAATTAAACTCCAAATAATTCAGTCCTGAAAACATAAAAAATTTTAGAGTGTTGTGCACACTTTTAAAAATGTAAGGCAAATCCATATTGATTTGATTTTACCATTATAATGCTTATTAAACTACTTTATATATAATATATTTAAATAGATTTCCTAAGTAAATTTTTATTATTCCATATTCACTTTTAGCGTCCACATAAAGCAACAGCAGATGAGATGACCAAATTCCATTCAGATGAATATGTACGTTTTTTACGATCCATACGACCTGATAATATGTCCGAGTACAACAAGCAAATGCAGCGTTTTAATGTAGGTGAAGATTGTCCAGTATTTGATGGACTCTACGAATTCTGTCAGCTTTCGGCTGGTGGATCTGTAGCAGCAGCTGTAAAACTAAATAAACAAGCATCAGAAATTTGTATAAACTGGGGTGGTGGACTGCATCATGCAAAAAAATCCGAAGCTTCCGGTTTTTGCTATGTTAATGATATTGTATTGGGCATATTGGAACTTTTAAAATACCATCAACGTGTTCTCTATATAGATATAGATGTACATCATGGCGATGGAGTGGAGGAAGCATTTTACACCACTGATCGTGTTATGACAGTCAGTTTTCACAAATATGGGGAATATTTTCCAGGTACCGGTGATTTGCGCGATATAGGCGCAGGCAAGGGCAAATATTATGCTGTAAACATTCCCTTACGCGATGGTATGGACGATGATGCCTACGAGTCTATATTTGTGCCGATTATATCAAAAGTTATGGAAACATTCCAACCTGCTGCGGTTGTGTTGCAATGTGGCGCTGACTCCTTGACTGGCGATCGACTGGGTTGCTTTAATTTAACTGTTAAAGGACATGGCAAATGTGTAGAATTTGTCAAGAAATACAATTTACCGTTCCTAATGGTCGGTGGTGGTGGTTATACCATACGTAATGTATCACGCTGTTGGACTTATGAGACTTCCGTGGCTTTAGGTGTTGAAATAGCAAATGAATTGCCTTATAATGATTATTTCGAATATTTTGGCCCCGATTTCAAATTGCATATCAGCCCTAGTAACATGTCCAATCAAAACACTTCAGAATATTTAGAAAAAATCAAAAATAGGTAAACATTTCTTCAATTTTAATGTTAATGATTAAATTCCATATTTTGTATATATATAGACTATTTGAAAACCTACGTATGCTTCCACATGCACCAGGCGTACAAATGCAAGCTATACCCGAGGATGCTATTAATGATGAATCAGAAGATGAGGATAAAGTTGATAAAGATGAGAGACTACCGCAAAGTGACAAAGACAAACGCATTGTTCCCGATAATGAGTACTCAGATTCGGAAGATGAAGGTGAAGGCGGCAGACGCGATAATCGTTCCTATAAAGGGCAAAGAAAACGCCCACGTCTTGAAAAAGATAATAAGAATTCTACTGATAATTCTGAAATTAAAGATGAAAAAGAGAAAAGTAAGTTAAAATATAAATGATTACTTATTTGCAATTTATAATAATAATTACTTTTATTTTTTTTTCTGTATTAGTGGACACAAATGACACTGAGGATGCAGTTAAAAACGATGAAGCGAAAAAGGATAATATGTGACGTGGTGGACGCAATTGGTTATAGAAGCCAATAAAACGTTTAACCAAATTTTAACTTAGTATCAGTTAGTAATTCTATTTTTCGTTGTCTTCGTCAAGTATATAATTTAGTTTATAAGTTAATGAAGGTACATATGAAACAGATATATTGCAGATCTTGTGCGCAAATTTAACTCAAAATAGTTTCCGTTTGTAACATACATGTTATTTGATTATAATTAATCAATTAAGCAATTTAAGTTCACCTACTGTGAATTGCAATGTAAATGAAAGATTTGAAAATAGATTTTGATGTCCTTTAAATCATATAATATTCTCTAAATATATTATTTTGTAAACACACTTCATCATATATATGTAATAAACCTAAAAAATAAATTTTATTTTAAGCATTTACATCAATAGTTTTATACAAATTTCTGGATCCATATTTTTATATATTCATAAGTAATAGTACTTAAATTAATTATAAATTAAACTTTGCAATTTTTACAAAACGGATAAAGGATATTTATTATTCATAGTTTTAAAAATTTAGAAAAATTTATGATGACAAGAAATTGAAATATACCACGAATAGTTTACAAAAAAAATTTAGTTACGCCTCTATCAGAACTTCCATACGTTACAAACCTATAGTTGTGTCAATTAATTACTATTAACTATATTTTTTTTCGAACAATGAAATAAAATGAAATTTATAATTGTATTTCTATTCAAGAAAAATCCTTCCTTGAACAAGAATCTACAACTAATAACTTTATTATTAAGACATAAATGTGGGCTTAAAAGTTTATGTTTTCGACCGATCAAAGTTTACAATTTAAAAATTTATAAAAAATTCTAATATGCGAGGGTTTCTCGTTATTTTTCTGCTATATAACGGGTATGTTTCAAAGATTTTTTGATTCACCTCAGATTATAATATTTTAATAAGTAATAACATGAACATATTTCAACATATTCAGTTTATGTCTAATATAAAGAACATCCAATTTAACAAATGGCTATTTTTAGTAAACATCCAATTAAATATTCATTTATTTAAATTTAATAAAAACAATTAACCAAAAGTCAAAATGAACGTCCAATTAAACCAATGTCTAATTTAACAATCCAATATCAAATTCAATGAATTTTGATGTCCAATTTAACGAATGTTCAGGTTTAAGTAACAGAACACTAAATTTGATCACTATCCATTTTAACGAATATCAATTTGAAGGAATATTCAATTTAACGAAAGTTTGTTTTTATTGCTAGTCCAATAAAACGAATATCTACTTCAACGATGCTGGCATCTAATATAACGAGTGTTTAACTTAACAAATGTTCAAGTTAAAGAATCTTAAATTTAACGATAAACCAATTGAACGAACGCATGTCAAATTAAAGGAATATTCAATTTAACGAAAGTTTATTTTTAATGCAAGTCAATTTTAACGAATGCCTAGCCTAATAAGACGAAAATCCAATTTAATAAATGTCCTAGGTAACAAATATTCAATTTATCAAATGTTAAATTATCAAATGTGTAATTTGATGTAATTCCAACAATGTAATTCATTGTTGTTGTTGTTGTAGTCCGCAGGTATTTTGGTCGGAAGTTGATCGTCAACCTTGACTCGTGCTTCCGGGACGTATATCCGGTTGTTTTTGGAATCAACAATACTAGGATTGTTGTTGGAGCCAACAATACTAGGATTGTTGTTGGAACCAATAATACTAGGATTGTTGTTGAAATCAACAATACTAGGTTTGTTGTTGGAACCAACAATACTAGGATTGTTGTTGGAACCAACAATACTAGGATTGTTGTTGGAACCAACAATACTAGGATTGTTGTTGGAACCAACAATACTAGGATTGTTGTTGGAACCAACAATATTAAGATTGTTGTTGGAACCAACAATACTAGGATTGTTGTTGGAACCAACAATACTAGGGATGTGTTGGAACCAACAATACTAGATTGTTGTTGGAACCAACAATATTAAGAGATTGTTGTGAACCAACAATTACTAGGAATGTTGGTTGGAACCAACAATTACTAGGATTTGTTGTGGAACCCAAACCAATTACTAGGATTGTTGTTGGAAAACCAACGAATACTAGGATTGTTGTTGGAACCAAACAATACTAGGATTGTTGTTTGAACCAACATACTAGGATTTGTGGAACAACAATACTAGGATTGTTGTTGGAACCAACAATACTAGGATTGTTGTTGGAACCAACAAACTAGGATTGTTGTTGGAAGCAACAATACTAGGATTGTTGTTGGAATCAACAATAGTAGGGTACCAATCAACGATACTAGGGTATTCGTCGAAACCCTAATCGTGGTAACTCAGATATTAAATAATCACAGTCTAAAAGGTGAAAAGTCTCTAGTCTATATAGTAAGTTTCAAAATTTTAAAGGTCTATAGCATATTTTTTATCTGTATATTCAATTTTGAATGTTAATGATCGTATAAAAAAAAGAAACTGTGATAATATAAGTATATATCTACACAAATCTTGTATAAACTTAAGCACATGTTAACACATATCAAGATATATTATGTGCAGTTATGTAGCCAGGGGGTAGGGGTTTAATTAACTGCATTAACTGCACTGAAATGGATTGAAGAATTACACTTACATATATGTATATTTATTATTAATGCATTATATAACTGCTTGATGTAAACAGTTTTTTTTTTTGGTATTACTGAAATAATGTGAAAATTAGGATCAGGAAAAAAATTTCAGTTTACGGGTGTAATTATTAAGCGTTTGTCGCAAAGTATCCAAGTGCGGCTCATCATCTCGGTGTATTCTCATTGTTTGCAGCAAAGATGTTTTTCAGGTATATGGAATTAGTACTACATTGTGGGAGCAATATTTTATATACCCAACCGATGACATATTTGTTATTTATAAAAAAGAAAAAAAGATATCAAAAAATAATTACATTGGACTATAATGATAGATATAGCCTTCTTCTTCTTTGTTCCATTAACTCCCAGTGGAGCATAGGGCCTCAAAATATAGTGATTGCATTCAATTTATTGTTAAAATATTACCGACCAGCTTTCTTACCGACTTAACAGAGTTGTCATTTTGCAAAATTAGGTACTTAGCCAAGTTTATAGAATTGTCAGGTTGATACAACTTTACCTAAGTTTTGCAGAATGACAACTCTGTTAAGTCGGTATAAGAAACGGTTTCCGGTAACTGAATTATAACAATAATTTGAATGCAATCAACTATATTTAAGGCCCTATGCTCCACTGGGAGTTAATGGAACAAAGAAGTAAGACTATATCTATCATTATGTCCAATGTAATTATTTTTTGATGTCTTTTTTTTCTTTTTATAAATACAAATATGGTCATCGGTTGGGTATATAAATATTGCTCCCACAATGTAGTACTAATTCCGCCATACTGGGGAAAACATCTTTGTCAAATTTATGAAAATACGCCGAGATGATGAACCGCACTTGGATACCTTGCGATAATTGCTTAATAATTACACCCGTAAACTGAAATTTTTTTCCTGATCCTGATTTTCACATTATTTCAGTAATACCAAAAAAAAAACTGTTTACATCAAGCAGTTATATAATGCATTAATAATAAATATACATATATGTAAGTGTAATTCTTCAATCCATTTCAGTGCAGTTAATGCAGTTAATTAAACCCCTACCCCCTGGCTACATAACTGCACATAATATATCTTGATATGTGTTAACATGTGCTTAAGTTTATACAAGATTTGTGTGATATTATACTTATATTACACCAGGTTTCTTTTTTATACGCATCATTAACATTCAAAATTTGAAATATAACAGATAAAAAAAAATATCGTATAGACCTTTAAAATTTTGAAACTTACTATATAGACTAGAGACTTTTCACCTTTTAGACTGTGATTATTTAATATCTGAGTTACCACGATTAGGATTTCAACGAATACCCTAGTATCGTTGGTTCCAACAACAATCCTAGTATCGTTGGTTCCAACAACAATCCTAGTATTGTTGGTTCCAACAACAATCCTAGTATTGTTGGTTCCAACAACAATCCTAGTATTGTTGGTTCCAACAACAATCCTAGTATTGTTGGTTCCAACAACAAATCCTTAGTATTGTTGGTTCCAAACAACAATCTAGTATTGTGTCCAACAAACAATCCTAGTATTGTTTGGTTCCAGACAACAATTCCTAGTATGTTGTTCAACAAACAATCCTAGTATTGTTGGTTCCAAACATCCTAGTATTGTTGGTTCCAACAACAATCTTAATTATTGTTTGGTTCCAACAACAAATCCTAGTATTGTTGGGGTTCAACAACCAATCCTAGTATTGTTCGGTTCCAACAACAATTCCTAGTATTGTTGGTTTCCAACAACATCCTAGTATTGTTGGTTCCAACAAACAATCTTTAGTATTGTTGGTTCCAACAACAATCCTAGTATTGTTGGTTCCAACAACAATCCTAGTTATTGTTGTTCCAACAACAATCCCTAGTATTTGTTGGTTCCAACAACAAACCTAGATATTGTTGATTCAAACAACAATCCTAGTTATTATGCGTTCCAACAACAATCCTAGTATTTGTTGGCTCCTAACAACAATCCTAGTATTGTTGATTCCAAAAACACCGGATATTACCGTTACCCGGAAGCACGAGTCAAGGTTGACGATCACTCCGACCAAAAATACCTGCGGACTACAACAAAACCAACAATGAATTACATTGTTGGAATTACATCAAAATTACACATTTGATAATTAACATTTGAATAAATATTGAATATTTTTACTGACATATTAAATTTGGATTTTCGTCTTATTAGGCCATCGTTAAAAAAATTGACTTGCATTAAAAATAAACTTTCGTTAAATTGAATATTCCTTTAATTTGACATGCGTTCGTTCAATTGGTTTATCGTTAAATTTAAGATAATTTAACTTGAACATTTGTTAAGTTAAACATTCGTTAAATTAGATACCAACATCGTTGAAGTAGGTATTCGTTTCATTGGACTAGCGTTAAAAACAAACTTTCGTTAAATTGAATATTCCTTCAAATTGATATTCGTTAAATTGCATACTCTTTAGTATTCTTTAACTTACACCTGAACATTCGTTAAATTGGACATCGAAATTCGTTGAATTTGATATTGAATTGTTAAATTAGACATTGGTTTAATTGGACGTTCGTTTAATTTATGTTGAATTGTGTATTTATTCATTATGACTTTGGGTAAATTGTTTTTATTAAATTTAAATAAATGAATATTTAATTGGATGTTTACTAAAATTAGCCATTTGTTAAATTGGATGTTCTTTATATTAGACATAAACTGAATATGTTGAAATATGTTCATGTTATTACTTATTAAAATATAATCTGAGGTGGATCAAAAAAACTTTGAAACACAGACGTTATATAGCAGAAAAATATCGAAAAAGCCTCGCATATTAGAATTTTTTATAAATTTTTAAATTGTAAACTATGATTAGTCGAAAACATAAAGTTTTAAGCCCGCATTTATGTCTTAATAATAAAGTTATTAGTTGTAGATTCTTGTTGAAGGAAGGATCTTTCTTGAATAGAAATACAATTATACATTTCATTCTATTTAATGGTTCGAAAAAAAATATAGTTAATAGTAATTAATTGACACAGCCATAGGTTTGTAACGTGTCGAAGTTCCTGATAGAGGCGTAACTAAATTTTTTTGTAAACTATTCGTGGTATATTTCAATTTCTTGTCATCATAAATGTTTCTAAATTTTTAAAACTATAAATAATAAATATCCTTTATCCGTTTTGTAAAAATTGCAAAGTTTAATTTATAATTAATTTAAGTACTATTACTTATGAATATATAAAAATATGGATCCAGAAATTTGTATAAAACTATTGATGTAAATGCTTAAAATAAAATTTATTTTTTAGGTTTATTACATATATATGATGAAGTGAGTTTACAAAATAATATATTTAGAGAATATTATATGATTTAAAGGACATCAAAATCTATTTTCAAATCTTTCATTTACATTGCAATTCACAGTAGGTGAACTTAAATTGCTTAATTGATTAATTATAATCAAATAACATGTATGTTACAAACGGAAACTATTTTGAGTTAAATTTGCGCACAAGATCTGCAGTATATCTGTTTCATATGTACCTTCATTAACTTATAAACTAAATTATATACTTGACGAAGACAACGAAAAATAGAATTACTAACTGATACTAAGTTAAAATTTGGTTAAACGTTTTATTGGCTTCTATAACCAATTGCGTCCACCACGTCACATATTATCCTTTTTCGCTTCATCGTTTTTAACTGCATCCTCAGTGTCATTTGTGTCCACTAATACAGAAAAAAAATAAAAATAATTATTATTATAAATTGCAAATAAGTAATAATTAGAATTTTAACTTACTTTTCTCTTTTTCATCTTTAATTTCAGAATTATCAGTAGAATTCTTATTATCTTTTTCAAGACGTGGGCGTTTTCTTTGCCCTTTATAGGAACGATTATCGCGTCTGCCGCCTTCACCTTCATCTTCCGAATCTGAGTACTCATTATCGGGAACAATGCGTTTGTCTTTGTCACTTTGCGGTAGTCTCTCATCTTTATCAACTTTATCCTCATCTTCTGATTCATCATTAATAGCATCCTCGGGTATAGCTTGCATTTGTACGCCTGGTGCATGTGGAAGCATACGTAGGTTTTCAAATAGTCTATATATATACAAAATATGGAATTTAATCATTAACATTAAAATTGAAGAAATGTTTACCTATTTTTGATTTTTTCTAAATATTCTGAAGTGTTTTGATTGGACATGTTACTAGGGCTGATATGCAATTTGAAATCGGGGCCAAAATATTCGAAATAATCATTATAAGGCAATTCATTTGCTATTTCAACACCTAAAGCCACGGAAGTCTCATAAGTCCAACAGCGTGATACATTACGTATGGTATAACCACCACCACCGACCATTAGGAACGGTAAATTGTATTTCTTGACAAATTCTACACATTTGCCATGTCCTTTAACAGTTAAATTAAAGCAACCCAGTCGATCGCCAGTCAAGGAGTCAGCGCCACATTGCAACACAACCGCAGCAGGTTGGAATGTTTCCATAACTTTTGATATAATCGGCACAAATATAGACTCGTAGGCATCATCGTCCATACCATCGCGTAAGGGAATGTTTACAGCATAATATTTGCCCTTGCCTGCGCCTATATCGCGCAAATCACCGGTACCTGGAAAATATTCCCCATATTTGTGAAAACTGACTGTCATAACACGATCAGTGGTGTAAAATGCTTCCTCCACTCCATCGCCATGATGTACATCTATATCTATATAGAGAACACGTTGATGGTATTTTAAAAGTTCCAATATGCCCAATACAATATCATTAACATAGCAAAAACCGGAAGCTTCGGATTTTTTTGCATGATGCAGTCCACCACCCCAGTTTATACAAATTTCTGATGCTTGTTTATTTAGTTTTACAGCTGCTGCTACAGATCCACCAGCCGAAAGCTGACAGAATTCGTAGAGTCCATCAAATACTGGACAATCTTCACCTACATTAAAACGCTGCATTTGCTTGTTGTACTCGGACATATTATCAGGTCGTATGGATCGTAAAAAACGTACATATTCATCTGAATGGAATTTGGTCATCTCATCTGCTGTTGCTTTATGTGGACGCTAAAAGTGAATATGGAATAATAAAAATTTACTTAGGAAATCTATTTAAATATATTATATATAAAGTAGTTTAATAAGCATTATAATGGTAAAATCAAATCAATATGGATTTGCCTTACATTTTTAAAAGTGTGCACAACACTCTAAAATTTTTTATGTTTTCAGGACTGAATTATTTGGAGTTTAATTTTTTACTTCCATTTAGTTTAAGAGTCTAATTGGTTTCCAAAAGTAATGAAGTCCCAAAACGAGCCGTCAATATTGACGATCAAGTACAAAAGTCCAAGAACAGCAGAGGCTACGTTCTAGACTCACTCGTCAAGTTCGACGACTAACAGTCATTCAACATTCCCAAAAGGGACAACGCAAGTAGATCACTACGGACTACAACAACAACATCAAGTACCTACAGTGCATCACCCTCACTTCAAACTTAACTAAGTCTTATACTTATTTTATATGGCAGAATAAAATTCGATTAGAGTCCGTAAGAGCTTTCCAACTGTGGTCAGATTTACATCGAAAAGTCACTCGCCACAATTTTGATGTCAAAGTATTGTTTGAAAGTCATCTCCCCAGTGATGCAAGTACTATTCGATAAGGATATAGTCAGATATTTAATAATTATATTTGTCTTATAAATATGTCCATTCTCAATGTGTACCCTCTTTACTGCAGCTGTTCTCATTATGCCGTCACCCATATGTTTTTATGTCCCCAAACTCAAGCTCTATTCATTTATGGCTCTACAACGTTAAAGTGACAAAAAATTCTTTTGTCTGGACCTCAACTACATTCGGCATCAACTTCCCATTCTCATCTCATACTACAGTCTTATGATCCAAGTTTCAACTCGAAAACAAGCCATGTTCAGAATACGGGCTATAACAAGGTGGACTAATAACATTAGTTTCAATCGTTTGAAATTGTTTTTATTGTATTTTGTCTGAACAGACACTATATCTTAAACACTGCAATTTGATATACACTATTTTTTACTTACTAATATGATTTATAGTTACTACACGGACCATTTCTTGATCCCAAACACTTTAAGGAAACAACTTAATACAAAATTTGCTTTGCCTGTGCCACATTGAAGTGCTTAGGGTCTTCCACCTTGACCTAGATTGACTTTGATTAAAAGCCCATCTACACCTATTCCATTGTTGCTTCCAAACAATACCCTCTAACACTACCATCACCAACCCACATCTTAACGCATGCACACGTATTTGTAATATCTTTCATATTATCTGTTCTATAGATCTCGGCAGGTTATCACAACAACAATCTACCGTGATGAAGTATTTTATACAAAAAAATAGAATTCAATGGTGCAATTTACTGTTTTCTTGAACATTTACAAAATAACATTGTGATTAAGACTAGTCTGTGAAACAAAGGATAAGATAGGCCGTACTATCAGCTGCATCTTTCAACAATTTTTCGATATTTATCATTCCTTATGAATACCTCATGTTACTGGATTCTATAGTTTCATTCTATAGTTTGTGATGTGAAGTAGTGTGAGCTATAAAATGCTTTAATTTTTTTTTTTTGAAAAGAGAAGGTGCTAAACTATCTATGATTTGATCATTTGGTTACTAATAAAAAAGCTATAAATATAATTTCAGCCTTATAAATTATTGCAATCTATAAAGTTTTTCATCTACTGCTTGTTAAATTTTAAAACAATTTCTAAAATATAACTTGAAGAACAGTTCGTTTAAACAAATTTTTATTTATATTATACACAGTTTTCCAAGTAAAATTTA
>NC_051846.1:44051126-44080021 GCF_002237135.1 Teleopsis dalmanni
ACACAATTGCAGTCTGCAGCAAAAATGATAACGAATGCGCTCCCTGGCTGTATGCATTTCATGGCATTCGCCTTAAATCTAAGCTGGTTGCCTTTTGAAATTGAATTCTGTTATGCGGTCTACTTTATGTCATTAAAGGATTTTATGTTGAAATATATAGAAGAATAAAGCTAATTCATTTTATATACATACATGTTGATTGCTCAATGAAGGTAATTTATATTCAGAATAAATAAAAACGTTACTTGTCTTTTAAATATATATTATATTTAACATACAATATAATAATAAGCATAAAAAGCACTAAATTTATACAACTAGCTATCCCGTAAAAACAATATAATATTCTATAAAAAGTACAAAACTCTTCAGTCATTATTAGTATACTAATTAAAATGTATTGTGTAAAAAGATTTATTTCTGATAAGGATGTACGTATTTCATAAACTCTTAATACCTTAATTACAATAAATTATTACTTATTCTCCGAACAAAAGGATTAGAGATATAAAACTGAAGGAAATTGTATAATCAAAATGTTCATATAAAGAAAAATCAACTGCAGTTTGATTTGGCAGCACTTTTCTAGGGATATATATCAAACAAAACTGCATTGGATAATGTATCATAATTTAGTTTAAGTTTTGTTATCGTCCCATTCGGATCAAGCTGAATGACGCTCGAACAATAGAGTTTGGATCACGATTATTCGTATCGAATTTTATTTAATGATGGAATTTATTTTATGTTTAGTACATATGACAATACAAAAATCTATCGAAAAACCTTGCTTCATATAAGTTATAATCATATAAACATATGATAAATGAACATTCCATTCAAGTTATGGCCGTTCTTTTACCAATTATGTGCCGCCAATTTATTGTAAATTACCTCAGAAAGACATCATTTCGAGGTGTCCTTTAGAGAAGATTATGTGGCTGTTTTTATAGTACTGATTTCACCAACACACTAACATATAAAAATTTTTACGAAAATAAATTCAAGTTAATTTTATTTACGACTACTTTTTGAACTATAAACATCGGCTTCATTACATATTAATACATTTTTCTAATCTAAAAGGCGTTTAAACATAAATATTTCAAAATTTTTATTCATACAAAATGACAATTTATGTTAATAATATATGTCACGTCACAGTTAACACAAACTAAATAAATCAGACTATACTCAAACATATTAAAGTAAACTTCACAAATCATTTTCAAATCAACTTATGCCTTTAATGGTCTGCTTATATTTTAAAAATAACAAACAAGATGAGAATTATAATAAATTAAATTAATTAAAATAGTTATTGAACATTGTTAATCAAAAAGGAACTTTTGATGCTTTTACCAAATGTGTTATAAAGTTTTCCAATAAATTGTTAAAAACGAGTCTTCAAAGGCTCTGCGTCTCTGTTGCTATTTCAGCAGCACCGATCTCGACGCGATAAATTGCGTATCTTAAGAACAAATAATACTCGAGTTTTTTTTATACAAGTCCAAATACGAAGACCACTATATATATTTTGAGCCTTGGCAGCACAGATATTTGTTAGGTGTCATCTGACGTTTCCATGGGAAAGTTTGACATTATTAAACATAACTTTAGACTACCTTAGACTTTTTGTCAAAACGCTGGCACAATGATATTAATCGTGGACGTAGTTCGCTCACTCATGAAATTCGTGCTTTTATGGTTTTTGGATTTTTTTTGTTACAGTAAGATGCATAATATTAATAGAATAGAACCTTCTATATACTATGAGCCCAATGATATACCTGTACTTTACATTGTGTTGTTTTTGTCAAATACGTTATATAAATCGGTCGGTAAAATACTGTTTTGATAAAAAGTTTATTTAGAAAATTGATAGTAGTGGTCTATTCTAGTAAGTGTTTCCTTCGAAGTAATTTCCATCGACTGAAATGCACTTACGCCAGCGTTAGATTCGATCTTTGAAACATTTTTTGGAACCAAATGTTTGTATTCCCGTCATAATTGCCTATGATTTTTTAATTTCTACTCTCGATCGTGTAAGTCTCTTTTCTAAAGTTCTTCAGTCGCGGAAAATCATAACTAACGAATACGGTGGCATTGAATCCTGCATTCAAGTATATTTTCGACAAAACCAAGAACTCTGTGATAATTTTTAAGTGAAAATAAAAATACCTGCATTACTAAATAGTGTTGCTTAAACTCCAATAACGAATCGAAACATAATTTTATATATAGTAGACCCTTACTGGAAAGAATATTTATACTACGAGTATAGGTACAGAAGTATATTGTCATAACATTTTTAACGGGATTAACGTATATTTAATTTTTGGCTCACATTCACAATATATTGAAAATATTGGCAGTTATTCTATGTAAAACTCTTTTCAGATTGAAATTTATTTTAAAAGAAGTAATAGGACGGTATAGATGGAATGGATGTGTACTTATTAACATTTATAAATAAATTTTATTTACTATTTCTCTTAAACTTACAGAATAATCTCTTTATTTAATAATCTTGGAGTATTTAGGGATTTATAAGAGTTTACACTGTACACACGCATACTATAGATTTATACCATTTAAATATACATTTATATACAAATGCTTTAATTTCTCTCCATTTATTTTTGAAACAGGATTTTTATCCTTTATTTTGGTCTGTGTTACCGACTTATACTGTCTGTTACTTTCACTATTCACCGCTTAAAGTAAGTTAACAGTTGGAAGTTCTGTGGCGGCCTTATAAGGGATGTAATATTAAAATAATAGGAATTTTACTTAGAACTCTGTTAATTTGCGTTGCCAACTTGCTTAAATGTTGACATTGTTATAACAGAAAAATATTTATTTAAAAATTAAAATTTTTGTGTTCGGAGATATTAATACTATTTCGCTGACATAAAATATTTCAAAGACATTTGCACGGATATATTTTTTAATTTTGTGACATTTAAAACTCTCGAGATGTATATATATATTTGTTTTCAGACTATAATTACTTATGAAAGTTATTTGTATTTTGTTCTGTTAACAATAGTTTTTAACATTACAACTAATGAAAAGTAAACTAATGATTAATTTGACTTTGTTGCTGTTGATTTCTTTTTTCAACGAAATTTCTCTAATTAATTTAACGGACAGTAATTTCGGAGCAGAGATGCGTTATTGAGAAAATGTCAGCTTCTTTAGTCCTGGAATGCCAAGGATTCCAACTGGCGGAATTCCTACTTTTGCCGTGTTTACATTGTAATACTCAAGAGACTGAAATTATTTCAAGAATTTCGAAATAAGGAATTTTGAAATTACCATCGAGTTAAATATGAACTTAGTAAGGACATTCTATTGAAATAGAAGACAGGACTTAAGTTTGTTGGTTCAACTTCCATGCTATGTTTTGTCTCATGTTTGGATAAGTTGCAGAATATAAGTTTTCGCCTTCAAATTATTTTTCTATTTCTTTTGGACTATTGGAAAGTAATTTTATCTGAGATTAGGTTTAAGACTCTTTAATGGATGTTATGCGTTTTGGGTAACGTTTTTTTAATTTTTTTTTTAGATTGGTCATAGAAGAGAGATTGGTCGATGTAATGAGACTATGTGTAGTATTTGTTTTGGCTTCATTATCATTTTATGTCATTTTATATTTTATATCAGCAACTTTATAAAGAATTAAGATATGTTGAGGTAAAATCGGTAGATCAAATTGTAAAGCTTATTTGAGTGAACTTTTGATGGGAAGTTGTTTCAGTACTTATTTACTTTTAGTGGGAATATTTCTTTTTTTGAAGATTTTGTCGCATAGATTTTTGTTTGGCTTAAATATGTCTAATAGATACTTTTTGAGTTACATCTTTGTCTCTCTAGTACGGATAAAGTTTCAATATAAAGATAGAAAATTTTGATGTGACTGATGTATAAATTGCAGCTCTTAAAAGCGCATCTGCTCTTGAATAGTAACTAATAAAATCAAAATATTACGATGATGTTAATGGTTTTTTTTAATAAATTTCATACTTTATTTAAAAATATGAATAGTAATGACAGTACCATTCGGTTTAAAAATGTAATGAGGTTCTATACACTGCAATCTATGGCGGTAATCAATAAAAACTTTCAACTAACGTGTCAATTGCGAATTCTTTAACCATCGGTTTTAGGAAGATTTTATTGGATGATATTTTTAGTTTTCCTAATATGAGACCGTATCAAGTAGACCAATTAAATAATTAAAATACTTTTACTGTACCATATTAGTTGTTGAACATTTTTGTCTATAAAAACTTTTTAATTTTATGTTTTTTTTGTATCTGATAGGTTTTATTATATATAAGTATGATAAAATTGCTTCCGAAACAATATATACGGGAAATTTTTAAAGGTCATGAAATAATACTCTTGATCAGAAAAAAAAATAAAAACGAAAATGTAAATCAAGACCAGATCAGATAAGACCGCGGACCAATTCAAATCATTGAATAGATTGGAGGGCCGCAGAAATAAATACATATGTTCATAATTTTGTCGGAGAAAAATGACATCGCTATATCGACATCGTAATTACACTTATTGAAATTTCAGCTTTGGTTAAATTTGTTGAGAGTATTTATAAATATTTCGCTTTGAGACATTTGAGATATTCTTAGTGGTATTTGCTGTAAGACGAAAACTGAACTTGTCCAATGCAAAATTATATATTTCGTTTATCTCAGTTTGTACTGGAATAATTTGGGCACTCAAAATTTCATACATACTTATCAATAAATCATGCTGAAGAGATAAAAGACAGATGTGAGGAAGCCCAGAGAGAGAGATAGAGAGAGAGAGAGAGAGAGCGACAGGAAAAAACAAAAGTGATAGACAAAACTGAGAATTGAAAAAGGTATGAAAAAAACCTAGAAGGTCAACTAGAGAGAAACAAATGAACGGAGCAAGAGGAGACAAACTGTACCTAAAAAAGGGAAAGGGAAAGAAAAGTTAGACAAGGTTCAAACTTTCTACAATAAACTTTGGTATTCATGGTGCCTTCTTATATTGATCAAATAATTATAAAATAAGTAGTTTTTGTTTTTTGTATGGAACAGGTGTATTGCTTTGTGCACCATCAGACAGACCGTCGTCGGAGTGGAATGCCCGAGTCCCTAATATTAATATGTAGTATATGGACTTTTTCAACATCAATTCTTTGACGAGACATGATCCTCCTCGTACCGCTTTCGTATTATTTCGAGGACAGTTTCCTTTATGTAATCATTTTAAGCCATACTCTTGTGATTTTGATCTGCGTATCTGCACTATTTCTTAGCCTAGTTTCTGATTTTTCTTTCAAGGTCTTATTTCTTCACCTTTAAGGAATTTAATTACAAATGACTCGATCGTTCGCCTCTTCTCTGATTTCGTTCCAATCTTTTCTACTATATTTTCGATATTTATTGATTCAATCTGGGGTATTAACACTTCTCTAAATGTGCATCACATATTACAGTAAAAAAAAGAGTGTTCTGCGAACATAAAAGTATGAAGTTTTGTATGAAGCAATTTTGCGAAGATAAGTTCCCTATAATTTTCATTAAAAATTGAATGGAAAATAAAAAAGAAAATGTTTGGAAACGTATTCCTAAAATAACAAATTATTCAATATTTTAGTTTAAGTTCTTAATATCTCAAATTAAATAAATCATGTTAAATATTTACCTACAGTATTTCTATTTACCTTCTATGGAATAAAAAGTGTATCTTGCAATAAATGTCAAAAGCATTTCTTTTTTGTGAATTTACGAATCGATTCAATGGAGCAATTAATATGAGAATCACATTTTGCAAATATTGTTACAAAGTTTCCAGTTAAAACTAAGATTAACAAAACACAATTTATTTTCTGTCAATGTCCATAAACTGAATATTCAATATTTAAAAGGATAAAAAGTTTGCCTAGAAGAAATCATTTATTCACAGATAAGCAAAAACATCTTAAGTATCTACAATACTTTTTAATTTTTTGCTTATAAAATTTAAAGCCCATAAAATTTATATTCATGTGATGAACTATTTTATAGCAGTTTAATTTACTCTTTTATGTCATATGGAAAATAAAATTAAATACTTTTATTTACTTTTGAATGAGATAAATAAAAAATTCTTTGGAATGAATTTCATAAATTTTCCTAGTAATTTATCAATATAAATTTTAATATAAGTTCCATTACATTTTCTGCAAAATTTATAGCTTAATTAAGGAAAATACTCGTAGTATGTAATAATTTTCATGTTTTATTTTTTTAAAATTTTTAAACAATTTTCATATAATAAGCTTTCACGTTTTTTAATGCAATTTTAATTTTTATAATATTTTATAGTCAAAATCACTAAAATATAATTTCTACCATATTTAGATAAATCTAAGTTCATTCACTTTAATTTTGAAGGTAAATTGTTAATTAGGATTAGTTCTTATTTCTTAAGAAAATTGTTTTAAAAAGATAGTATTTCCAAGAAATCAATAAGAATACATATTTAAGTATTATAAAAAATATTAATTAATTTAAATTCATATGAGGTTCACAGTTCTTTAATAGCATTTTTTAAAAAATCCTTAATGTTTATATCATGTAACATTTTTCACACCTAGTCTCGAAGAATCTTTTTCCCGGTGGTTTACTTGTTTTAAACAAGAATATACTGGTATCGATGACACGGAATGCTCTGCTTTGCATTAGGTGGTTCCTTTAAAAAAGTTTAAAAAAGAGTATTAAATTATTTTGAATTGCCATAAAGTAAAATAAAGTTCTAGGGGATAACTGCTATCTCATACATATGAAAAGACAGCGTATTCGTCATTTTGCCTAAATGTGGATATGGGAAACCGCTATTAAATTGGGTACCACTTCAACTCACAGTTAAAGTTTTAGAGCCCTGCTCAGACTTTTTGATATGATGTGATATAATGCATGAAATGTAAACTCATCACTACACTTCAATATAAAATTCGTCAGCTTAATGGACAGCAACCAGTGAAAACCATCCAAAGCGACTTAAAATGCGCCTGGTAAGAATATAGTTTACATATTTTTTCCAACAAAAAGTATACAATAATCCAAGATTTCTCGAATTTGAGTAACAAATAATGTTTCCAAATAATGAAGAAAAAGTTCTCTTTCATCGAAAGCATATACCGTGTTACAAATCTTTAGTTATGCTGGTTAAAATGCATTAAATGCAATTTTAACAGTTTTCTCATCTACCGTATTTCGAAAGGATGCTGCAAGAAATGCAGCTCTAACGAAGATATGAGTGTCGAAACTTGAATCTATTTTGACGTAAGTCGTGTTATAAAAAATGTATCGAAATATTAGAGAAACATTGAAGTGATTGGATCACTTTAAAAAGTCACGATGTTGTTGACTAAATTGTTGCGTGATTTGTTTTATTAGTCATTCTATGAACATCCCTCTAAAGATTTCTTTAAATACTAAATACGATAGTTATAAAATTTTTTTTTCTGCTCACTTAACCAATCTCAGATCAGTAAGTATGAATTTCATCAAACAATTTTTATTTTATATTTATTATTAAAATTATTAACGTGGAATCGTCCAACAGCCAGTACTGCGGCCAGAAGAGTCCTATTATACCAATTTCACAAAACCCTTTAAAGCTTTGTGAACAAAGTCCAGAAGTAAAGAAGTAAAAAAGAGCTCTTAATGTGATCTGGTGATTCAAATTCCAAATGAAATAAGTGTTTTCTGTGCGTTGTTAAAGCTGGACAATCACAAAGAATATGCTTAGTAATTTTCTCATCTTCGACAGATGATCTGCATTCCGAATTAGCAGATAATTGAAGTTCACGAAGATAATATATCAGATATTATGAGGAAATGTAGTACCTAAGACATTTCTGGTTACCTAAAGATGGTAGATAAGCAAAATGATTAATTAAGACAGGGTTTTACTTTTTCAAATTAAAGCTTTTGTATACTGTAAAAAGCTTTATGTTGAGAGTTTCATGGGGTACCAAACACTACAAATATTGTAATAAAGTCAAGATAAGTAAAATCAAAATCTTATAAATACCTGCAATAAACCAGTATGACAATTAACCCACTAACACCACCTCTTAGGAATGAAAGAAGAAGATTTCCACAGGAAAGTGAAAAATTCATTGCAGTAATTCAGAGAAGAGTAATGTGAGCGAGAGGCTTAATATCTAGCGAACTACCATAAGTTTATCTGAGCCAGAAAGCAAAGTCTGCATTCCGAATTAGCAGATAATTGAAGTTCACGAAGGTAATATATCAGATATTATGAGGAAATGTAGTACCTAAGGCATTTCTGGTTACCTAAAGATGGTAGATAAGCAAAACTATTAATTAAGACAGGATTTTACTTCTTCAAATTAAAGCTTTTGTATACTGTAAAAGGCTTTATGTTGAGAGTTTCATGGGGTACCAAACACTACAAATATTGTAATAAAGTCAAGATAAGTAAAATCAAAATCTTATAAATACCTGCAATAAACCAAAAGAAATTTAACTCAGTATTTTTTTTGTATAAATTTATAAGATACAAAGCTATTGGAACCAGAAAGTTTTATTTCCAAATCATGTTGTTGTTTTTCTTTTTGTTTTAAAAAAAAGGGTTGGAAGTAGTCACCGCGTCACTGCATCCTCGAGGATTAGACGAGTAGCAGTTAAGAATGCCAATATGTCCTTTGGAGAGATGTTGCCTAATTCCGTTATAAGCGGATAGGCAATGGATAAGTAGCGAAGTCTGAGTCTTGCAAGACTATCACAGTGACACAAAATGTGTTCTGCTGTTTCCTCTTCTTCGTAACAAAGTCTACAGCTGTCGTCTCCAGTAACACCTAGATTCAATAAATGTTTTTTAACTCCGCAGTGTCCAGTTAGAAATCCTGTGACAAGTCGTATGCCACTTCTGTTCAGCATAAGTAGCTCCCTAGTTCTGGCTTTTGATCGAAACGGCATGGATTCTTTTGCTTGTCTGCAGGTAATTGTATTATCCCAATCATTCTGAGCTGCTCTTTCCAGCCATTCATTAGTTTTAAGTTTGAAAAAGCTCCACGAAGGACCGCAAAATGGTTGTGGCCCAATATAATATGAGGCCGCCCCTTTTCTCGCTAGTTCATCTGCTTTTTCGTTTCCTTCAAAACCGCTGTGGCCTGGAATCCATATTAAGTGGACTCTGTTCCTTCCAGCAAGGCCTTTGAGAAGTAGAAGGCATTCCCACACTAATTTTGAGGTTACTTGAGGTGAGCGTAGTGCTAGGAGTGCCGCATATCATGTTATTTTCTTTTCCGACATCTTTTGGTTCTAAAATAAAGTTGATTTATTTCAATAAAATTTCGTAAAGTTTGATTATGAAGTATTTTGTCAGAATTTATATTAATTGGCACAAATATAATAGTACATAAAATAAATAAACTTCCACAAAATACCTTACAGATAAAATTAATGTGTTCACATTATGAAGAAACCAAAGATTTTTTTTTTCTGCCAGGTGGAAAGCATCGAAAGTCCCAGTATGACAATTAACCCACTAACACCACCTCTTAGGAATGAAAGAAGAAGATTTCCACAGGAAAGTGAAAAATTCATTGCAGTAATTCAGAGAAGAGTAATGTGAGCGAGAGGCTTAATATCTAGCGAACTACCATAAGTTTATCTGAGCCAGAAAGCAAAGTCTTTGCACAGAGGCGATATCGTAATCGATGAAGTTCTACTGAGATATGATTATTGTTAGTTGAAGAAAAAACCAAAGGTTGTTTTGTGTACTTGTATTTTATTTACTTTTATAGAGTAAGACTCCGACTTCTCGGATACGTCAATGTGATGACAGTTTTCTGTAAAAGTAGCTGTATATTGTATATAATATCAATTCTTAAGTTATATTGGCATATAGAATAGTGCAGAAAATTGTTAATGTATATAAAAATGCATTATTAAATTGGTATATCTAGAATTTCAAAATACTTTCATTTATATTCTTAAGACTCGAAATAAAAAAAGTTGATATAAATGAGAAGTTAATATGATACAGAAGTTGATATAAAGACGATTGCATCTAATTCAATATTCCGAGCTTTTAAATTACCAAGAGAAACGAAAATAAGTATCTAAATAAAGTATTAATATATACACAAGTAATCAGGCAAAGCTATATTGCATTAGGCACAGTGCTCTCGACTAAGTTAAGCAATATTTAATCATATCAAAATTTAGCTCTATGAATACTAATAAAATTGATGTTATAGTAAGACATGGAAGTGACGTGTAACAAGTTGGGATATATATAAGGATATTAAAATGTGTTGTGCATGACTAGTATTTGAGCTATACTAACAACGTAATAATTGACAAATAAATTTTTACTAATAATTACTAATTTACTAATAATTGACAAATAAAATTTACTTGATATTCAGACATCTGAGTTGGTGAATCAGCACCTTTACTCTATTTTATCTGTGGACAGTTTTAAGTCACACTAAATACGGGGCTTTACGGGGCTTTATAATATGATGGATCTGATGTCTTTGTATCTGCCTGTGTTTATCAAATTTCGCTGTATTTTTAGGATACTGAGAGTTGGATTATTGTGACTGTCAATTGTATTGAACAGTTTCAGAGCACGATCTTTAATGTATTTTTCAACTGAATCCACTAAGTAGATTAAATAAAGATAGTATTTCAAAAATATATAACTATTCAATGGATTTAAAGAATTTTAAACCATGGTACTGAAAATCGTTCTCGCTAAAATTATAAACTCCACTTAATTTCGTTTTTAATGACTTTTTAAACTCAATAAACTGTTACCGCAGATTGCCTTCGCTTGTTAAAAAGCTTCGTGCTTATTTCAAAATTATTTTAAAAGATATTAATAATTCCTGCAATGAAATGAAATCACTATCTAGCACACTTAAATCTTCATACATTTATTATCTCGATTATATGAGTGAATGTCTCTTAGCATCTTAAATGCACGTAATAAACGAAATGGCTTAGAAAAATGCCAGGAAGAAAAAACTGTGCGGAAAAAATTAATGGAAATTGAAAATTTATTAGAGAACAAAGCGAGATAAAAGCTGTATGCACTAGTTTTCTTAACGGTTGCATTATAAACTTTTTTCACAGGAAATGGTGTTATGCGATAACACATTTAAAGGCTGCACTTGCACCACTCTAGTACACATAGATATCGCCGATTCATGCACAAGCACAATGGAACGACAATGCCTGAACTACAAAAGCATTAGTTAGGTGACTCCTTTGAGTGCATATTTTAGTGAGTGCAGCAAATATTTATGTATTCGTGTGATGAAACAATTCCTAACAAAAGGATGCATAAAGGAGAGGCATAAGCACTGTAGATATTGAGGAGTCTTAGTAGCAGAAAAAATTCATTGCAACTGGAATACAAAATGTCTTTTGTATCGTGTTAAAAAACAATTTTAAAACAATGTGCTTGGCAAATCTTTATGCTCTCAGTCTTGATAATATACGTACTATATTATAACTACCACAATTCTTTAACATATCAAATCACAAATATTACTGTTGTTGTGCTGCTGATGTTGTCATGATACCAAATATTTTCTGTACGCTTACTTAGTTTTTATGGCACTTATAGTGAAGCAATATGTGCACATATATTATTCTTTTATATTTTTGGAGTACGTCTTCAATGGTCCCTACATAGTAAAGTATTGGTAGTTTTGGTTTGAGCAAATTTTTGGCAATACTTTTGGGTTACAAGTAATATATTTGGTGAGGTTACTAAGGTTGTCATACAGACCTATAGCAGACTCATTTATTTTCAACTGTCTACAATATTTCCATATGTCATTATTGGTGAATCTCGCGTGCATATACGCAAAGGCGTAACTTGGAAGGTGTGTAATGGGTGAGGCAGGCAAAATATATTTTCATTTAAATATAAATTATACGTGTATAAACGTAAAAACAATTTTTTTTTATTTTTATTTAATTTGAACAGATTATTTTCAATAAAGACATGTTACATGGCAATGTTCTCATTGCCTTCATTGAAGCAGTTTATTTGATTTAAGTGGCTAATGAAGTTGATTAACCCTTAAAAAATAACTTTTGTACTTTCCAACTTAATTAAGAATAAATGAAAGGAAATTACACCAAAAATGTCGAATGCAACATTGCCAAATATATTTCCCAAAAGGGAAATAATCGAAATTTGATATTTGATATATAAATTTGATATATATTTCCCAAAAGGGAAATGATCAAAATTTCAAATATTTGACACATGAAACAAAATGCACATAAATAAAAAAACAAACAAGTCAAATAAACTACTGTTAAGAATTTTTTAAAATGTTTGTTTTTTATAAGTGAAATATATAATTGATATATAAAAATTATAAATAAGTTTAGAAATCAATTATATATATTTGATATCATTCAGAGGCGTCGCTAGGCGTCAGCGATGTCGGCGACCGCCGACGGCCTCACGCCCTCAGGGGCCTCGCAAAAAGTTACCGACTGTGGATTCTAAGCACTTAGTAAATATTTTGAACAATTTGGTTTGATAATGGCATTAACCATATTCAAATATTTCCGAATGTTTATATAGTAGCCAGATTCATGTTCACAGTTCCAGTCAGTATAGCTTCGACGGAAAGAAGCTTTTCAAATTTAAAATTGATTAAGACGTACTAGAAAATTATGATGATCCAAGAGAGACTATCTCCATTTGAAATTCTATAAACTTAAGCGAAAATAGCAGCTGGCGCAAATTATGATATAATTTAAAAAAAAATGAAGTGAAGCTAAAAGTAAAACATTAGCAATAAAACTTTCAATCATGCTTTGTCATATTAGTGAATGTAAATTATTTAGTTTTACAACTGGATTATAAAGGGGGCCTCGCAATTCTAATCTCGCCGACGTCCAGAGTTGGTCTAGCTCCGCCACTGATATCATTACACAATATAAAATATTATTTAACAAAAAATATTTATTTCATTTGGATCTCAACTAAAATGTAAACAAAAAATGGTCTTTTAGAACTTTCACGGAAGTTTTTGACATATAAAAGCTCTTTCACATGCATAAATCAACTTATACCAATGGAAACAACCAAATATTAATTTGATTAATTTAAGTTGATTTAGCTGCAGTGGGAACATTGTATTAGAATTCAACAAATTTTTTGACAACATCTGTTGCATTGTGTTTAAACATGTCTGTGTTGAATAGTCTCTAAATGAACGTTTTGATAATGAAAGTTAAATATTTAAAAAATTTTTAGGTTCTTTCAAAATATCAGTAAGCTCTTTACTTATTAATCTGATTTATTCGAATTTTTATTTTTTCATAATTGAAACCATAGTTTAAATTATTTTTCGCAGTTATCGAGATCGAGGATTCGAAAAGTATTGAACTACAACAACAATAATTCTTTTTATATTATTTTTATTAATTGAAGTTATATTATTAATATATTATTACATATGTAATGTTTCGTAAATTTTACAATATTCTATTGCAAAGAAAAGAATAGAAGTCAAAGAAGACTTTTTATAGAAATTGGTAAGAGACAATAATATATAGGATTAAAATTAATTTCTGTGTATTTTTTCGAGATACATCAATTTTAGAGGAATGATTTAAAAATTTAAAAAACAAACACTTTATAACTCTATAAATATTTTATCTAAAATGTAAATAGTAACTAGACACTTAATATATTTGTCCTAAATCATATTTATTCTACTGAGAATAAAGTGAAAGATACAAGGAAACTATGAAGTTTAAAATTATTTTCCTTTATTCACTTCTTGCCATTAAAATGTTTTAGATTTTGTTTTTAACCGATTGTAGAACTTTTAATTCTTTCTATCTATGCTGAATGCTGAGTTGAATAAAAACTAGAGAATTTTCGTAGAAGCAAAATATTTTCTCAGACCTTAATTGACAAGTCACAATCCTGCTAGTGGCTTAGCACAATAAAGCAGTTCATGCTTGATAAAAGGTTTATACTCAGATGTGCTACGAATTGTAGTTGGAGACACACACAGGATACCACCACCACATCACTGCATAATACAATTTGTATCGCAGTACGAGAATATGTGCGAGGATATGTGCTCGGTAGCATATTTTCAATATCCTTTCAAAATGATTTATTATTATGTATCACAGCATCACAGCAAATTCCGCTCAAACTTTTTTGCATTGTATTTTCTGTGGTGTCAAAAGAGATTGAATTTTTTATTCTAATTTTAAAAATTGAAATTCTGTTGAAAGTTAATACAATATCATTTCAGTTATAGTGCGAATACTTAACAAATTTCCCAAAAAGGACACTTGTAATCCTGATTTATTAAACGTGTTGACTTGGTAGTAATTAAAGCCAATGTTTGTTGAACAAATAAATTTAATGTTGTTGAAAAAATAAATTTATTGATAAATAATTTAAAAATTGATTTAACATGCTACATGTTCCCATTGTAGCTTCTTAATTACATTACATAGGCATTAACATAGTACACTTAACAATTTTGTAATTATCAACATAAAACAAATAATTATGTTTTTTGATGGTTCTTTCATCGGTAGTTGATGAAAATAGTTTAGTTTTTGTTTTATGTTGAGTTGAATGGGAATTTACATAATTAGCGAAAACCTTGTTTTATGTAATTTAACACGCGTAATAACTTCGAAAGGATACATCAACATGCAGGTACAAGCACATATAACGCATTATACTAAAAATTTGTAATTTTAAAGTATACAAAATTTATTTTATTATTTGTTATAAACGTTAATAAAGGTAATGAGTTTATGAACTTATTATGAAAAAATTTGAAAATTTTTTGTTTAATAAATAAAATGTTAAACTCTTCATACTCGTCAAATATTTTATCGACATGGCGGATGGAATTTCATATATCAAACCAAGAAGTTGGCTTCACTAGCTTTATTAATTATTTTTGCACTATATTTTTAAAAGTTTTATGAAGTACGTATTTTTGATGAAAAATTGTTTATGAGCAAATTTAAGGAATTTATTTACTATTTATATAGTTTATTAAAATTATAATAAATTATGGCGAATAAATTGTTGAAAGGTATTTTTTTGATTACTTTATACAAGGCAGGAACTTCCGCTACTTAAAATGAAAATATATTATATTCAACAAAGAACATCAGATTTTTTGACACAATATTCCTCAAGTTTAAGAAGACTTTATTAGAAGGCTTTAAAAAGTAGGTAAGGCTTTTTAAAAGTAGGTGTTTATAGTGAGGAATCTTACTGAAAATCACATGCGTAAGAAATTGTCATACTTTACTCATATTTTTAAATACTTTGAAATTACTTTACTTACTTCAAAATTATTACTTTAAAGTACATTAAAAATTTACCTAAAAGTACTTTAAAATTACACATTAGATTATTTCCAAGATTTTTATAACACTTTCCGAATAGATAATCCAATTTTTGGGATTGAAGTGTTTAAGTTATTTTTTGAGGTAGTTAAAAAGTTGATTATTCCAAATATCCTTTTACAAATTTATTTTTCGTAGTTTTCTCAAGAAGCTATTTTAGACAAACACATTAGGAAAAATAATTCATACGGGATTATCCATTTTGTGAGTTCGAAAGTAATAAAACACAATTAAATTCAAAATTTTGATTAAATTTTTATTTCAATATATTATTTGAACTTAGAACTTGAGAAAGGAAAGTTTGTGCAACCTTGGTTACTTGTTTAAACACACTTTGAGTCATCGCTTCTAATTTGACAGGCACCAGTTCTAAGCCTGGCATTTGCAGTCCAAACAAATTATATACGGACTATAAATTAATTCGTATATTTACTAAGATCGCTGATGATGAGTACTTGGCAATACTCGAAACAACGTTGTCAACCAAATTTCATTCAATTAACTAAATTTTTGTGTTTGCCCTTTTTTTCTTTGCTATTCATGACCCTCTAAATTTAAAAAAAGAATAAAGGAAGTGTATCTTCTGCTCAAAAAGTATCCGGTTATTTAATTGTTTGTTAACTATTCCTTAAGTAATAGACCTATTTCAACAATTTTATTTAGTTATGTTGGTACACTCTTTCTTAACATATGGTACAGATTTGAGCGCCATCTGTCAATTAGTTTGTTTACAGCAACTGTTAATGTGAAACTACTTCAAGTGCATTTAGCGATTTTTACTACGGAAAATTTTTATTGTATGGTGCCAGATCTGGCACCATGCGACTTTTTCCTGTTCCCGAAACTCAAATTGTCCCTTCGTGGTAAGTGTTTTGAGTCGACTGAATCGGTAAAAGAGAATTCGCCGAAGGAACTAAAAGCCATACCTTCACGGGTCTACGAAAAGTGTATGGAAGATTGGGTTACGCGTTGGCATATGTGTATCGCTTTCAGAAGGAGCATATTTTGAAGAAGATAAAATAAATTTGGAATAAAATTTAAATTTGTGTTTTATTTATACAATCCGGGTACTTTTTGGGCTGAAGGTAGTTTTGTCGGCAAAACTAATTACACTTCAAAAATAATGTATTATTAAATACATAAAGTGTAAATAGTTCAACGTTTAATAGAAGTAAGATAAAAAACAATTATGTTTACCATCAAAAAGATAAAAAACTTATGACTACTTAAATACAAAATTTAGCAACTTTTCGTTTTAAATATAAAGACAATCATATGTATTACCAAAAAGATACAAATCTTATGACTACTTAAATATGAAACTATGGTATACAATTTATTTTTCATTATAAAATCAAATATTAAGCAATTCCAATCAATGCACGCATTTATCAGCATCACATAGAATACTACCCATATCAATTAATATTTTTATTTTACTGCATAACATAAATTCGAATAGTTATTAACAAATTAAGAAAACAAAATGGTTTCCAAATAAAAACATCATTTATCAATGGAAATAATACAAACAAACATGAACAAAACTTTCTACTGCAGAGAATTTTAAATTTTGGCAGTTCTCGATTTGCATAACATGAACTGCCAAAATATTGAAATGAAAGTATTTCTGAGAATTGAAAATATCAACAACAACAACGAATATTCACAACAACTTTAAGTCTCGGATTTTGCAACTGCATCTCCCACAATTTCATCTAAATTCCAACCACCAAGAATAAATTTAAAAAGCATTTCGTAGTTGCATCCAAACGCCAGCGACGGCAGTTTGCCTTTAAATGCAAAGCCAACGTATCAAATCTGAATTTATGATACCAGCGTGCATAATTTCACACCTCGGGCAATGCAAAATATTCAATAGCCATTTTATAACCGGAAGTCCATGACTGTTTTATGCACAGTCCTAATATTAATGTTTACTACATGTGGATGTGAATTTTCCTATAAACTCGAGCATTGCAAATACATTTCGTAAGCTAATATAAAAATTGAGTAGGCTTCTGGTCCATAATATAATGAAGTTGATAACGAAGTTCGTTAATGCATTTTCCCATAATTTGCTCGTTTTAGGTTTTACTTAAATTAACCACAAATCTGGAAATTCAATATGTGATTCATAATATTAGGTGAGTGGTTTAAATTTCAAACCCACGTCGCAATATTTTTCTAATATTTAGAGCAAATAACTAAAATTTGCTGAACGGAAATTCTGTTAATAACATAAGTCGTAATAACAGAATGATTTACTAATGTTAGTGGTATTTAATGTTTAATGACTGTTTCTATTTCAAACGCATGAGTCTTAACTTAATAATGTTATTAATGTTAATTTTTTCCTGCCGAGAGCAAAGTAAACTATTTAAAAGCTAAGCAGATTCGAATAGCAACGAAAAGACAAAGACAAAAATTGTAGTTTGTTTATTGAAATTTAGCTGACCATACAACGCTGCTTCGAGTGTGGCCAAGTACTCCTCATCAGTGGTCTTAGGAAATATTCGAATTTGTTCTTAATTAGTTTGTAGTTCGTATATTACTTTTATGTAGTATAATTTATAATTTTTCATATCTTTGTGCTTTTTTATATAAAGAATATATTTTTATCGCTGTTTATTACAGTTGAATCTTAGCTTTTTTAATATTTTCCTCTTATCCAAAAAAATACTTAAGGTTAACTTAGAATACAAAACCATATCTGAGAAAGTGTTATTAGGTATGAGACTTTTTGAAATAAATACTGAAATTATCTAAATTCTTAATATGAAATGGGGACTTTATTTTAAGGGAATTCAAAAAATAGGTTAGGTGAGGTTATATCGGCGATCCTAGGGAGATCCACTTAGGCCTGTAGGCACATTGTGTTACCGTATTATTAAAGGGTAACAAGGGCTAAAACCATCTAGAAGTTTTGGCAAAGCTTATGATGCTATTTGAAGGAAGGTCTTAAAGTTCGCTAAGTTCCTCAAAAAAGAAAACCATAAAATTTTTGAATCCTATATTGAGGCGCTGCGAATGTGCCGTACAGTAACAAAACAGGTGGGAGATATTAAAATAGGGAAATAGATAGCTAATATTAAATAAATACATCTCAAAAAAATTAGAAATTATTTCAATTTTTTCATTAAAATTCGTTTAATTATTATTTTTACGTGTAACTATTCAAAAGTTGCCTTTATATTCATTTAAAATATTACTCAGATTATATGAATTTTAGTTTTTAGATAAAACCAAAACATTTAAAGGATGTTTTCGTGAAATCATATCTTTCTGATGATGAAGTTATGTCTTTATATCGTGATACTATAGGACGATACAGTTTTGATTTTAACTTCACAATTACTATATAGTCATATCTTTTAACTGTATAGTGTTGTGTGACTAATACCACTGCTTAACAGGAAATAGACATCAATATTTTGGAGATATTGTTTTTCCATTTTATTTTCTATAAAGAAAATTGCAGATTATTCGACATAACGTGATTTATTTTCAATAATTCTGTTTAATATCACAGTATTAAAGGTTTAATCGTTCATGAACATAACAAAATAATATGTCAGAATAGTAACAAAATATACTCTTCCATGACTCTTCTAGTGGTTTCGGAATAAACATTGAAACTGTAAAGTATTTTCAGTACGTTTTCTATTCTGCTATCTTACCAGAAGTCCTCCTTTTGAAGCTTTTACCATCCTTTAACATCAAATTAAATTTTTTTTCTTCTTGGTTCAGTCCATTTTAAAAAAACCTGTATTGTTTCAGTTCTTCATCAATTTTTCTCCTTCAGATTTCATCTGACACACCAAAGGGAAAAATAATACGTAGTTCACAGTTTTCGTTTCTAGTTACAAATAATATGTTCTAAGGTGACTAAAGTTATATAGGGCAATACTAAACTTAAAGTTTTATTTAATAATAAAGTTTGAACGTTTTTATTCTAGAGTGGCCAATAACACCTTAGAAATATGTTATTGACCGAAAAATGGCTTTACTGAAACTTAACAGATAATACAAAAATACAAAATAAAAAAAATTAAATCCAATCAAAGTGGAAATTTTAGTACAAAAAAAACTTTTCAAGCCAACTTAATTTTATTCCCTTACAGTATATTTAAACCACTGACAGTATATATTTATGAAATATGTATTTATAAATAAGGTGTTAGGCGTAAGAATGTGAAGAATGGGGATTTTGTTGTTTTGCATTTTGGCATTTTATTTATGAAGTTATATTGCGTAAAAATTTTTTGCGAAATTTGTCAATCTTCAATTCCATAAGTCAAAATTATTAAACATTTTCGAAAGCTAAAGCTTTAAGCGGAAAGTTATAGATCACTTTTACAAATTGGCTTCTAGACTTATTCCTTAAGAGAAGCGGTTACAAGTAATATAATAGTGATGTGTTTTATCCCTTTAATAAATTAAGAATGATTAATTCTTAAACGTAAATAGAATATGTCACTACCATTTTTCTTTTAAAGTTAAGGGTACAATACTGCTTTACTATAAGTCTATCAATATTTTGTATTCGGATTTATTATCAGAGGTTTCGTTTCTAGTAAATTCATTTCTAATAAACAATATCTCGTTAGTCTTCGATTTTGCTTTTGATTATAATTGCAGCAGATTGTATTAGAGACTTAAGGAGGCTTTGAAAAGTAGTGAACTACAACAACAAAAATTCTTTTTATATTATTTTTAATCAATTGAATTTTTGGCTGACCATACAGCTGTTTCGAGTATTGCCAAATACTCATCATCAGTGGTCTTTTAGAATTATTTCTAATATTTATTTATTCGTTAATAGTTTTTTGAGATTGCATGTGGAACTCGTAATATTCCAAATTTGAAGACTTAATATGATATATTCGGAATAGGATAATTTTCTTTATTATGGTTGTCAACACCTCTAGATCACAGTTCATTATTCATCGAACTTCATTCTTGGTTTGATCATGGTTTGATCGTGGTATGTTTCGAAATGTCCGAAAAATCTTTAATTTAAATGAAACGAACCTATTTCTATCTGTTGTTTTTAAAGTCCAGTCTAACCTGGTATCGAACAGTATAGATAGCACATAATATTTTCAATATAATACTGATTTTAGGATTGATATTATGAAAGTTTTATTTGTACTTTTATTTAAAAAAACCACTAATCGATATTTTTATGCGCTATGACTGTTTTTTTAGAACAGTCATATCTTTTATTGGTCTGGCATCGTAATTATTTAAAATTTTGCATTCTTGCAGAAGTGGTTTTGTTAACAACTTAATTTGTATTATTTATTATTTCACATATACTGTTTCACAAAATGTACTGTTAAATTTATATAAATTCAAAGATCTAACTCTTGGCTATATTAGGTAACCTTCTACATTTATTCGTATAAGAATATTAGAGTATTAGCTATAAGAATGTTGACGGTTGAATATGTTATATTTTAAGTAAACACATCAGTCTAATTGATATTGATCAATGATCTTATTATCATCGAATCTGATGATCGAATCTAATATGATCTTCAAGGTGCATATATTGAAAAACAGAAGTAACGGGCTGTCTCCTTATCTCACTACACGCGAGAAGAATATTTCATTGGTCGCATCACTATTCATGTGTATAAGAACACTTTGCTACCAATTTAAATTCTTAATTCAATGCGTTTCTTTGTCATAATCTCCATAGATTGAAAAATATCCATTAGTTTATCATGTCATCTAATGTGGCTACGTGCCTTTTTGTTCTGGAAACTCAAACTAAGTAAATCGCTTCGAATAGATTGGCATTTTGAAAGAAAATTCATTTAAATAGTTATATATGTTAGGGTGAGCTCAACAAGTAATTTATGAATTATTGGATCAAACATTAGATACTTTGATTAGATAATACTTTGATTACAAAATATTATTAACTTATAAACAATCCACTCATCAAGAACAGAATTTGGAATATATGTTTCAATATGTCTATTTGAAAATTCCTTATACTATTAAAATATTAAAAATAAAAATTAATATATATATATTCTAGGAAGACACAATGTTTTTCTAATATTCATGTATGGCTCACAAAGCAGCACAAAAGATTGACTATGGTCGTGGTACTCCGCTCCGATAGGAGCTGGTACTCTGTTTATTTCTATGGCTTATAAACATATATTAATACTTTATGTTAATATAGTATTAGTATTAATATACTAATTAGTATTATTAGTATATATACTGAATAAAATACATATCTATTATGTTCATCTATTATATTACACATATATATTATATATTACATATATATTATACATATATATATGTTTGTATGTAAATTTGTATTTAATATATGTATATATATATATGATTGTGTATATCTGACTGTTTTATGCACATAATTAAAATATTATTTTAAAAATATATGGTAGTATATGTAAATATATGAGGTAGTATGAAATGAACCCGCGTCAATAGATGGTGTTGGTATCCAGCAAAACTAATCCGACTAATCCGATTATTTTTTTGTAAAAGCAGCTGCTTGTGTAAAAAGTTATATTGATTTAAAAGTGAGAAATATGATTGTAAAACTCTCTTAATGGTAAGAAATTGACTGACTAAAGAACGCAAATCACTTGACCAAGTTTCTCGTCGATGAACTACAAAATTTCCAAACCGATGCATATATAAAGCTGCCCATAAAATGATAGGAGGCTATAGAGGATAGTAGTGAATATATAATTATAAATAATTGATTTTCAAATAGTATAATTTTCGTTCAAAAATGTACCAAAAAACGTCGAATACTCTTTATATCACCCAATGATGTAGTAAATTTATTTATTTATTTCCTTTTTGTAAAATAAGCAAATTCAGTTATGCCTTTTCTATTTATTTTGTATATATGTATATATGTGCCAACATTAGATTAATATTTTATTAGATATTTAAACCTACTATTTATAAATATATAATATTTCTCATTGTGAAAATATGAATGTTATTTATTAATGTTCTAAAATTTGTAAATATTACAGATATTTCATATTCGACCAATATTTAAATTTTAAGTTGCTCAAAATGGTCATAAAGTTATTGTGTTCGGAGTACAATTATTTTATTGTAATAAAAGTACAATTTTTAAATAAAATGATTATTTAATTTAAATTGTAAAATTTTTGCTATTGGGCATAACAATATTATTTTTAATGAAATACTTAAAATATTATAATTTCAATTTCAATGAACATTTTCATACATTCAAGCGTTTGTCAATTTATTTTTTTTTCTATATTTTACAAGGATATGAATATCGCCTTTTGTGTGACTTTTTTCATACGGCGTGAAATATGATAAATTTTTTCACTTTGGATATTTGCCGCATAAATAAATTAAATGCGCAACATTTATTGCGTTGGCCATAAATTTTGTATTGAAAAGAATTGCGTTTGGTGTAATTAATTTTTATAAATTTTATTTTATACGCATTTTAACACGTACATTTAAATAAATCCGCCTTTCACTGCACATGTGAGGTTATGATGGGTGATAAATTATTTCGAATATATTTCGTATGCATGATTACTCATTGGAACAGAAGCTTTAGTGGCATTAACTGTTGGAAGGATCTTTCATCATTTCTGAACTTACCGTAATCTGCAACATTTGTCGCATATTAACGCACAACACAATAATTCAATACTTAGGCTATCACTCATCCATATCATAGGTATATGCATGATATCGTATGAAATTAAAATATTTATTAAACTCTAAAAGATACTCCTTCATAATACATATTTTCCTTTTTTGTGTGACAAAGTGCTAATAGAGTTTTGCTTACATATGTAGTGTCTTTGATTTTCTTTTATTATTATTTTTTTTTATGCTTAAAACAATATTGAAACGAATTCTAAATATTTAAGGTTAAATCTGCTACATACACTGAACGAGTAGAAGAAATTTTTGCAGGTTGTTAACATTTAAAGTATTTTGGGGTTAAACCCAATGAAGCAATGGCTTGGCTTCTATTTTTGGCATTATCCGAGTTAATAAATTTTGGGTATTGAACCAGAGCCACATATGCGCATCGTTACGGGTTGCGTTAGTTTGTCGCCTGTTTTGTTGTCAAAGCATATTTCATACGTAATCCACACATTCGAACCACATCTGCTGGCAAAGTATGCAGTGGCAAAATATTGAACATAAGCGAAAATAAATATTGTCAAATGTGGAATATTCGTTTCTTAGGTACAAATAAACCTCAAATATTTGTTATCCAGACAGGTTCATTGAATTTGTAAAAAAATATTTTTTATAAATAACAAAAAACAAAAACGATATAGCCAGGCAGTTAGTAGACAATTTAATATGAAAGTTAGTTGCCACTTATGCCACTCTTCACACCCTTCTCAAGAGCCATTTCATTTGTCACCAATGCAATAAATTTTTTCTACTCACTATAGTGCATACATGTCCACATGATTTATACTAATTAACATTTTTTAATTATGCTTGAAATCCTATTATATATAATTTGTTCATATATTAAAGTTTTAGTCAAAAAAGCAATAAATTTGATTTGTGGTCTTGTTAATTGAGTTATAAATTTAATTAAAAATGTTTTAATAATCACATTGTGGGGGAAATGCTTGAAAATAGGATTAAATAAAATATTTCAATAATAATATTTCCACTTTTGTGTTTAATTTAAATTTATTGCAGATTTGTGCTTTTTTAATTAAATAAAAAAATCATAATAAAAATTTTAGTAATTAATTTAGATTTAAAAATATAAACGTTATTCAAGTACTGAACACTTTTTAAAATTTATGCAGTTATTTTTAAAATTTAAATACATTTTTAAGTGTATAAATGTTTGCGGTTAGTGCAGAACATAATTAATACTAATACCTTCTGCTCAAAAAGTATTCGGATTTTGTAAATGAAACACAAATTTAAATTTTATTCCAAATTTATTTTATCTTCTTCAAAATATGCTCCTTCTGAAGCGATACACATTTGCCAAGGCTTAACCCAATCTTCCATATACTTTTCGTAGGCCCGTGAAGGTATGGCTTTTAGTTCCTTCGGCGAGTTCTCTTTTACCGATTGAATGGACTCAAAACGCGTACCACAAAGGGGCAATTTAAGTTTCGGGAACCTGAGCGATGACAGTGGTGCCGTGTTTGTCCAAAAATCGCGTACAACAAGAATTTTCCATAGTAAAAATCGCTAAATGCACTTGAGGTAGTCTCACATTAACAGCTGCTGTAAACAAACTAATTGACGGATGGCGCTTAAATTTGTACCATATGTCAAGAAAGAGTGTACCAACATAACAAAAAAAAATTTTTGCAAAAGGTGTATTATTCAAGGACTAGTTAACACTTCATATATTTCCTTTAGGCTGAAATTGATTGTTTTTTTTATTATCAGTAACAATTCAAGTTTAGCTAAAGAAGAGAAGATACATTTTATTAAGATGTTACACTTCTACTTTCAGTTTAGTTGAGTGTTATATTTTAACTAATATTTACTACAGGGTTAGGCGATTTAAGTGTTAGCTATTCAAGTGACCATATCCTTTTTGTGTGAAATTATTTTTTATTGATTCAAATTACAAAAATTTGTGGAAATAATCAAAATTGCAGAATCCATTCACTGTAGCTCGATGTTGCGAATTGTGTGAGTTTTTTCACTAAGTTATATGCGTATATAGTTTAATTCACGAAATATCAAGGTACAAACTTGTAAATTTAACAAACGTTATAAACAAAAATTATACCCGCTACTTAGCGCCAGGTGCCGTATCTATTTTTGTCTGAGTTAAAGACCAATATCTCGAGTACTATGTTATATTGCCAAATAGTCGAAGGGAAAAAGTTGTTCAGAATAACTGTCTACATTAAAAATGGTGCGTCGGGAAAATCTCGATATTATGTTATAATGTTGGACTACATAATTATCACTGAGTCGAATAAGTGCGTCTGGAAAATCGAAATCGTAGATTGTGTTGGACTATAAAATTACCGATGACTGTAAAAATTTGAAGAACCACACACATGATGGAGTCTAAATGAAACTTTTTGTCTTCTGTTTTTTCTCCTACTATGGCTTTGGCATAAATGTTTCTGCTTTTATTCGACACAAATGAAAGTAGGTAGTATTTTTCTATAACGTTTAAACTATTTCTTAAAATTTAATTATTGCTACTATAAAAGGAATTTCTAAATATTTGAGAAATTTTATAGATTACATACTGAGGACAAACTGTTTTTTTACCAAGATAGACTAATTGAATGAATTTAATATAGTGGATTTGAAAAGCGCTTACATGTGCATAAATAAGTCTAAGAGCACATTAATATGTCTTCACATCATTTTTGCAAATAATACAGATGCGATATCTACAATTTAATAAAATCTAATATGTTTATTAAAAAAGTATAGTAAATTAATATGTTTACGATTTTAACGCTATATTAGAAACGGAATGAAAAATAATTATAATTGTTTCATTTTTACAAATTTTAATTAATTAATAATTTTTATTTTTATTCTTATTTAATTTATATAAAGAAAATTTTGTAGACGAAATATACAAACAAAATATTAGTTATTAAACAAAATGTGTGCTCAATAGAGCACATCATTCATTTCATCTATTGAAAGACAGAAAAGAGCTTTTAAAAAGCTGCCAGGATACAAAACATCTTTCAAAATATATTTCGAAAGATTTTTGACTGTGGTGAGCTAAAAGCAGTTGTCAGTTGTCAGAGCTGCTCTATAAGGGAATTCTATGTGAGAGACTGTGGAGGTGGCGAAATGAACAGTACACGTAGATATAATTAAGTTTTAATAAATTTGGATATCTTTTTATAGTTAAAAGAACTCATATTTTTAACATATTAAGAGATTTTTCAAGAAAAAAAAGCGTAATCGTAACTGCGATGTATTAAATGTACAAATATATTATATCTATATATATTGGAAATGTTTCTGAATTAAATTAATAATAAACTTCAATATTAACTAAATGAAGCCAGGCTCTGAGAAGACTTTTCAAGGTATCATGGTACACTAGGATAAATGATATCCTCAGGGATGTTATTTCATGGTATTTGCGAAAGGTATCATGGTATTTGCGAAAACTGACAAATTTACCAACACCGCATTATCGAATCTCAGAATGGTTACAGGCTCCTCGGGGAGGTATGCAGATCTGAGCTCAATTATTGCTTAGTCTGATGAAGTGATAAATAATCTAGATGGGTGTTAAAGCTACCTCGAGTTAATAAAGAGTAAAAGTGCTTAAGTGCACTGAATCAAATAACTTCAACATAATAATAAATGAAGTAACTATTATTGTGAAATCTTTGAATATTTCTGCATTTAATTTTAAATACACATAACTATTTAAAAATAAAAAATTACTTTTCAGGTGAACAAATTATATAAATTTCATAACAATTCAATTATTTTAAAATTGTTTGTTCAAATTACATGGATTATAAAAAAAAATTTAATGTTATTGAAAAAAAAAACAAAATTACAAATAAAAAACACTTATACATAAATTAATGAATATATGAAAATTTTATTAATTATGAAAATTATATTCATAATACAAAAAAAGTGTTAAAAGTTAAGCCTCAACAATAAAAAACAACTGCAAATACACGTGAACAAAATAATTTGTAATTAAAAAATGATATAAAACTGAAAAAATAGATGGCATAAGTAAATACAGAAAATTTTTCATTAAATATTTATTAGTTAATATATCACTTAATTTTTAAAAAATTATCATTTATTTAACATTTACTTAATAAAATATAATTATATTTACCAATTATACAATTGTGGCTTAATTAAATCAATTTAAATAATGTTAATGTTAATATAATTATAATTACAAAAGGAAGACTCGAGTTGAAAATGATGTATTTCAACCATTATATTAACACTAAAATGTTTGTATAAAAAGCTGAATCCAATATATACTTTATATATATATATATATATATATATACTAGCGGACTCGACAGATGTTATCCTGCATGATATACAAAGCGATTAGGATAATAAACAAAGTGAGAAATGAAAGACAAATAATGTAATAATTTTGTTATTCTTTATTTTGAAATAACATCATTTTTTCTGAAAACAATTCGTAATAATCAATAATGTTTGTTTAATTACATCTTAATGCGAGTTGATGAACAATATTTTTAGTCAATTCTTGAGGAGTATAAATGTATAAACTAGACGGTTTTCCAACGCGAGAGCATGCCGCATATAATTGGCCATGTGAAAATACCTGATTTTCTAGATCTATCCCACAAATCGACATTATTTGACCTTGTGACTTATTGATAGTCATGGCAAATGCCAAGCGAATTGGAAATTGCAGACATCTGAATGGAATGGGTGAGTCTGAAGGGATCATTGGGATTCGTGGCAGGAGAAAAGCTTCACCTTTAAATTTGTCATTCAAAATTGTAGCTTCAAGTACATTGCCCATAAATTTTTTTATGACTAATCTCGTGCCGTTGCATAGCTTAGATGCATTTAAATTCCGCAGCATAATTATAGGTGAGCCAATTTTTAATCATAAGATATGTGGTGGCATTCCTGGTAAATCCAGCGAATTCAAAAATTCAACAGGATAGTTGAGCGATTCATTTTAGAGACTTTAAACTTCTTAAACAAATCAAAGTAAGCATGAATAAATTTTAAATCTATCTATATATATAAAAGAAAGATGTGTTTTTGTTACACCACTTATAACTCAAGAACGGCTGAACCGATTTAGCTGAAAATTGGCAGGGAGGTAGTTTAAGGCCAGGAGAAGGATATAGGCTGAACCGATTTAGCTGAAAATTGGCAGGGAGGTAGTTTAAGGCCAGGAGAAGGACATAGGATACCTGTTTATCCCGTTCACGACAAAGTAGGTTTTGAAATTATCAAATTTTTGATATAAGAAAATATTTTATTAAAATTTAACAGATAGAAATATAACTTAGTTAATGTGTTTTTAAAAGTTGTATTAGATCAATATAAGTTTGTGTTGCAATAAATATCGTTTTTAATCAATAAAACTTCCTGGTTGTTGCAAACTCAACAAAATAAATAATTAACAATTATAATGTATGGTATGGTTGAAAATTTGAGTTTTTAGTTTTTTAATAATGCCGCGACCAAGACGATCGAATCTTTCCCGACAAAGCCGTAATGCAAGAAGAATACGAAATACTGCAAATTTAAGGACTGAAGGTCGAGCGAACAACAGAGGTCAACAAATAGATAATTTGCGATGTGTACTAAAATACACAAATAAATTATGAATGATTAATGTAGGTATTTTTTTTTTTTTTGTATTTTTTCCAATTAAAAAAAAACTGCTTATTTATTGCCTTTAAGGCGGAACAGAGT
>NC_051846.1:44080121-44089746 GCF_002237135.1 Teleopsis dalmanni
AATATTGAAAAGTCCATCTTAGTTTCCGCCTAAAACTGTTCTTGAATAAAGTAAGAAACACGATTTCAGAAATTATGAATTTTTTTATTATACCGGATGATCCATTGATTGATAGCTCTACTGTCTCTAAGACGATTTGATGCTATGTACAGTAAAATCCAGTTGTCGAAGAGCAGTTGCGACAAAATCCGGTAGCATTTACTGTTTGCCACTGCAATTGTCGCCGTCAAAGTTACTGTCGTCTTTATGCCGCTGTCGTGTCGTTGTCGCTTTGATTGCTTGGGGCACTGATAGCGGCGGTGATCTTCAAACAAAACAGAAAAGAAAAAACATTTAGTAAGACAACAATTTTAAGTGTTAAGTGGACTGTGAATATAAAATGAAGTAAAAGTCAGAAAAAATGAAGAAATGTGAAATATTCCAAAAAAAGAAAAGCAACAAACCAAATCAAGTAAAATATAATAATAAAAAATTATAAATATGAAGCACCGCGTCAAGAAAAGTCGCGTAGCATCGCTTCACTTCTTGATGAAATACAAGAAAAGGCAAATTGTGGCAACAACAGCATCCATTGACTGCAGTTTGTCTTGTTGTCAGTCGCTGGCCACTGTCCGCTGTTCGCTGCTTGCGGCAGTCATAATCAACAAACGAATCAGCGGCGTATCACGGTAGCACTTTAAACGTAAATTGCTTTTAACATGGTTTTTACAGCCTTGCATTCAGATCGTCTCGCCTTGCCAAGCATCACGCGGATCAAAACGAAACGGATTGCATCGATACGTCTGCGGTGCTTCATCAATTCCGTAGATTAAGCATGTTTTCGAGAAGGAAGGCAAGTAGATAAACACTTGCACCGGTTTGCAGTTGCCGCCACTCGTAGTAATCACGCCGCGCGGACCTGATAGATGACAATTTGTAATTGTTGTTATTTTTTGTACTTTAGCCATGCCAAGTAATAATGTTGTTGGTGCAATTGCAGTTTTGCCGTTATTTGCTTAGACATGAAAGATAATCAGTGTATCGGAAAACTTCTTTCGCCAAAAATCTTTGATTTGGTTTAACTCCGCACAGCTGTAATTCATAATATTCAAAGCATAAAATAATTTTTTTCGCAGTTCTTTCATGGTTCCATTAGTTTCACTTATATTTCTTCAGTAAACGCTTTTGTTGGTAAATTGATTCGTTATAATATGAAATTCTTTTTTACTGATTTTATGGAAATAAAAACGGGCATGGATTGTAATGGATTTTCCGGACACAATATGTTATATGGCGCTTAAAAACCAGTAAAATAGTTGCACGGTCTTAATGCTCGTATATGAAATCATTTTTATGAAATTTAAATTGCTTCTTTTAAAATAAATTAAGTTTTTTAAATATTTATTTACGATATTTTACTATACATTAATATTTTTTTTGCTAGAAAAATATGTATATTAAAGACAGAAAGTTTTTACACTATACTAGCATATTTTATAAATTTTCAGAACAATAATTATATATACAGTGAAGAACATAGCTATTGTATTTATCGGCACAGCTAGTATCTTGAACTTTAATATCGTTTTTACCCTGTTTATATAGCGATTTTTAATTACAAAGTTATTGTAAATATAATGCTTAATTTGCAACTAAATCATCTTACTTTATTATTTTATCTCTTATATTTAATTCGTTAAAATTCTTTTTCTTTAATTGTTTATTCAAAAATTGAATATTATTCAATCACACAAATTACAACATGTTAAATATAATGTTTTTGACGTTTTCTCTATCTCTAGCAGTATGTATCAAGTCTCCAATTGTTTAATGTCAAATGAACCTTAGCCAAGACATTCGTTTTCTTCCTACGTCGCATTTGCCTTTCATTCTGCCCTCCACATTCAGTTGCAGCAATTCATATTTTGGACCTCGAATGATATGATCAAAATACCTCGTTTTTTGTTATTTTGGTAGTTTTTAGGAGTTCTCTGTCTTTTCTCAATCTTATTAGAACTTCTTCATTTGAATCTTTGTCTGTCAATAGAATCTTCAGAATACGTCTGTAGCATCACATTTCAAAAGATCCGATTCTGTTCATTGGTAGGATTTTTAAGGTCTAAGATGCCATGGCATAGACTAACATGGACCAGACAGAGCATTTCACGTAGCGGATGCGTAAGTTGATGCTAATGTTGCTATTGAATACCACGTTTTTGAATTTGCAGCTATTTTTTTTCAACATTTAATTTATCGATCTGATGTCCACTCTTCATAAAGGTAGCAATCAAGGTATTTAAACTTAGATACCCGTTCAATAGCTTCAGTTCCAATTTTGATGGTAGCATCATTGTATGGTAGTCGTTTTTTACTGATGGACGGTAAACATAAAGAAACCAATAAATCTCAGCGGAAAATAATTCTATATATGCATAATCAATTCAAATCTTATGTCGAGATTGGAGAAATAATGGATAGAAATCCCTATATCATTCGAAACATTGTACAGAGTTTAAAGGGGCCGACATTATTGCAAAATGTAAAACACACACACCGACCTAAAGCTTTGACCATGAAAGCAGCAAAATAATAAGAAAGGTGAATGTCAACCCAAAAATATCCTCAACTCAGAATATTTATTCATATTCATTGTATAATGGTCAGTAGGATACTGCATGAAACCTATTGCAGTTGGCGTGTTTCTAGATGTTCCTAGGTGTTTCTATATTTTGCAATCCAATCACATTTTGCAGCATTTAGCCTATGCTAAGGAGTACTTAAGCAAGCTAATTGACTTTTGGAACAATGCAATCTTCTCAGATGAAATAAATGTTAAAATCTTTTGATCTGATGCCCGCCAAACAGTTTGGAGAAAATCATTCATCAGTAATGTTTGGTTCGAATATTATAATGATCTGAAACATACGGTTTATAATGTCCAGATTTGGATCGTGCATCAAATAAAATACACATTACTGCATCCGTTGCAACCGCCAGATCTCAACTCCCTTTAATATTAATGGGAAGAATTGGTTAGACATCTAAAGAAGTAAGCTTTAATAACAAACGCAGAACTGAAGGTGGCCAAGTATTGGGCCGGAAACCTCACAAAAATTGGTTTTTACAATGCCAAAGCTACTAGAAGCTGTAACATATCTTGTGATCAACAAAGAACGAATTCGTTCTTTTTTTGAAATCCCGCGCTTATTTAATTGGTAAATTTTTTTATTTTCACGCTGGAAACACTATTATACACATTCTGTCAAAGTTTTTGTTTGTTTGGCGTCTATACAAAAAAGTCGAAAAATTTTCGTGTGGCGATTTTTAGCTGAATTTAATTCAAAAAAAGCGTCGTTGTGATGTGCCAAAGAGATGAATTCCAACGCAGATAGTGGCCCCACATTCATCGAATGCATCATAACTGGTGATAAGACATGGGTCTATGAATTTGACATGCCCACCAAACAGCAATCGACCGAATCGACCGGTGCTTCGATGGTGAGCCGAAACCGAAAAGAGAAAGTTATTATCAAGGTTATGCTGACTGTTTTTTTCGATATTCGTGGTGTGGTGCACTATGAATTCCTTCCGGACGGTCAAACGGTCAATAATCCTTCCGGACGGCATTAATAATCCTGATCATGATTATTAATCAAGTACTGAAATGATATTATGCTTTCTGAGCAAAGGTTTAATTATCAAATTTCTTGCAATTTTTTAGTTTGGCATATAAAATTATATTTTTTGGGTCCTCATTTCTAGAAGTTCTAAAAACAAATTTGAAATATATATTGTAAGTATTAAGTATTAGTTACTTTAATTTTATTGTTATTTATTTTGCTAAAAAAAGCAAAAAAGAAATCAAAATTAACTTATTTTTCGCAATCGGCAACATCAAATAATTTCCAAGACACTAATTTCTGTTTGCTTTATTGGAATGTAAGGATAAGATTTCATTTTAAGGATTAAATACTTAAAGCAGATACAATGCATTCTGTGTAAGACACAGGAATATATAAGAAAATTTGTGCATTCATAAAATTCATAAGAAATACGCAAATCCGTTGCCTTGTCACACCTTCAGTACCACATTTAGCACACGAATTGCTCATATGTCAAACGATCAAAAAGGGCCGCACTTGTATGTTGCAGATTTTACACTTTAGACTGTAGACTGCAGACTGCAGACTGTAGACTGCGGAGAATTTGTGGCCTTTGCCGTTTCTGCATTTGCTTCAGCATTTGTGCGACAAGTTCGAAAAATTAAATACTTAAATGAAAGCAATTGTTTGACCATAAGAAACTCAAAGTCGGAGAAGGCTTAAAAAAGTATTTAATTTCAGATTGAAATCAGTTAACAGAAATACAAACTATAAAATAAAAAAAAAACGTATTAAGTACTTTAAAAAAGTGCTGGTAACAAATTCATTTCCCACTTTTAATAAGCACGATCAGCACATTTCAATGAAATTCATTGTATTTTACATTCGGAATGATGATAATAAATGCAACAAAATTTCTTTCGAGACAAACTAATATTATTTTCAGTTTTGGCTTTGCTGCAGTAAATATCCTTCAAAAGGACCGGCGTATGGGTCTATTTACCGAGTGTTTTCTTAAAGCGTTTAAGCTTGTCTGGAGTTCTTTTGTTTTCGTGCTGCTTTTATGCTGAAGGGAATTCAAATGCTGTTGCAACAATGCAATGCCGCATGCTGTGCGTAGATCACAACAGCGTGACTCAAGTGATAAATTTCGATGGCAATGATGTTTCCTCTCTACCTTTTAAACTCTTCGCTAAGTGTTATTTAGTGCAAAGTGTCATTGTCGTTCCATCAAAACACAACCAACTGCCGCACACATTCAGGCACAAGCAACTGCCAAGAATTGATGGAAGATGAGTATAAATATGTCGGTTGTCATAATCTGGGATGACTATTGCATTATAGACTATTGCAGGGTATGATTCATTTATGTATATATAAGCGAATTCCATTAAAGTACAGTGGAAAAAAATTACGAAAATATAATCAATTTCAAAAAAAAATTCGAAATAACTATTACACTCTCTATTAGAATTATGGACAACACTTTATAAACCTTGAGAAATAATGCAATACTTCAAAAGTAGGTATAAAAAAACTAAAACGACACTCAAAATTTGGTAGGTAGATATATTAATTTAGGCCCTAATATATCTTCCAAACAGCAAAAATTTTGCAAATGCATAAAAAAATTATATGAAATAATAAAGAGTTTGAAGAGGTTTCAAGTTTGAGAGCTACTAATAAAAATTTAAGTAAAATTTAAATAAGATTATTAATAAGATTATTTAAAGTATAATATGAGGAAGAATATATTTTTTTAAATAATTGACCATAGAGCTGTTTTGATCTCTGCCAAATACTTATCATCAGTAGTCGTTGGATATAGTTTTTAGATATAATTGATGGTTTGTTATTTTTAGACTACAATACCACAATACCAAATAAAGTAAAAAAATATTAAATATTATAATCAGTTATAATTGTATTAGATGATATCAATAGCATAAGCTATTTGTTAATTTTAGCAAAAAATAAATAAATAGATAATATTTTAGATAATAAATTTAATTTTTAATAAAACTTTTGGTCGATACTCATTTGGTTCATGTTGAAACTATTCTTATATGAATGTGTAATAATGAATGTAATTGAATGTAATGTGTTAGATACTAAATCATTTATATTTGAATTTGACAGACTGAATATCTGAGAGATTAATTATTTTGCGAATTAACGAGAGTTAAATAAGATGTGGAAGTCCAGCAGATGGGTGAAGACGCTGAATCCTGCATTATTAATAAAAGCTGTAAAAGCTAAAGGGTATAGCCTTGACTTGCTGAAAACAACAGCATCACATTTTTTTAAATTTCAGAGAAGTGTAATCCTAAATAGTACTTAGAGTACTATTTAGAGATTGGAAATCTTGTTATATTATTATTATTATTATGGGATATAGTTATAAAATAATAAAAATCCACAAAAAATTCAAATTATGGTATGACTATACTTAAATAAAATGGTTTAACTACATCTAATAAAGGTGAAATAGTACTTATCCAGTGTTATTCTTGTACTAATTTATAACTGTTGATAGATAATTCACCAAAGAAAAACTGACACTTACTCTTTTCACTCAATCTTGAACGATATTTCGGTTCAAACTTAGATCAAAGCCTCCGTTTTGCACTCACAATCATGATGGTGAACTCAAGTTTATTGTATGATGATAAAATCGTAAATAAAATCATTACTATTGTTTTTCAAAAGTCTAGTATGCTGTTAAAGAAGTCGTTTTCAAATGTGTTTTTGTTGCATTGTTACCGAATGTGGTATTCGTGACGCACTCAGATTTTTTAAACCCAAAGCGTAAAATGAAATATTGCCCACTGATTCTTTTTAAATGCCTTGAGTTTCTACTAAATCTTTCTCGATCAATCACTGATTCTTTAATATTTTTCATTTTTGCGACGATTTGTGGTATTTTTTTGATAGATTTCTGCAAGTTTGGACCTACTTCTTCCGAATCCTCTTACATGCTTGTCTACTATTTATAATCAATTTTACCCTCTTAAAAATCATTGTTCTTAGAGTAGAGTTACTCAACACATTAACCTTTTCGGCATGAATATGCATTATAGCTTAATGTCTATATAAAGATATTGGTTCACTGCACGATGTTCAATTTTTCCATTAATTGAAGAATACACGGACACGTTTATTGGATGAAGCTTGTAAGGGGAGAATACACTGGGTAATCAAAATGAACTTTTGAGTATTTCTTTAAATTATTTTTCAGTATTGTTATATGAGAGTTGTGTACAATACACACAGTATATATGTGTTCTCATCTTCTTCTTTGACTATTACTCGTAAGATGTAGATGTAAATTTCTATCATTACAGAGATATTTCCATTTTAGTTAGGTTCAATCTCGGTAAGCATTAAATAAATAAATTGTTTATATTTTATTATTTATTTATTAAATTTACCATTATGAGGAAAGATCCAATTTTCTTTATATAAACTTTTATTGCAATAGAGAGGATTTTTCGAACAGTAAAGAATTGTAACAACAAAATTTAATGACTAGTATTTTTAATTAATTAAATTTTTGAGTGACCATAGAGCTGTTTCGAGTAGTGCCAAATGTCCAATAAATAAATATATTATTTATTTTAATGAAATGTGTGAAGTTGCTCCACTGTAAAGGATCGTATAAATTTCTTGATAGTAAAAATGTTTTTTTGAGATCGTTAACTTTTCTTGTAAAAATGTTCAATCATTTCGTTGTCATATCTTCAGTTATTTCCGATCTGTTCTAGTCATTGACGTGAACAGTTTCGTATGAATTTCGAAAGCTATTGATTTCCATTGAATTAGGCCCACTGACACCGACAACTGTGTTGGCGGTCGGTTTGGATTACAAATTAAATTGCTGCAGCGATAGCAGTTCTTATCGCTCGTTTGGGCGATGCTGATAATGATAATGATTATGACCAACAGTTCAAATAAACTCATTAACTTGTGCGAGATTTAACGAGTTCCATCAGCAGTGATTTACAAAACTGATTGTATCTAGGGAGCGGTTGTGTGTGCCACTTTGATATCCCGTCGTGATTTGTTTACATTGAGTTGAATAAAAATTACTTCTTTAAAATAAAACAACTAAGTAGTGTGGCGGTTGTGTTTGATCAACATTTTAAGAAATCAATTTAAGAGTTTTATTTATTGGATTTCTGTTGCTAGTTAAAATGCACGTAACTGCACGTCTCCAAGTTACCACCGAGTAGATGCTGCAGTAGATGGGCCGCAATTTTAAAGACACTGTTGACCACACCGATGCATCATAATTCGTGGTATTTGGTTAAGATTTATTTAAATGATTTGGTAAATAAAATTTTTTTTTCTTCAAAATTTTATAACATGCAATTTCGGTTTAACAAAATAAAGATACACAAGCCGAAAGGGATAAATTTGCATTAAACATTCTCTCCTATCTACTGCCTCCATGTAAAAATTTTTGAAGTAATTTTTTATTTAATTTATTTGAAAGAGTTAATTTTATTTATTTTGAATTTGGCTTGGCAATTCTGCCACTTTACAATGCTCAGAAAATTATTAATGATTAAAAAGCCGGCGCTGGAAAAAAATGCATTTTTATACACATAACTTGTAGTGCGGTTCAAAGAGGCCGCGCACTACCACATACCGTTCAAAGATTTGAATTCAAACTGGATAAACCCGCATAAGTTATTTTCAATCATAAACAACCTGGTCTGGTCCATATTGAATCGTATTTGGTTATTGAAAACTTCAGAAAAAGAAATGAATCGAATCTCAAAGATGCCGCTTATTGCGCAAAGTCAAAACAGTTAATTTATATCATGTCGCGACTACTGGTCTTACTGATTTTGCATTTTTCAAATTGAAATATGAAATTAATTTAGCGATAAACCTGATTTCTGTTAAATTATAATTGCAAAAATGTTAAATTTGAAATTAAATTTATAACACGAGTGAAAAAATTATAATAAATTAATGGCATGAATAAATGAAACGAATGCGAAAGAAAGCAAACTTGAACGCCATAAATTAATAGCAATTTTATTGGTTTTTAACGAATTAATTTGCGTTAAATGGATGGAAAAAACAATAAAATTATAATTTAACATTTATAAATAAATAAAAAAATTGTCCCATTATTGAGGTTTACAAGCCACTGAATTTGTTTGAACGGGTCTCTGCAAATATTTACGTTAAATATTTAAATATTTTAATCAATTAAGTTCGCAAATACTCGCTTGATTAAGAAGAGAAAACAGAAAAACAGATTAGATTAGGAGACTGCAGATAACTTTAAATAGATTCATAGAAATTTATGGTAAATAACAAAATTCTTGGAAAAGATTAAACGATCTGATAACACAACCAAATTATTTAATTCATTTCTAGATAAAACCAAAATTGTATGCCTTCTATTTTTGAAGCTCAATATTCTTTTACAAAGACCTTAAATTATATAAGGAATTTTGAATAAGGAAAACTCAGAATAATTAAATATAAGAAATAATTCCAAGATCACTAATGGGTATTTAGCAATACTCGAAATAGCTGTATGGTCAATCAAAAATTCAATTAATTAAAAAAATAATAAAATTTTGTTGTTGTGATTTACTATTGTTTAAAATAACTCTTTACTCTAAAAACAATAGTTTATATTCTAATGTAGATACATAAATACATATATTCATATATTAATTTTATATAATATATTATATAATAATAATAGTCTATATGTATTATTATATATATATATATATATAAATATATATATATATATATATATATAAGATATATAAATATATATATGTATATATATCATATATAAGACAGTATATGATATATCATATATAAATGTATGATATAGTTTAAAAAAAGGTCTAAAAGGGTCTCCTAGGTGTTTCTTCCACTTGTACATCAGTGCCGGGCACTCCCCAAGCACATGGTACGCAGTTTCTCTCTCTTCTCTATAGTATTTGCAGTCTGAGTTGGATTGAATTCTTGACTTCGATAGGTGATTATTCAATCTACAGTGACCGGTC
>NC_051846.1:44089846-44193606 GCF_002237135.1 Teleopsis dalmanni
TATAATATTTTAAAAAATTATTTAATTATTAATTTGAATTTATTTACTTTAATTCTTAATTGTGTTGTTTTTGTGATATATAGTATAATATTTTAAAAAATTATTTAATTATTAATTTGAATTTATTTAGTTTAATTTTAAATTGTGTTGTATTTGTGATATATAGTATAATATTTTAAAAAATGATTTAATTATTAATTTAAATTTATTTAGTTTAATTTTTAATTGTGTTGTATTTGTGATATATAGTATAATATTTTAAAAAATGATTTAATTATTAATTTGAATTTATTGAGTTTAATTTTTAATTGTGTTGTATTTGTGATATATAGTATAATATTTTAAAAAATGATTTAATTATTAATTTAAATTTATTTAGTTTAATTTTAATTGTGTTGGTATTTGTGAATTATGTATAATATTTTTAAATGATTTAATTAGTAAATTTAAATTTATTGAGTTTAATTTTTAATTGTGTTGTATTTGTGATATATAGTATAATATTTTAAAAAATGATTTAATTATTAATTTAAATTTATTTAGTTTAATTTTTAATTGTGTTGTATTTGTGATATATAGTATAATATTTTAAAAAATGATTTAATTATTAATTTGAATTTATTGAGTTTAATTTTTAATTGTGTTGTATTTGTGATATATAGTATAATATTTTAAAAAATGATTTAATTATTAATTTAAATTTATTTAGTTTAATTTTTAATTGTGTTGTATTTGTGATATATAGTATAATATTTTAAAAAATGATTAAATTATGTAATGAAATTTATTTAGTTAATTTGAATTGTGTTGATTTTGATATATAGTTAAATATTTTAAAAAATTGATTTAGTTTTAATTGATTTATGTTGAATTTTTAATTGTGTGTATTTTGTGAGTATATAATATAATATTTTCAAAAAGATGATTTTTAGTTATTCAATATGTGAATTTATTTAGTTTAATTTTTAATTGTGTTGTATTGTATATATAGATATAATATTTTCAAAAAAATATTTTAATATTAATTTGGTTTATTTTAGTTTAAGTTATTTAATATGTGTTTTGGTTGTGAGTTAACATAGTATAATATTTTAAAAAATTATTTAATTATTAATTTGAATTTATTTAGTTTAATTTTTAATTGTGTTAGATTTGTGATATATAGTATAATAATTTAAAAAATTATTTAATTATTAATTTGAATTTATTTAGTTTAATTTTTAATTTATTGGTTTTCAATTTGTGAGTGTTGTTTTTATATAATCATTATTAATAATAACTGTTAAGCTATGGTTCTTTTAAAGTATTTTCGATATAGAGGAGGCAGATTATTATTAAAAATTTATTGAAGTTTATTTTAAAAGATGGGATTTTATTTGAGATTCCATCAGAATTGTATGAAATCACATAATAGCATCACTGTTAGCAATAAGTAATTATAAAAATCCGTATCATTCTATGACTCATGCACTTAGCTTTAGCGATAATTAAGTAATACTTCTAAATAAATTACTAAACAAGCAACTTTTATATTAAAAAACAAACAATTTAATCTAGCAAGAGGCAATTAATAATTATTTTTGTTGTGATGTGGGATAACTTGTTAGCTTATCAGAGAAAAACACTATCGGACGCCTACATTTTATATAAAGTATTATTTCATGGAAATTATTATATGGAATTGTTTTTAGGTACAAACTTATAAAACTTTAATAATTAATCTCGACAAGTCAGCATTGCAAAAAAAAATCAGAAAGAAAAAAAACATCAAGAATTAATTTTCTTTGAAGTCTGCGAGATGTCGCAGTACTAAAATACATTAAGTATAGACTAAACATATCAGAGACGTTCCAATATTTGAGCTCAAACTGACTAGAACTGTCAGATGCTTTGATTTTGAAAATTGATTTTATATATTTTTAATTAAATAAATAGAAATATATACAAAATAAATTATTTATTGTAGTTCATTTATTTTTTATTAAAATAATCAATATTAATTTATTTCTTCAGGGATCATTGTTGGATCCCTTACGACACTTTTGCGGAATGCCTCTGTGAGTTATTAAAGATTTTGTTGAATAAAGCAATAGCATAAAAAACAAAGTTGATTTAGACGAATGCAGAATAATTGAGATTGCATACTCATACAATGCACCAAATACGGAAACTACCTTATGAAGTTTGGATATTGGAAGTCTTTTTCAGGAAATGGCTAGTTATAAGGCATGTAGGTTGTTTTGCTGTCGAAACATGTAAAACGATACGCCGTATTTAACTTAAGACTTAAATTATAAACAAAGTATAAAAAATAAAGTATTTTAGGTACGAGTATAACTATTTTTTTTAAAAAAGACATCTAAACTATTTATGGAAATATTTCATTGCCTTCTTCTATATACAGTTAGATATAAATTAATAACAGAGGTTTTCCGTTCCACGTTTTAATACAATTATATTTTATAATGTTTGAAGATCTGATTGATGATATATATATTCTACATATTGTTAATTATAATTTTAATATTTATCTTATATTTTAAGTTTTTATAATTAAATATAAAATTATTTAGTATTTAATATATACGAGTATGTCTATATTCTATACTAATCAGATTATAACATCTGTCAACAGTAATCAGATTATAATAAACGTACGCGTTTGAGTAGTTTGCTGAATTTCGATATTTCTAAAATTTTGATATTTCAAAAATTTAGCCCGCTCTGTTCAAACCCATAACCCGATAAAATTTTGCAACTACTGGAACCGACACGCAAATTTCTAGAAGATAGTAGTGGTACTAAACATTAACCACATGATAGTTTTAAGCCATTTAAAAAGAGTAGGCAAAGAACAAAGCAAAGACGGTTGATATTTGGCTACCACATTAATTAAATTTCGATTAACAGAATCACCATCGGTGGAACGCTATTAAAACGTAACGAAATTGAACCATTTATAAAGTGTATCATAACAAACTGGTTTAAATATGAAAATATAAAACACAAGTCATCATCATCAAAGGCCAATATCCAGACAGTAAAATCACAAATCGTCAAAGTGTGGATTGACGGTAAACAAGGTTATGTAGAGTATTTGGTTGTCCTCTATTATTTAAAGTTCGAACACTTGAACTAGTACTTGAATACTTGAACAATCAAAGTAGTTGAATTCCATCATGACAATACCAGGCCATACACATTTTTGCGGACACTATGCAAATTAACCGATTTGGTTAAGAAGTTTGTATGCCACCACATTGTATAGCCCGGATTTTGTGCCATCTGATTACCATTTCTTTCGGTTTCTGCAAAAATCTTAATGGTAAAAGATTTGCACTGATGAAATTATGAAGCTTCCCGAAAAATGGTAAAAGGTCATAAATAATACTGGCCAATATATAGTCGATTAAAATAGACTTTCACTAAAATAAAGTAGTGTTTAAAAATGTATAGTTAAAAATATTTTTAAAATTTGCAGTCTTCACTATAATGTATATTAAGGAAAAATCAATTTGATTTTCAATTAATAAATTTTTCACCCTGTACTTGACATTCTTTTGTAATCACTCAAACTGGAGAGCTGATTACATTCCCTATATCACATTATATTTCTTGGAAAAATATATTAAAATTATCAATTAAATTATGCCCATATAACAAAACAAAACCCTTGGGATTAAATTTTAAAATTGAATAGAACTAACTACTGATTAATTATTTTTAAAAATTACACCTGATATTTCTTTCAAATTTTTCAATGAAAATTATTTTAATCTGATTTCCGGAGGAAATACCATATATTCTTTTACGTACATGGCGCTTAATAATAATTAAATTATATCTAATCAAAAAATTATTTAATAACTAAAAATGTATCTATGTTTCATACATGATGCAATACTTTAGTGCACTTCAGTGGATTTGGTTTATTTAAGCATTTTTTAATTTAACCGATAGTATTGATTTATCAAATTATTACTATAATAAAATTAAATTTTATTTCTGGCCATATTTTTAGGAAAAAGCTATGTATCCATAAACTCATTTTTTGGGAATAGGTAGTTTAATAATATACTTGAATACTTGGTGAAAAGGAGAGTATTCAAATAGATCTGTTGTGAACTAGTTTATTCAAGACATATTCTTGACTTGAGCAGAAGGGGGATTTAAGACTTGCCACGTTCTACACCACCCACGAAGTCTTTGATTATTCAGAGAATTATAAGATTAAAGTTTGGTAAAGCTCAACTATCGTCAATTGATCTAAAGTGAGATAGCTTTTTAATCTTAAAATTTAACAGAATCCTTCTCGATTTTGTGCGATATTTTGGGCATGAAACTAATCAACAAAGGACTTCTTTTAAATAAGATCAAATACTTTCAAAAATAATATCATAGACATGGTATAAATTATTGAACATATTAATCTGATACTCATAGTTTTCTTCGATATTCATGAAGAGAAGCTATTTTGTTATGGTCTATTGGCTAGTACAGGGTTTGATAATTGAAGTGTTACTTATTCAAGCGATCATATCTTCGTTGTGTGAAATTATTTTTTTATTGATTCAAATTACAAAAATTTGTGGAAATAATCAAAATTTTGGATCCATTCACTCTAGCTCGATGTGATCACCTTTTGCCTTGATTATGAGCTTCAAAACGTTAAAAAATGAATTGCATGCTTCACGAATGTGATCTTCCGGGATTTTGCGTTATTTCTGAACAATTACTTTCTTCAGCGCATCCATACTGGCATATTTATTAGTTCTCAACTTGCTCTCTAAAATGGCCAAGATGGAATAGTCCATCAGATTTGCATCTGGCGAATTCACATTGTATGGACGAAATGAAATATGGAACATGATTTTTAAACCATGCTTGGTTTAAAAATCAAAGCATAGATTGTTCGGTAGTAGAATGCTCGACTGCCAATTTCTCATAGAGAATGAGAATTGTAAATATACTTTGAAATGTTTCAATTATTGAAACGATCGTTTAAATCGAGCAGCGTTTAAAAATTATTTTTTATAAACAAAAAAAAATTGTTGATAAGATTAGTTTTGTTTTTATTATTGTTGTAATTACTCCGGCGCCAGATCTTATCCATTAAGTAGTAACTTTGTTAGTGATTAAATTTTAAATTTTATAATCACTTTCGTTTTTGTTAGAATAATAGATATCAACTTTTATAGTTTAAACTTTGTATATTAAATTGAATGACGAAATTTATGAATGTAATTTATGAATGTACGAAATTTTGCAATGAATTGCAAAAATTAATACTATTAGAATTGTTTCGCATATTGTTGCTAAGTGCAATAATTTTTTGTTCAGGGTAATTAGACAAGCGCGTCATCCTACCACGTGCGCCTACACAATTATTAAATAATTATCTACACCAGGGCTGTCCAAAGTACTGCCCGCGGCTAATGTTTATGCGGCCCTCGACATTTTTTAGTCTACTATAATTACGCAAATGCTCTTTTGGTGTAGTGGTAAAACTATATTATTTTATTTTTATGGTACACCAAATAAATGAATTTAAATTGATTTTTATTTTTGTCGAAAAGTATGAACGTTTGTATTTGTTCCTGCGGCCCTCCAATCGGTACAGTGATTTATGTAGGCCCGCAATCGCATCTGGTCTGAACAGCCCTGATCTACACAATACTTAAAAAATTGAAAAAAAAAATATATTATGTGAATATAGTAAATAAATTAATTGTTTTGTTTTGACTTAAGTTTGAACAACAAGTCACGCACCGCTCACGTTGCGGTTTTATCTATAAATTCAGAATATAATATTTACTTGTCTATAATTGCCAGTTTCCATTTTCAGAATAACTCAATGAATCACTTAGAATATTTAATATTTTCGATACAGGTTTCAAATGCTAATATTATTAAAAGATTAAAAAAATTATTATAACTATATATTACATACATAAATATCAATAGAAATATATGGTACTTTAATGAAACACAGCGCATTCCAAAACGTTCGACTTTAGTAAATATAGGTTTAACTGAGACATAAGTATAAGTATTCTAATGAATACATTATTTATAAATTACAGTTTGTTTAAGTATGTTTTAAATTGTTTGCCAATAAAAATTTGAAAATTACTCTAGATTTTACTCTACTAAATGCAAATTAAAGATTACGTATATATGATTAAATTTATGGATGCTGGTTTGTTAAGTGGTAGACCTTGCCAGGAATGCAATTGCCTTGATCTGATGATTCAATTTTTCAACAAGTCCATAAATAAACAAGTTTAAATAAATTATAAATTTATTTAGTATGTTTTTAATTATTCTTAAATTGATGTCTTTAAATATTTTAATTTGAAATTTAATTTTTTAAAATAAATTAATAAAAAAAATGCACAAACTATTACATTTTTCGCAAGTTTTATTTTTAAAAGAAATACATGAAAAATTGTTGAATTTGGCTTAAACGAAACTCAAACTTTCTCATCATTTATTATTAGATGCCATATTTATTTTTTTTTCACCACATATTACTATTACTTTTATTACTAGTGCCCTAATATTGGATTCACATGAGTGTTTTGTTTGTAATTTTAACTGTCAAAAATTTGAATTAGACAGTTAATATTACAGACAAAACTTTCGTATAAATCCAGTATTTGACATTATGTTAAGTTATTCATAATATTGCTTGATAAGTTTAAAATAACATCAAATCGACGTGTATACCTATTTAATTTTGATTTAAAATAAGATCTATGGTAGAGTTATAACATCAAATCAACGTGTATACCTATTTAATTTTGATTTAAAATAAGATCTATGGTAGAGTTTAAGTGTTAAAGTCTGTTTTGTTGCGTTATTTCTTTTAAAACTCAAGAAAAACTATAAATAAAAATAAAATTGTAAATGCTCTTTGAAAAAGACAGTATAGCCATAAAGTACGGGAACGCTTTTAAATAAAAAATCTAGTAAATATAACTCCTAGTATTAGTTGACTTTGAATAAAGAAATAATTTTTAATTTTTTATATTTTTTTTTAATTTTCAATCTATTGTGTATTTATAGTTTATTTTATTTATATAAGTATTATTTATATAAGTGCTGATATTTATATATCTGTGAAATATTTTATATTTTAAATATTAGAGAATTGAAGCACTCACTAATTACTTAAAAATGTTGTTAGTAATGTGGAGAATAAGAGAATAATTTGTATAGCAGTAGAGTAGATTCAGACACATACGTTCTCACCTTACGTGATTTTGAATAGAATAGGTAATAATTAGATTCAAGTAATTGAATCTAATTACTGTAATTGAATTTTACTGCAAGTTTGTACGAAAACAAACCTGTTATTTACTTGTCTTTCTATTGTTAAAATAAAATTTGTTATGAATCATTGCTAGATGTTGCAGCGGATAAATTCTTTGTATTTTATTAAATTACTTGCTTATTTTTATAATAATTAGCACTAAAAAATTTGTTTATGAGGATTTGCAAAAAAGATAAAAAGATATAAACATTTTACATTGTTTTAGATAAGTTTTTCGTATATTATATATTTATTTCAATATCAACGTGGTGATATCACATGTATTCAATACGTGTGCCAAAATGTTATAAAAATAAAATTTCCATCGTAATTTCTTTTTATTGCACTCAACATCAGTAGAGATTCTTATCTTTGAAATGTATTCTATGCTTGACAGCATTTGTTGCTGTGCTATTGTGAATGGTAGTTATTTTTGACATTCAGCAATCGTAAATTGTTTGCAATTTGTTTATTTGAGTGCATTTCTCAGCCGGTTAAGTAAATATTTATACATTACAAATATTTTAAGGTAACTAAAACTTGTAGATGTGGTATATAATTTTTTTATTGTATGATTTTTACAATTATTCATTCAGAATGTTAACAAATATACCTAATATTGATAACACTGTTACGAATATTAAGTTTTTCCCTGTGAAGTATTCCCGCTAAATTTTGATTGAAATTTGATACTTTTTAAATACATGTAAATATATATTTTAATATGTATATGCCTTCTTCTTTTGCAATATTTGGTAACATAAATTTTGTAAATTTTTTTTAAAAAAAATTTAATTAAAGGAATGGTTTTAAATAACAGCAAAAAAATTTTATTAATTATAAAACATTACAAACTGTTAGTGTGTTTTAAAATTGACCATACATTTTTATAAAATTTTAATTAAACTGCAGATACAGGAACAGATATATATATATATAATTTACACTAATTACACGTAAATTTAATTACAATCTATGTTTATTAGTTTCAGAAACGCTAGTGTGTACGTCTGTCGTAGAGTCGCTCGATCCACAGCCGACGGCTACCCTAACACCCCTTCAAACCAATTATAACAAATCTTATTAAAACCCAGGCTATTCCATTCATCTTTTATAGTGCAGTTAGAACAATAAATTCGCCGAGATGATTTACGATGAGATCATACATTTCGAAAATCATAAAGACATAAAACTATGCTTTAGCAAAGGTGTAAAATTTACAAATTGCAAAACTTATAATACAGCCTTGGCGATGCAAGAGAACTTATGGCATCAGATAATAATCTCTCATCGCGCAAATGTACGCCATTCATCGCAAAGGCAAGAAGAGATACTAGATGCTATATTTAAAGTTGTTGATTGCGAAGAGTTTTTTCCAATATCCTACAAGGTACGTTTGTATTATATTGTTTATCTATAATATAAATATTACTTTATTCTATTTGTTTTTAGTGTGGTTCGTCGAATGATAGTTTTTTGGTACGGAAATGTAAACCAGCTCTGGATAAACTATTTGATCACAATTTACAAATATATATAAAAAATGGAGTTAGTTACAATTTGTCAGTGATACTTGGAATAGCAGATTATGAATTTGGTCAGATTTCTGCACAAAGTCAAATACCAGAGGCTGTGATTCGTTTGTTGGGAGAATTAAATTTTGCATCTGACGGAGTAGTAAACCTTTCAGAATTTAGAAAAAACAAGGAATTCAATAAGGTTTATATTAATCTCGGAAATAGTGGAGTGCTTGACTGTATATGTAAAACTGTTTTTAAAAGCAATAATTTTCGACATGTTAATGGCATCAATTTGGCGAACAATGGTATTTCTGTTTTGACGCCTTTAGATATTTTTAAAGATACGTTGCTCACACGTTTAGATTTAAGAAATAATAAGGTTGGTTTTATTTTTAACAATTTGTATTATTAACTTAAACTACGTTCAGATATGAAACTCTAATTTTATCAATTACGATAATCAGCTCTATTTATGTGTTACAAAAATAATTTAATTATATAGTTGTAATAGCGTCATAGAACTGCTCCAACGTCGCATTCTGCTGTTGTAGTTTTATTATTGAATTTAAAATTCCTCTGATATTCATATTAATTGATTATAAAAGTTCTAATAGCAACATCTTCATTTAGGGATATGTGAGATGTAAATAAACAATACATAATGGGGGACTATAGCTTTAATTTTGTGTTTTGATCATCAACATAAATTTGTAGTGACTTATTAAATGCAAAACAAATATATTTCATTTGATAGGATCACTCTTTATACTTGCACGGATTGATACAATATAATATGTTTTTATTGATATGTTCTGAATTCTACATTTATTTATTTATTTATGAAATTATAATTTTTTTGGATTATGTTTTTATTTAAACTATTCTTCTTGGTTTCGTACCAAAAGCATTTGGTTACCACTTTGGTTTTATTTTAATTACACTCATAAGCTGAAATAATAATTTTATAAATAATGAATTGTTGAGTTGAAGTCATGAATTAAGTATCACACTTATACTTTTTATAGAATATTATTGAATAATAAAATATTCTAAAAAAAATTTAATTTTTATGAAATCTTACATTTATTTATACAGATAAGCTCGGCAACGCGTCTATGTGCAGATTTAAAAAATATAAAAGCTGATGAGATACTTTTAGGTGGAAATAAGATAACGACCTTAAACACATATCCAACATGTCTTAAAGATATTCTTTCCAATTTTAAATTAATTGTAAGTTGATCACATATTCTATCTCAACAATATTTAATGTTTATTCATAAAAAATTTAAATTTTTATTAAGGATGGCAGAAATATAGAAAAGCTTACATCTGATTATACTCCTATGCAGTATGAAGTTGATTCAACAGTGGATGGATATCGGATTGATTGGACAAATAAATCAGACGTTAAGAAATTCTCCGATAGTGATCATTGGCATGTTGTTGTGGTAAGAAAATATATTTCACTTTTAATAACTATTTTTAATTAGAGTAACAAATAATAGCCAACATCTGTTGAATGTAGTAATATATGTATATATATATATATATAAAATACAACTTATTCAATTTGTTTAATATTGTAGGTGCCAGACTCAGAGAAGCAATATTCAAAAGATGAAATATTTGAAGGATTTTTTGCTACACTTGACCAAAAAAAGACAGAAGTTTATCCATGCTATTATAAGGTAATATATAATCCACTACATTCTTAATGAACTAAAATCACAATACGCTGACCCAAGTAAAGAGGACATTTAACAAAAATGAAAAAGATTTATTTGGCAAATACTATGTATTCTATTTATAAAAGGATGTTTAATTAGTGTTTTAGATTGTCGGGTATGTTCTTCTTTTAATACCTAAACATTAAATATTAGTTGACCTTACTGAATTGCCAATTGTTGACTTCATTACAAACTCCCATCTTTAATTACTATTTACATTCGGACATACTTTGCATTATATTCTAAATAGTGTTATATTTATATATTTAAAAAAGTCACTTTAACGTTATTCAAATTTGTATATGTTGTTGTTGTAACTCGCCAGAACCTGCTTGTGGAGTCCCATTGGGGGATGTTGAACCGTTCTTGGTCGTCGTTGATGACGAGTGGCTCCGGGACGCAGACCCGACCGTTCTTGGAACCTCTTGGCAAACTTGTATATCGTTTGCTTTGCTGAAATTATATTAGCAAAATATTTTAAAACAAAACTTTTTAACTACTTTAAAGTCTTACAAGTTAAGTTCGATCGATCTAGATTAGCATTATTTGGTATATGAGTGTTAGACTTTTTGCCTATCTAAGGAGCGTTAATTTTATTTGTTTGGTTTAGAATTAATTACTATCAAATATATATATTAGTGAATAATGTATTTTATTTTATAATAGTTTGAAAATGCAGAGCACAAATTCATGGTGCGAAACTGTTTCGATCAAATTGAATATTTGGTACATAAGTGCAATATGGAAATAAAATTTGTACATAAAGAAGCGCCATCCTCGAGCAACGATTTTGTAGCAACGGAACATGTTATATCAATTAATTACTATTTTCGTATGAATGTGTCGCAATTTGTGAAGGGTCAGTTGGAACCAGAAATTGCTATTGAAAAAGCACTTGAAGCGCGTTATAATGGCATTAAACGAATTCTTAACTTAGCAAATTTTCAGGATTCAACTGGTAATTTTAAATATTACTAAAATCGTTATAAAAATATACATTAAAAAATTGCAGACTTTGCAAGTGTGGTGATAAATATGAGTCAGCTTAAGGTACTTAAAACTATATTGAGTAAAGCTTCACGAAAGTTTGTTGGACGTTGTATTGAAATCAACTTAAGTCAGAATAAAATTATTAATGCTAATTGCCATAAGGCCTTAGCTTTCATTGGAACACTAAGAGCTATAGATTTAGGTTTTAATTCAATAGAGGAAATTAACGACTTCAATGACCTAAAGAAGCTGGGCTTAAAATCCTTAGTACTTGATGGAAATCCATTTTGTTCCAAGTTTACTGAAGCGAAAGAATATAGAAGTTTAATGTTAAAATACTTTCCAGAACTTGAAACTTTGGTAAATATATTTTTAAATTGTGTGCGAATATCAAAATTATTAAAATTGTATAATTTTTTATAAGGATGGAGTTAAACTGTCAAAACGAAGTACATTATCTACTTTAAAAAATTCTTTGACTGATTTAGATGCATATCATATCGTTAATACGTTTGTGCCAGTTTTCTTTCAAAAGTATGATTCATCTAATCGTGTAGAATTAGGAGGTAATTGCAATCAACATTCTAAATAAATATAATCATTAAAAAAAATTAATTTCCTGCAGGACTCTATCATCCAAAATCTTTATTTAGTTTAACTTTCGATTTTAAAGTTACTGTACCTTCTGTGGATGCATTAAAACGTTTAACTGTATATGAAGAGTATTCACGAAATATCTTAAAAATGAAGTCGTTTGACAGAAGCTACAACAGTTTACATTACGGTCCTGATGATATTATGCGAGCGTTCATGTCACTTCCGAAGACAACGCATGATATGTTAACTTTTCATACGGATACAACACAGTTTTATGTATTAACATATATTAAAATTATATATAAATATTATATCTACAGTAGCTCGTTTATGTAAATCGTTCGAGTTTAACTCGAACGATTTCTTTCGAAAAGTTCTCACTTGCTTTTTCTCACTTCTTTCGAGTTTGCTGTTTATGTAACATGAAAAATTCACCACACGAGAACGTTATGGTGTGATGAGAGAAACTGATGAAAATGGAACGTTTTTTGAAAAAATGGAACGTTTTTTGAAAAAATTGAACGAAAATAAAACAATTTTAAAAGGTTGCTTAGTGCTTGCAAATAGCACTTGTACCAAAAATTTAAATTTATTCACTTTAACTCACTTTTTTTCATTCAAAATTCAAAACTTCTCGCAAGCAATTTGACAGGTGACAAAAACTCGAACGAAAAAAAGTGAGAAAACAATTCACCACAGTTACATAAACACTTCTAGTGAGTAATTGTCATAAGTGAGAAAATCGTTCGAGAAAACGAAGTGAGAAAGTTACATAAACGAGCTACAGATATCTTTTTTTTAATTCAGGGATATACTATAATAACAATTAATGGAGTATTTTCGGATAAATCTGATTTATTGACGAGTAGTGTCATAAATATGGCATTCTCGCGTGTATTTACACTTATTTGTGTCGATCGCTGTGCGGTAAAAGAAAAAATATATACAAATAATAAAAATATAATAAATTACTTAAAACATTTAATTTTAAGGGTTTCTTGAAAGGGGCAGAGAAATATATGATATTGAACGATCAGTTGCATATTTGTAATCCGACGAAGCAACAGACTCAAGTTGCATTTAAATATGAAAAGATTGATGTGCAGGAGGATGAAACTATAACGGAAGTCGAGAAAGTATGTTGCTTGGAAATGTTTAAGGAAGTAACTAAATTAAAGAATGTATGGGCATCTCGGTATGTACACTTACATTTAAAACATAAAATACAGTATAAAACAATATTATTTATAATTATTTGCTATTTTGCTGATTTCTTCTGAATAGATTTTCGGGTCATATTTTGATTATATGATCGATTTATTCTTAACTTTAATATCTGTTTGAAGTATAATTGTGCTATGTATCTACGATTTGATGATTCAATATTGCTTATTAATTTTAATATCTTTCACGTTGCGTGATAGTTATGGAAATCTACTATTTGTATGCACCGGGTCCAGTGTACTAACAATAGAGAAGAGATATGGTTTTGCGGTGACGTAGCATTGTAGACGCATATTTGAATTTTAATAGAAATATTTGACCGGAAACATAGTTTTACGGTTGCGCTATGAAATCGTGCATCTATAATTAAATTTCTGAACAAGTGTTTTATTAGATGTTATATTAGCATTTATAGAAATTCGAGAATGAACTAATGTATAGAGAAATGTATAGAAAAAGTTATGTTAAATGCACGTTTTCTTTTAATCATAGAATACAAAATAAATTCATCTACATAGAGTCATCTAGATAGTTTTCACTTAACCATATAAAATTACTGGTCTCTTTCGTGAACACTCACATCCCACTCCCTTAGATATTCACGTAGAAAGCACTTACTATTTTTAGAAATTCATATTCTCTAAATAAGTAGTACTGGATCGTTTCTTGTAATATGTTCTTATAGCTTGATATTATTTTAAATGCAAATACATTTCTTCCAACTTATATTCTTGTTATGGTTTCTTAATATCTCTTTTCTTATTTTATTATATAAATAAAAAATTTTACCTAATTATTATTTTTTTATTTTTAGATTTTTAAATCAAGCTAATTGGTCTTTTAAAAAAGCCTTAGAACTTTTTATGAACTCTATGGACAAAGAAGAACTACCAGATGCGGCCTTTAAACTCGAATTAGAAAGTGCTTAAGTCAAATCTCTTTTATGTTTTTTTTTAATATTTTAAAAATTATGTTTAAAAAAATAAATTTATAACATTATTTGTATGTATTGTATTTTTTTAAAAAATATTTTATAACAATTTTGCAATGTTATTACTTATTAAATCAATATTTTGTATATTGATAATATATGTTATATTAAATCAATATTTTTAAAAGAATTTTTTTTTTCGAAATATTTTTTAAATTTTTTTTATATCTTTTTTATATATTTTTATTTTATTATATATTTTTAAATTATTATTGCTTTCATAAATTAATTTGATCTTAAAGTGATGCTTTTAAAGTTATGATGTGCAATTTGATCTTTGATTTAATATACATTTTGATCTTCATTATATATTATGAGAAAATAATAAGTTCAAATAGAAGCAGAGTTGCCAATAAAAAAATTAGTTATAAAATAAAGTTTTAATAATTTTTGAATTAATTTCTGTTTTTTTTTTTTGTAACCAAATGAAGAGATAAGAACCCAACAAGAGAGTTTGGAGCAGAGCTTGATGTTCTTATTGTGTATAGCTTACGATATACGTATATTTTATATGTAAATATTTCTATTAAATATGTATATTTTAATACGTTTAAGGTCTAAAAAGATTTATATTTATTGTTACTATTAACTATTATCCATTATTCTATTATTAACTAATTTTGTAAAACAAATAATGATAATATTTATCATTAGATTCATTACTGAGTAAGGCAAAAAATGTGTTAAATTCAAATATATTAAAGTAATTAATTCAATTAAATTACTCCTGTTGATAACAAATAAATAAGAAAGTTTGTGAACTTTAATAAAAATAATATAATAATAAAGATGTTATTTTTGCTTAAATAACAATTTATTTTTTGAAGTAGCAGTAGATAAATGTACCAAATTTGAAAATTATCTGCTGAAGATTATAACACTTCGTTCAATAATGTGTGTGACTGAAACATAAATGGCGGCACTAATACTAAATAAATATTTTTTTTCGAAAGTGGCAACCTTTTTAGGCTTACTGTCAAAATCATATGTTAATCCGACCATTTGTTTACAAGTTACAGTGCTTTAAGTGACGCTACTTTTGAGTTTAAAAAAAAAAAATGAATTGAAAGTAATTCCGTGTGCTGATTTATCATTGTTTTTTAATGAAAAAAAATACTGTTCAATGCCAGGAATGGATTGAAAAACATTATTCGGACTCTGCTCCATCAAAAAGAAGCATTTGTTATTGGTATGCCGAATTCAAACGTGGTCGTACAGACACCGATGACATTCCATCTACTGGACGGCCAAATGACGCTGTTATTCCGGAAAACGTTGAAAAAAACACTGAAAATCATTATGTCCGACCGTAAAGTGAAAGTGAGGGAGATTGCTGACATTCTACAGATATCAGCAGGCAGTGTACACACCATAATGTTTTCCAAATTGGTGCCGTGTTTGCTCACACCGGAGCAAAAACAACAACGAATCGATGATTCAAAGAGCTGTTTGGACATGTTTACGCGCAATAAGTCGGAGTTTTTGCGTCGGTACATCACGATGGATGAAACATGGATCCACCATTTCACTCCAGAGTCAAATCAGCAGTCTGCTGAGTGGCATGCAGCCGGTGAAAGCCGCCCAAAGCGACCAAAGACGCAGCAGTTGGCTGGCAAGGTTATGGCGTCTGTATTTTGGGATGCGCATGGAATAATATTCGTTGACTATCTCCAGAAGGGGAAGACCATCAACAGCGACTATTATATAGCGTTATTGGAGCGTTTGAAAGACGAAATCGCAAAGAAACGGCCTCATATGGCGAAGAAAACAGTTTTGTTCCACCAAGACAATGCACCGTGTCGATGCACAAGTCAATGAAAACGATGGCAAAATTGAACGAATTGAGCTACAAATTGCTGCCGCACCTATCGTATTCTAAAGATCTGGCCCCTAGCGACTACTGGCTCTTCGCAGACCTCAAAAAGATGCTGGTAAAAGATTTGGCTCAAATGATGAAGTAATCGCCGAAACTAACGCCTATTTTGAAGGCAAAGAAAAATCGTTTTACAAAGGCGGTATCGAAAGATTGCAAAAGCGTTGGAATGATTGTATCTCCCTAAAAGGGGACTATGTTGATGAATAAAAACGAATTTTGGAAAAAAAATGTGTTTTAATTAGTTAGTCACACACATTATTGAACGAAGTGTTAGGAATTTATCATGTATTCAAAGAAACAATAATTCAAAAGACATATAGGTTCATTCGGGAATACGCAATTAATGAGGTTCGATAATAGAAGATAAGAGATTAATAAAATAAAAATTGGCGTAAAAGTAAACATGCATAACCGTTTTAGCGATATTGTTGATTGTTTTGTTAAAATTTTATTTAGTTAGATTTTTATTTAATTTAGTATATATCGTTAAATATTAAGCACATTTTTTTTTATTTTTCGTGTTTTTATTTTTTAATTTAATTCATTTCAACATTTTTAATGGTGAATTACTGTGAGTTTTATTCTGTTAAAATTGTTGATATTTATCGCACACAATTTCTGTGACATTGTGCCATTGTACAGTGACGGTTGTTATTTCCTCCACATCCTTTGTACCAAAAACCACGACAGCGATTGGTGTTTTGATCGTAGTAAAATCTATCACCTGATCCTGTAAGCCAACAGCTTAATCCACTAAAACCCTCGTCTCTACCACCACCACAACCAAAGCGATCTAAACATAATTTAATTATATTAAATTTATAATTTGTTTTTGAAATTTATTTACTTGGACGTCCAGCACATGTCTGTGCTTCTACATATCCGGCAGCTACAATAACAATCAAAACTAGTGTTGAAAAATATTTCATTTTTATTAGCACGAAACTCTAGTACTTCAATAATTACAGTACTGATACCAGTTCTTATATATAGGAATTTTAAATGATTTTTAATAAAAGCAATTTATCGGATTTTATTTAAATTAATTTAAACAACTGTGGACTCATTCCATTGTTAAAAACAATTAAACATTTTATTAAAAATTAATTAACAACTGCACAGTTGTTCTATGGAAGTTTAAATACGAATTGAGATTAATAGGTTACACTCAATAAAATATATTAAAAATGAAAAAAAATTTAGCACGATTACAATTTTGACATATTGTTCGTTATTTATCGAGGTAACATTTTTGAGATATTGTGCATTAAAATTGCAAAATTTTACATAAAAAATTCCATTATCAAGATGCGGTAACTAGTAATAGTTGCTCAGAGTAACAGTTGTTCAATGAGATCTAGAGTGGTCGTTGTTTTATCCACGACGAGTTACGTGAAGGTCGTCCAAGAATGGCGGTTATACCAGAAACCATCTATGCAGTGAGATGGATGCGTCATTGGGCATTAGTTGGATCAGCATACATTCAATTTTACATAAACATTTAGTTATCAGAAAGAGACTTGTTCCCGTTGGATTTCCGATCATTTGACAATCGTTCAAAAGTAGGCACGTTGGTGCAAGAAAATTCTGAAAAAATACGACCGAATCATGGATCTATGCCTAAAAGACTGAAACGAAACAGTAATCCACTGTGTAGGTCTTCCAAAGTTAACAGAATCCGATACAAGTGGGGACGGAGTAAATCTAAGCAAATGGTCTTATATTGTTTGAGAAAAAATGGTCATGTCGCAACTGTAACACTTGAACAACATAGAACGGTCAACTCTCAACGGCACACAACCATTTGTTTGCAGGAAGTCTTCGGAGTATTGAGAAAAACTAACTACCGGAAAAAGATTATCCTTCTCCATGACAACGCGAGCTCCCGCACATCAGCTCAAAGAAAAGAGTTTTTGAGCACTTAAATCGTCGCACCAAATGACTTCTTCTTGTTACTAAACAATAAGGGAACATGTATTTCGAACATTTCTCGATGCCCGAACAGGCCGTTGAGACATTGATAATCAACAGAAGATACTAACTTCAGAGTGGCAAAACTGTTTCTAAAAATTGATCCAATCGGATGCAAAAATGTATTGATCATCATGAAGAATATTTGAAAGACAATTAAACTATTTTCATTATTTAACCATTGTAGTTTCATTGTTGGGTCTAAGACTTAAAAAGCTGCTCTCGTACTATTTCTAAATCTGATGTAAAATAGTGGGATGTAAAATTCTTTTATGTAATAATGATATTGTACAGAATGATAGAGTCAATGATAAAGTATGAAGGCATGAAATGAATTTTAATAATAATTACTACTTATTAGTTGTGATATATGTTCTACAGATTCAGTCACAAAACTGTAATGAAAAAATATTTATGTTATAATTTAGTTTCAAATAAATAATAATTAAGTTAAAGTATTTATAAACATATATCATAAAAATTATACTATTAAATAACATGATTTAAAAAAGAACAACTTTAATGAATTTGTCTAGAAACAGTCTTCGTCTCAAATGAAATACTTTCGTCCATATGCACAATGATTTTAAATAAATATGTTTTGAAAAGCTTTTTATAATATTTAATTAATTATTGCAATAATATAACATATATTATATAGTATTTACTGTTGTTGTTATTGTAATCCATGTAGGTCCCTATAGCAGAAAACATGAAAGAAGCGCATGAATAAGGATTTAATACAGTGAGAGTGGGAATAGGAAGGGTGGTTAGATATAAAGTGTAGATGAGTTTCTTCTGAGTCAATGCGGAGAAACCTAGCTACTTTCATGGGTCAAAGGGATAGATCAAGAGGGTTTAAATTAGTATGTGCATTAATGCATGAGATCATTGGGCATTAGAACTACCGAATTTTTGTCTGACAAATAACTTCTTCTTCTTAACTAACTTCTTAGCTTAAATCATTTTTGCTATACGAAAAATGCATCAATATCTACAGAGATAGATTTTTACATATAGATGATATATAGATGTACATCAATTCATGATGTTCAAAATAATGGACTACTAAAAATTGTTGTCAAATGGGCATGCCTCGAAAATCAGTATTGCGTCAAAAAAGAAGGTAACTTGAGGTTTGTGGAAGTTTCAATACCATTCTTATAGATCACCCAAAAAAAATGTGGGATACAAGGTTTTTTTACTTCTTACTTGGGTCTTAGAATAATGAGACACTGTGTAAATCGGTGTTTTGAACCTATCAAGAAGCTTTAACCACATCTCTAAGTAATTTATTTAAAAACCGTGGCGTATTATTTTCCTGGTCTGACAAGTGCATCCTTATAGTTGTACACTGTTGTACAATAAGGGTTTGAGAACTTGTTAATAGAAGACTGGAATTTTTTAGTGAGATTGAGATGATTGCCATCTCATAACCAGAATATAGATTATGGTACTTCAAATCAAATCTTTGCTTTTGGTTTTAGTGCCATCTGTATTTGCGCATTATTATTTCATCAGTTATAAGAGGTTGATTCGTTCTAAAACAGAGCTCATTATTGGTTATGGTTGCTGGCCAGAATACATGAAGGATGCGTCGTAGACAGCGTGCTCGGTATGCGTTTACAGTCTAATGCAGACCAGATGGCGGTATGGAGAACTGTATCGAATGCACGTTAAAAGTCGATAAGCAACAGATATAGAAGGGATCGCCATTCGCTAGACTGTTCGACGATGATTCGAAGGCTTTATATGTGGTCAGCACATGATTGATTACGCCTAAATCCAACTTGCTCGACTCGCAGTCTAGGCTCAACGGCCGAAGTTATACGTTTATGTAAGATTTGAGCAATAACTCTATAAGCTATATATAGTAAAGTTACGCCTCTCCAGTTGGAGCATTCCATCAGGTTACCACTCTTTGGTAGATTAATAATGACGCCATCTTTAAGATTGGGTGGTTGTAAATTGCTCGAGAATATTAAGTATAACAATGGCGCAAAAACGGTTCTTTCTGGAAGGCCGCTTCAAATTTCTCTTAAAGAAGAATGTGTGTCTGTGAGGTCCTGTGAGGTTTGATTATAAGATTTTACAATATGATTTTGGTAAGAATGAAAAGAATTTCAAGTAATCTTCAAGTGAATCCAATTAGTTAGTCAACTATTGGATCAAAAGGTTTGGCTATAAGTTATAAAAAGTAAACAATATAAATAATTGAACCAATATTATTTTCTAGTCCAATTATAAAAATAAGACAGCAATAATAACACAAAATTCAAAATATACTAAATATATATTATTTATAGATAATTATTTTATTTCATTATTCATGTTAATATTTTAATAGCGAAATACGTAATTAAGATACACAACAATAAGTATACTTTACTATATAAATTTGTGTATTATTAATTATTAAAAATATATTAGATTTTGTTATATGTAAATTATATAGATATAGGTAATAAATGCGTTTTAAGTTCTGATCGGTTTGCATTTTCGTTCACAGGATATTTTGCTGCAAAAACGATTACTATTTCCTCCACAGCCCTTGAATTTCAACTTCGTACAGTTTCGGGAACGAGTGTTAAAGTACCACATTTGATTATTCCTATTTCGCCCACAACGAAATCCCTGGCGGCCCTCACTCTTTGCTCCTCTGCAAACTTGTCTCCCTGTAAATATTTATTAATATATAAACATTTAGCTAATATAAAAAAAGAAACCTAAAAATAAAATATAAAAATTTTCTCTATTACGTTCTATACATTATTGTTAGTAAGGAGAAAATTTATTTTTTTTAGATAAAGATATTGGAAAGTACCTTTCACATGTACACATATAGCATTACTCTGAAATGTTCTGAAATGAAATAACTATAAGTAAATGCAGTTATAGAAAAAATGATCCACTGTTTTTCTTCTGTCTCATAGCTATCACTTCTATAATACCTACGAGTGGAGATTCCTAACCTGACAACATCCTTGGAAAATATACAGTAGTCGGTTATACATGACCATGGTCTTAGAGATGTTCTCTATTGATTTGTTTTTACCATAGACATTAAGTAATTGCCTTCGTTTGTATAGAACCTATTAATCTACTGTTCAGAAATTGCATACAATTAACAACTAGTATTTAAATATTGCTGCTATCCGTGCTTAGGAGAAGGTAAGTTTGTTATCGGCCATACATTTTCTCTTCTACTCGGCATGAGAAGTTGAGTTTCGGAAAAAAATAATCGATGTCTCGTGTACAACTATTGTAGGTATGCAAAATAGACAAGATTAGTATTCAGTCTGGTTAATTCATCATTCATGCATTTTCTTATGGTTTGAAAATGCAATATCGCTTGATCATTCTTATTAGGTTCGTCTTCTTTATCAATTTACAGATAGTCTGCAGAGAAGTTAAATTGTTCTTTGCTCCAGGACTAGCGTGTTTTCTACTTACATCTCGAGAGGATTCGCATTTAAAGTTCTTGACGAAGTTGAGTTTCGTAGAGGAATGGTCAATCTCTTGTACACACAAAATAGCAGATAGGCCAGATTATTTTTCATACAATAGCGGAATACTTCCTAATCTCCGCTTGGATGCTGTTGTTACCATTTTAGTATTCCGTACAGGAGCATAGACTTGACTATAAAAGTGTGAACCAGTATACAATTCATAGAGTTTCACCTAAATAGATTGCTTTTTTGTAGTTATATAAAACAATGTATCTTTTTTTAATTATTAGGTTATCAGGTAAGTATCCTACGTGGTGTGATGTTTGTTTTTATAGGAATTTATCCACTATTGCATATTAAGGCAAGATATTGGTCTGTTGCCTTTAAAAAACTAAGGCTGCTCTTAGTTTTCTAAATAACTTAGAAGACTAATCAAGTTCATTTTGTATAATTTAAAGGTATTCGTAAAGTTTTTAAAGACCTGCTTAAATATATAAATTCATTCGTATTTATTTAAAGGCAAATATATTCGCATATATTGTCTGTTAATGTCAATAATGGAACCTGGCCAATGAAGACGTCGCCTGTTTTAGATAAGTTCATTAGCGTTACATTTTAGTTACACATTACCAATTATTTAATAGTAATTCTTTATAGTTTAATTTATTCATTATTAATTTATTTAAATTAGTATTGTTACCCACGTGGTTTTCCTTTACAGTTTTGTGCCTGGATCTCCAAAACAAGTATCACAAGTAATAACGCGAAAAAAATAGTTAATTTCATTTTTTTGCAATTTCTTAAAAAATTATTAAATAATTTTCAAAAAAAATGGTCACGTCTTTTTATAATAAATTTACATTAATAATTTATTATGCAATAAATTAATTTATTTAATAAAAGAAGGCAGAGTTAAGAGTATGAAATATTCAATTTCAGTTGTGTAAACAAAATATTTATTACCAATATTTTATTATTAAAAATTAAAAGCTGTAAAATAAATATTTTAAAATTAAATAAAATTAATAAATTGTAAAAATAAATATATATGATTTTTAGGTCATTTATGTTGTAATAATTATATTTAAAATATTGCTTTTTTATTAAGAACATTACATTATTTTTAATTATTTTTTTTTTTATAAATAGATTTTTTCGAACAGTAGTGAAATACAACAACAAAAATTTGTATTTTATTTTTATATTATTTTAATTAATTGAATTTTTGGCTGACCATACAGCTGTTTCGAGTATTGCCAAATACCCATCATCAGTGGTCTTGGAAATAATTCTTGTATTTAATTATTCGTAAATAATTATTTTTGAGACTGCAAGTACCAGGAATTGAACTCGGGTCCTGCCAAATGTGAAGCTTTTTTCTCAATATTTATTCGATATTCTTTTGAAATTCTTTCTATTCTATTTTACGTTACAGTTAGAGTATCTTTAATACACCGTCTTAATCAGCCTAATCAGATCGGTGCCGAAGTTACTTACTTTTTTTGGGCACATGGTTAAATGACCTACCATTCCCTTTCTCCTTACATAAATATTTATTATCTGCCATTTTAATATCATATTTTTCGCAAAAAACGATTGTAGGTAAACTAGATCCATCTGATTGAGTAATGTATGTTTAACAAACCTTTTGTTCTTACTGATGAGCACTCTGTTTCTTTTCCACAGTCACAGAAAAACTGTATGATTTTCTCTTCTTCGTCCAAGTTTTTGCAACTCCTACAATAAGTTTTGCATAGAATGTGCAGTTTCTCTACAATTTCTGTATAGAGACCTAATACATCAGTGACCTGAAAGAAGTGCAATGAGCATAGCAGTATGGACATGATCCCTATTAATGAGTTGCCTAGACATGGTAAAATGGTATTTTAGCAATGATCTGTTCACCTTGCTAATTAATAAAACTCTAAAAATTTTCAATGTTAATAAACTTTTATTCAACTTTTTACAGAGAGAAAAATCGGAACGTTCTCCTCAATCAAAAACAAAAAACTTAAAAATATTTGAAATTGAATTTTACTTTTTAAATTCAATAAATGCACAGCCAACTGGGTCGCCACAGTACCCCCTCCTAGCGATGGAGTACTAGCAACAACGCGACACCACAACTAAGTCGACAACACCACTCTTAATCCCGAAATTCCGCTAACCTTGCTGGGAAACGCACTACTCTACCAGCTCGTGTCACTTTCGGAATCGGCAACAGGGATTCACGACTACAATCACCAGAAGTCACTAACTGATCACCATTCAACAACGCTGAAGGCTGACGCGTTTCTGGAACAACCTGTTCAAGATCATCACACGTTAAGTACGCCGCCTTCAACCTATCATTCGAAACAGTCACCTCTCTCCCACGGCAAACAATAACAGACGTCTTCTCATTACGACTCAGCACCTCAAATGGACCTTTTCCTAAGGCTGCTCAAGTGGAGCTTCGAGCACGATCCACTCGAAGAAAAACGTGCTTACAATTAATAATCGCCACACGGTCTCCAACTTCCATCGCCTTTGCGAACCATGTGAAGTGGACTTGCCCAACAGCTTTTCGAAGGTTGACAAATCCCTGTCTGGACTAAAAATTGGAATTCCTTCTTGGCTTCTTCAAGTTTGGCTCCAACTAAACGTCGGGGACGAGCAAATGACGGCGCACCAAATGTCTCGATGCAATGTTCAACCTTAGTAACTAAACCCATCCGATTTGCACTCATAATGCCTAAATCACGGTATTCATTAACCAGCTCAGCATAAGCTGAAACTGAACCACACACACGCACAGTATCTTCTTGAGACACAGCAGCCTTACCCTTCATCATCAAAGTCGTCTTCGAATCAACTAACCGCTTCCTTTTCAAATCCACTAACAAGTCATAGTGATTAAGGAAGTCGGCTCCAACAATAGGACAGCTAACATCCGCAATCACGAACGTCCACGGGAAATCTCTACGCAAACCCAAAGACAAAAGCAGTCGACGCTCGCCAAATGTTTGAATAGGCGTACCATTAGCGGCATATAAATTAACTGATGCAACACTGTTAGCCCTTTGCTTCCAACGACAGAACGACTTCGGTAAAACTGATATGTCCGCACCAGTATCAATGAGAAAAACGGTCGACGTGGCGGGATCTTTAATACTAAGTCGAGCTATACGAACACTAACCCCTTCTCGGCTCGACGACGTAGAAGGAGTGCCTAGTTTTTTGACTGATGAGAGCTTGCCACAAAACTACAGGGCTGCCGACAAGCATTAGCTCTATCACCAAACCTTTCGTGATACCAGCACCAATCTGGATGACTTCCTGGTCGGGAACGAGTTCGCCTACGCCTCCTCGATGACGATCGACTTTGCACCGACTCACTACGACGTAAATCCAAACGACTCAGACGCTGTTCGATTTGCTCAAGCCTTCGTAAAATCACAGCATTCTCAGAATAGGCTGGACAATCAGAGGCTGACGCTACAGCTATCTGTTGAAAATCACCCGCCTCGCAAATACGATCTGCTAATTTCGCCAGTTCTGCTAGTGCCACGTTCGATGCCTGCAGAATAGCGCGCACTTGTGGTGGCAAACGCTTCAGCCAAAGAGACTTAAGGAACTCATCGCTCACCTTGTCTTTAGCTAACGCTGTCAACTCCGTTAGCAACTGTGTTGGGCGTCTATCACCAAGTTCAACTTCTGACAACAACCGTTGAATCTTCCGCTGCTCGCTCTCACTGTACCGCTCTATGATGCAAGCCTTTAAATTAGCGTATCTTCCAGTTTCAGGAGGATGAAGCACTGCATCACTTACATCGGCGATAACACTTGACTCAATCGCTGCTACTACCGTGTTGAACTGTGTGATGTCACTCGTAATGGCAGCTACTGCGAATTGCGCCTCGATCTGAGCAAACCAAATCTCCGGTCGCTCGTGCCAAAACGGTGGCACCTTCACTGCTACACGGTTTACGACACTTCCACTATCAGAAGCCATTACTACACCTTCGTCTGCAACTGACATCACAGCTCGATAATTAGATATTTAGCTCAGAAGTTAATATTTCTAAATTTAAACTTTTTCGAAATCACGTCGGGGTCACCAATTTAGCAATGATCTGTTCACCTTGCTAATTAATAAAACTCTAAAAATTTTCAATGTTAATAAACTTTTATTCAACTTTTTACAGAGAGAAAAATCGAAACGTTCTCATCAATCAAAACAAAAAACTTAAAAATATTTGAAATTGAATTTTACTTTTTAAATTCAATAAATGCACAGCCAACTGGGTCGCCACAGTATTATACGATGGCCAAGTCGGCTTTTTTTTCACTTACAGTATAAAACCAAAACATCGAAATTATTTTTTTAAATATTTTAAATTTTATAGAAAGCTTGTAATTTTAAATATGATTCCAAGTTAAGAACTACAAAATAATATAGGTATTCAATTCTAAAAAGTTTTTGTATTATTAAGAAGTCAACTATGCCTCATATGTTATATTTATATTAACCGTGTAGGTTGAACAATGAAAAATGAAATGAATATTTATTATTTTTATCAGCAAATTAAAAATCAAATTAATGCAATTTTTGTAGTTGTTGTTTCTTCATTTTTTTTCAAACCCTTCTAGTTTTCTTTTCGTCATAAGACGTTTCATATTCGACAAAAAGAAATGTCCCTTAAAATTAACATTTGGTATTTAATTGGTGAATAAATTAAGGACATAAGGCTCATAGTTGGTGGTTATAGTGAAGTAATATATTCAGAAATTATGGTTCGGAATTTTAATTTTTTTATTTATTTTCAGTAAAAAGAGATTCCACTTTATTCAAACTTTTATAGTGATCATCAGTTGTAGTATCATTCGTTTGCAAATAAAAATTCAGAATTTTAAATGAGTCTTCTACTTCATTCTTGGAAGGCTGATGAACAATCACTTCCACCGAATCCTCATCATCACTTTCCGTTGCACTTAGAATTGGATCCAGTAATTTAGAGCTATAGTACTCAATAATATCGTCATCTCTAAAAAAACTTGATGTACAAATTTCATTGTCAAGCTCAATATAATCGTTAAGAGTAGCATTAAAAATTTTTTTATTTACTTTAAACCACGTTTAAACATTTGATTTGAAAAAAGGGACTTCCCCTAACACCAAAATGCATTTATACTTAAAACAAAAACTCGACTTATAGAATGCACTTTCCCCATATCCCTATCGTTACTTGAAAAAATTTTTATTCGAGTTATAGAGAAATTCGAGTTATAGAAGTTCGAGTTATGGAAGCAGAATTGTATGTAATTTGCTGTCTAAAACCTTGGTGCACTGTTTTTGGTTCGAGTTATAGAAAATTCGAGTTATAGAAGTTCGAGTTATGGAACTGTATTTAATAACAATTAGAGACTATTTAATAATTTTTGTGCGAATAACTGAAATTATTTAAAACCTTACTGCATCTTTCTGGTTAAAGCCTTGGACAAGGTATAAAATATTTAATTTTTTTTTAAATCATCCAACTAATTCAGCCGGAACGTAACATACTTAATAGGTTTATTTAATTTACCCAATCAAAAAACAAATGTTTTTTTTTGATCGGTTATACATCCGATTTGTGTTGTAGTTTTCCTTTAATTAGATCATATGTTGTTTTTCTATGGCCAAGTCATTAAATTTAACATCAATTTTTAAATTTGGGAAAACAATCACATTAAAAAAATGTCTTGACTGATAATTGACAACATATATTCACAAGTCCATAAACACGTACCATATGTTTATGAATTACAGATCTCTTTTATAATTAATTCATATTATTTATAAATAAAATATCTTATTGTTTATATTTATTTATTTTATTTAAAAAGATAATATTTTTTGATCAATGGTTATAAAAGTTGTTAAATGTTAATATTGTCTTCGGAATTTTTTCACTTTTATTATAAATTGCTACTTATTCAAATTTTTCATATAAAAAGACTTACGAGTTCTTACTAAATCATTCAGTTCTGATTATTATCACAATCATTAACTAACTATCCATAAAATGAGATTCACTTTAGTCTTCGTCCTTTTACTCGTCGTCATCGTTGCCTGTACACAGGCTCAGAACTGTCGTGGCAAGCCAAGTAAGTAAATTTATTCTAAAACCAAATATTAAATAAAACATATAAAATAAAAAAAATTTATTGAAAATCAATATATGAGTTTGTATATATAAAATAATAATAATAAACATAAATATAAAATGAACTCGAACTTTTTTAGGACGCCTCCAATGTAGAGGTCCCAAAAATGAAGGACGTGGAGGACGTGGTTGCAACCGTAACGCAAACCCTCGTATGTGGTACTACAACACACGTTCCAGAAGATGTGAAGAAATGCGTTACTTGGGCTGTGCAGGAAATAACAATCGGTTCTGTACTAGAAACGAATGCCAACGCAGATGTACTCGTAGCGGTTAAGGATTGAGAAAAAATGAAAAACTGATTGTACAAATTGCGACACACTAAAATTTATAAATAAATAATTTAAAAAAATATTATTGTGTTATTTTTTAATTGAATTTTCTTGTATATTAATTTTTTCATAATATAATTTAAAAATAATGAAATAAAAAACATCCCTGCTTTGATGATGAAATTTAACTTAACCCAGTCGTTAAGATAAATTCTAAAGTACTGATAAAAAAATTTTTTGAATAAGTAAAATATTTCTATATTCTATTATATTCTTATTCTATATTCTAATATAGAATATAGATAATATAGATATAATATATATATATTATATTATTCTTATATTCTATATTCTAGTATAAATAGTTCTCATAAAAACGTGCAACAAATAACCTATCTATTTATACCTTATATAAAGTGATTAGATAAAGTGATGCGATAATCAAAATCTCTCATTGTCTAATATAGAATCTGTGAAAACTGATGAAGCAATATGATACGACAACGATCTGATTAAGCAATGTGTAGTTCAGAGTAATATAATCGCTTGATCCTTAAGAGCATTTTGGATTTTTTAAGAGGATCTAATTAATAACTGTGGTAATATTATAATCATAACTGGTGATGAGACATGGGTCTATGAATTTGACATGCCCACCAAACAACAATTGACCGAATGGTGCTTTGCAGGTGAGTCGAAACCGAAAAGCGAACGCCAAAGTCAGTCCAAAATGAAGGTTATGCTGACTGTTTTCTTCGATATTCGTGGGTGGTGCACTATGAATTCCTTCCGGACGGTCAAATGGTCAAACGGTCAATAAGAAGTTTTATTTGGCTGTTGCGTGTCGCTTGCGTGAGGTCATTCGCAAAAAGAGGCCAGATTTATGGAAGGAAAACTCATATATTTTACACCACGATAACGCACCGGCTCACATAGCGTTGGTTGTGTCGCAACCAAACACCGTACTCTTCAGATATGGCCCCGTGTGACCCAGATATGGTCGTCTTCCCCCGACTCAAATTGCCATTGCGAGGACCATAGACGCGTTTTGAGACCATAGAGAATTCGCCATAAAAGAGAATTCGCTGCGTGAACTAAAGACCATACCTTCGGCGGCCTAAAAAACTTGTATGGAAAATTGGGTCAAGCGTTGGCATGCATGTATTGCCGCAGAAGGAGAGTACTTTGAAGGCTTTGAATACTTTGAAGAAAATTATTAAAAATTAAAATTTTGCGTTTTTTTTTAATTTCTCGTTCTTTTTTGATTAAGTAGTCGTTTTCCATGCCTAACAGCTACTTCTGGTATGGGGAGAAAGAGAGAGAGAGAGCGAGAGAAAGAGAGCGAGAGAGAGCGAGAGAAAGAGAGCGAGAGAGCGAGAGGGAGAGAGAGAGAGAGAAGGAGCTAAAATAATTATAGTAAACTTAAATTCAATTAAGAGATTGAAGTTTGCATCATCTAAATTGGTATGTGTCTTTAACAATTGTTTTCATTTATTTAATGAAACAACGAAAAAAGCAGTGAAAGTATGGTACGAAAGTAGTGAGTGACGTATATAGATTAATTTTTACAATTCTTAGAATAAAGTTTTAATAATCCCAAAACATTAAAAACAAAAAAAGAATCATTTATAGTTTTCATTTTTATTATTATTATTTGTAATTAACTAAACAGTCAAAATTTGTTTTTGTTTACATTTTTTCTCGCAAGTTTTCAAAGTACAGTACCGATTTTTGTTACCACCACATCCTTTATAGGACATTTCTTCGCATTTATTAGTTCGGCCATTCCAGTACCACATCTTCTTATTTGCATTTAGAAAACATATCAATCCTCCGTGTCCCGAATCTTTTGCACCAGTGCAAGCAGGACGAACTAAAATGAAAATAGATCTTATATTTTTTTGTGTCGAAAATATTAAACCATAGAGTTTTTCTCTTACGTAGTTCCCCACCACAATACTTTTGAGTGTTCGTAAAGGAAAATAAACTCATTGCGATAAAAACAAGTGTTATTCTTGAAGACATGTTTCCAATAAATGAAGTATTATAAATTTATTTATTTATATACATTATCAGGTAATTCGACAGCAACAAAGGCATTTTATGAATAGTAATATTCAAGTTTAAAACAGTTACTGCATAAAATATTTTTGAAATTAAATTAAATTTAAAACATGACTTAATTTATTTAACTTATATATATTTAATAAGTAACAATTAATTTTTTTTACTATAGTAAATTAAATAAATGTGCACACATTATAATATATTAAATTGACCATGTGAAATCAATAAAATTATTTAAGTCAAAAATTTATATTTCGATGTTATGCTTTAGTTATATATCTTCTCGTTTTCTGTTCGTTTTCCTTACCCTTATACTACTTGGAATTGGTTGTCTTTATGCGGTGTCTCCAGATTATACAGTCCAAGATTGTCTTCTTATTTACTCTTTAAAAAATATTTTTTTAAGTTTTAGATGTCCTACCTAGCTTTCTGCTAGGTTGCTACGGTTTCCTTTATTTTCAGATAAAAAAGATAAGAGAGAATATATAAAAAAGAATATACAAGATAATCTTTCATCTGAAATATGCATGTAACCGCTATTTCTTGCTTTCTTTGCACCACATTTTCAGCGGGAATGGATTACTTGTAGTTTTGTGCCAATTGGACTGAGTTTAGTACTACTTAAAATAAAGCTGCGTTTCTTCCTGTCCAGTCTTATCACTCCACTGGATCACCAAAACTTACGCTTATTATTCGTATTTGGGGATTTAGCTACTGTAGTACTTATTTTCTGATTACATTTTTTTGATGGGTGGAAATTTTTCTAGTTTATACAGATTTTATGCGTTTTGAGTTTTATTTACCTAGTAACGAAAATTATGCTAATGCTAATAGTGAGGTATAAGATACTCCGCTGAAAATAATAAAACTGTTTGTTAATAAAAAAAGCTCCGTAAACTTAAACTAATTGAAGTCAATAAATTATTGTATAATCAATTTTATTATAATATATACTGTAATATTTTCAGTTTCTTAAATTTTGTAACTATGTTGTTACGAGTAGTATAGTATGTATTGTACTAGTCAATATTTGCTTTCAATACTTCAATTCCTGCGGATACATCTGTTTTCGCATCGGATTTTGCTACAATAGCGATTGTTGTTGCCTCCACAGCCCAAGTATCGCATTGGTTCACATCTTCCTGAAACCCGATTGTAGTACCACATACGACGGTTTGCATTTCGGCTACATCCACGTCCTCCTCGTCCTTCATTTTTACCTCCTCTGCATTGAAAACCAATATTATCTCCTGAAAGAAGTTTACATTTAAAAATATTAAACATTTATTTCCAAATTATTAGACTTACTTTGCTTGCCACGGCAGTTTTCGGCTCGTGCGAAGGCAATCATTACGACGAGCAAGAAGACAAAGAGCAAAGATAACCTCATTTTTAAGTATTAACTATCTGATTGTGATAATAGCCAGAACTGTAAATTTAGTAAGTATATGTTTGGAGTTTTATATAAAAATATCGGCTGCGATATAATTAGGGCTTATATACATATCATGTAGAAACTGCAAAATAGTGGCGTACCTAGGAGAGATAAGAGGACAGATTCCCCTTGACAATATAGTCTATATATAAGCTGCAAAAATATTGTCAAAAAAATATCTTTCCCCCTTGGCACAATCCTAGCTACGTTACAGCTGCAAAACAATGTAGAAATTTTACAACTGTTTTATTTAAAATTTTTTTATGGTTAAATAAAAAGAAAAAACAACTTTCTTAACTGATGATGATATATATATATATATATATTGTTAAAACCATTTATTTATATATTATTAATAATGTTTTATGATCAATTTAATATGTTCTCTAGTTGCTCTAGTCGTTTTTAAGATTCAAGCAAAACTGAATTCTCATTATATTATTATATATAATATATATCGTAGTATATATATATATATCGTAGTATATATATATATATCGTAGTATATATATATATATCGTAGTATATATATATATATCGTCTGACATATCTCAAGTTTTTTATTTGTGTAAGAAATAAAATATAACAATGAGAATACAATAAACTTAGATCTATTGTTATTTTTCACTTACCACAATTGTTACATAAATATTATATATTTTTATATTATATATTATGGTGAGATTTTGCAAAATAGTGAACTACAAGAACAAATATTCTTTTTATATTATTTTCATTAATTGATATTGATTGATAATATATATATTATATAAATATTTTTATAAATATTTGTAAAATCAGATAAGTATATGAGGTTATGTTATAATATTCTATATTATAACAATAATATTTACTCATTTAAGTTTCTTCGATTAACTTTATTCCGGTTTTTCCCAAAGAAGCTTCAATTTGATTCGTTTATCTGATGCATGGCAATCCAGGTCTTCTGCTACATTTTCAACCTTAATCTAGTAATTTTTTAATGTTGCCTTTATCAGGGCTGCATTTAATAAGATCAAGTGTCTTACATTTAAAAGTATTTATACCTCTAAAACTGTGGTTCCCAACCGGTGGTCTGCGAGTTAGTTAAAAATGGTTCGTGAAACCAGTTTAACAGTTACGCCACATAGTTTGTAGTTTATCTACTGAAACCTCACTTATTAGAAAATAAGCACAAAAAATTTTCATGTAATTATATACCTATTTTATAGCATATATAATGTACATATGCACTTATACAATCCATTATACATTAAACCAGAAATACATAAAGCATATTAGAATAATCATAGAGTTTATTATTCTTAAACTTTGTGGTCCCTAAAGTATACCTTGGATTTTTGTATGGTTTGTCGAAAGAATAGTTGTTAGATGTGGTAGTATTGAAACGATAGGTGCTAATCGTGGTTATATTCTGCTTCTCATTTCCATGTAATAGTTTAATATTGGTTTCGAGTAATTTAATTTCCATGCGAGAGAGATACTTGGACGTCTTCATATTTTCTTATTGGTTTCAAAGGATTAGCTTTTTTTGCTAATATATATAATATTTGCTCACATATCTGTTAACATATTATTTAAAAAACTAAGATGCTTAAATTGAAGTTAACATTAAAGTTTGATATTTTTGATGATATAAAACCTTCAATTTTATTTATTTTAAAGTAATTATAGGTATAATTAGTACGTAGTTAACATGATGCTTTGATATTGCCTAAAATTAATAACCTAATAAATAAGGAAAACACTGATAAACTTTTCTGAGTTCTAGTTTATAATAAATACAATAAATAATGAATACAGCAACATAATACATAATATAATATAATATAATATTAAGTTCGAAAAATGTGATTTATAATATATAATATTTATTTATTTAAAGCAGGGCTGTTTACACCAGATGCGATCGCGGGCCAATACAAACACATACTTTCATAGTTGTTTTTGATAAAAATAAAAATACGATTATAATGTTAAGTTTAGTTTTATTAATTTATCAATTTGAATTTATAACCTAAAAAATTAAAAATAAATTTGCGTAATTGTAGTAGATTAAAAACATGTCGTGGGCAGCACAAACATTAGCCGCGGGCTGCATGTGGCCTGTGGGGCGTACTTTGGACAGCCCTGAATTAAATTATAAAAATATGACTTGCATCAATTTCTTATAAAGTAGTAGAGCGGGTTCAAATACGTACACCTTTTCAGTTAATATTATGATGGATTATAATAGAATTTCATATACATGTAAATAAAAGTAATATTATAATAATTGCAAGGAAATATTTTCGATTAACTTTATGCAAAGTTTTAATTTTTTTCAACTTAAAAAATGTAAGATGTATATTCTAATTTCTGCAATTACACCTAAATATATAGAATGCTATGATATATACATTGTCTCAAATTTTTCGGAGAGATTTTTCTATGGTATTTATGGCTATATCTATATTCGCTAAGTGATGTGGTCGTATAGTCTTGTGAAATGATGTTTGATACTGATACTAGACGTATTATACTGAGCTGAGAAAGTTCCATACTTCAATTATTTAAGATAATACAAAAAAAAAAATTTATTGATTCTTCGTAAACAATTTGTAATAATTTCAAATAATAATAAAGTTTTGTAAGTTCAATAAAATATCTGCCACTTTTTAAAGCACAGTAAAAGGTTAAGTTATAAAAATATACAGAAATGTGCTCCATATATAGATATTATTTTAACAGAAAATATCTCCATTCGTTATTTATAAGTAATTATTATAAAGAAATTAAATTTTGAAGAGAATTTAATTAAATAAAAAGACAATATTTTTTTTTAAATTATTTATTTATAAATTTTAGTTTGTCGCAATTTGTACAATCAGTTTTTCATTTTTTCTCAATCCTTAACCGCTACGAGTACATCTGCGTTGGCATTCGTTTCTAGTACAGAACCGATTGTTATTTCCTGCACAGCCCAAGTAACGCATTTCTTCACATCTTCTGGAACGTGTGTTGTAGTACCACATACTACGGTTTGCGTTACGGCTGCAACCACGTCCTCCACGTCCTTCATTTTTGGGACCTCTACATTGGAGGCGTCCTAAAAAAGTTCGAGTTCATTTTATATTTATGTTTATTATTATTATTTTATATATACAAACTCATATATTGATTTTCAATAAATTTTTTTTATTTTATATGTTTTATTTAATATTTGGTTTTAGAATAAATTTACTTACTTGGCTTGCCACGACAGTTCTGAGCCTGTGTACAGGCAACGATGACGACGAGTAAAAGGACGAAGACTAAAGTGAATCTCATTTTATGGATAGTTAGTTAATGATTGTGATAATAATCAGAACTGAATGATTTAGTAAGAACTCGTAAGTCTTTTTATATGAAAAATTCGAATAAGTAGCAATTTATAATAAAAGTGCAAAAATTCCGAAGACAATATTAACATTTAACAACTGTTTTTATACAACTTTTATGTAAAAAATATATAATAAATTTTTAATAAAATAAAATAAATTAAATTAAACAAATTTAGTTATATTCCAATTAAATTAAATGTACTTTTTTTTATGTAAAAAAGATCGTATTGTAAATCATTTATTATTATTTAATTATTTACTTATATTACTAAAACAATTTAAGTAGCAAAACTGGGTTAAAAATTATTTATTTTTTCTATTCTTAAATAAATTTTTTTTTTGTTTATTGCAAAAATGTTTTTATACCAACCGCACAGTTTTGTGTCTTTGTTAGTAGTAAAATTTTCTAACTTCCTACCGATTTTACTGGACTAATAATTTATAAAATTTGTAAAATAGAATTACAGTAAGTCACGATAAAATATGTGTAATAATTAGAATAAATTTCTGTAAAATTTCAATTTACTGCGCTTCAATCAATCTCTTTATTTATGTTCTGTATATATATGTATCTTTAGAACTATGACTACAGATTCAATTATATTTATTTAAATTATTGCATTAATGAGTCTAATGCTGTGAAACAAATACTATCTAAAGTATTATTAATAAACTAATGAGGCCTTCTCCGTGAAAGAAAACGGCATGTATCGCAAAAGATACAACCACGAGCTAGAACGGCTAGTTGAAAAAACTGTTATATATGTAGCATTCTAAAAAATTAATGCTCACTTAATCTCTAGGTGCACGAAATTTCTCTACTTCATTACACTGGGACTCCATAAACATGATAACTTTTATATAAATTTTTTCATACATTATTAAATATCTATGCTTACATCTTAACGTGGTCCACCTCCCAAAATTCTCGACGGCGCTGCTCACATATGTATATATCTAATGAGCTTGATGGTTAGATCTCGTCTACTTCTTTTGGTAGTCAGTAGGCGTGTCTATCAGTGTGTCTGTATGTTTAGATTTAATTTTTGAAGCTCTAAAAAAAAATTTGGAAATAGACTATAAAACATGACATATATTAGAAAGATAATTTCCACAACGACTAGTTAGTCGAAACTGGTCGTTTAAAATATGTTATATAAAGTATGTTAAAAGTAGGACACAATACTATTTATATACAATTATAAAGTATTTATTATCGGCTTTTATTATATCCTGCTGTATCCATGAATAACAAAATCATCTGCACAGTTCCATCATTGAAGACTTTTCTTCAATATATATATAAATATATTGTAATTATTTTTAATAGATTATCTTACTAATGAAAAGTTCTAAAGAAATAAAATATAAATATTATGCAATACGTATATTTTTATTGTTTTTATTATACTATAAAAATATAATTAAAATTTTTCGGTAACATTTCTATCATCCATTACCAGTTGCACATAATCCTTATACTGAACCATGTATGCACGTTGAATATTGGCATATATAGCGATGTGTATTAGATTTGTATAACTAACATAGTCCATTGTAACAATATTTGCATTTAAGCCCCAAGGTCCACTTAACCAATTTGTTATATCGGTATTTAAAGTTTTGGCACGTTCTTTAGGTGTTTGCAATACATCAGTATTCTGTAAAATAAAATCTGTCGTATACAATATGCAAATCAGTATTAACATAAGTATTCATATATCTAACTAGCGATTGCTCCATGCTTGTAACTCCTTGAAATATCCAACCCTCATTTTGTATCGGCGAATCTTTCTTCTTGCTGAATAAGAAACGCATATAATCTAATGCTTGGGAATTGTTCATAAATCCAATAGAAAAACGTTTCCAAGATGGACAATACATGTTTATCTCTAAATAAAATTTTAGATTGTTTATTTTAATTGTTGTTACTCTCTTAAATGTCAAAGTTTGTTTTTTTTACCATTTTCTGGATGTGGAAGTTCCTCTAATGGATAAATAACTAATAAGTATTTCTTAGTTTTTTTGATGTCATTTATAGTTAAATTATAGCAAGGAATATTGACATCTTCCCTATTATAGATAATGTCACCGATTTCGTTCGATATCATTTCTAGTAACTTTATATGGCGTTGATTATAACCAAAGAAACCTTAAAATATTTAAATGAATACACATATTTACATAAAATAAATTCTTTTTCTTAAGCTTTAATTATTATAAAAAATATATTTATAAAAAACCTGTATCTAATACAACTAATGGTACAAACTTTGGTGATATGAATATCAGGTATTATATATTGGATTCAACGTGGATTCTTCTACTTTCCAATTAAAACTGGTCTACAACATTTTTTTCAGGGAATTTTGTTAGTTTCCATATTCTGGAAGCTGATAAAGATAAAATATATAACCGCAGAAGTTTTCAGTTCCATGCTTTGAGAAACTAAATTTGACAGTTTACGATTGATTGGTTTCGCATCATATTAAAGAAAAAAATGGAATCTCGCATTAACGTCTGTGATTTGATGCTCAAAGGTCAAAAAAATAATTAATTTTTAAGAAAATTCTCAGTGGGAATTCTTCGACGAGAAAAAGAGCATGGACTAAAAAAGATGAAAAGATGAATGAAAAAAGATGATGATATTCATAGAAAAGAGGCAATGTTGTCTATTTGGTGAGATTTCAAAAAATCGCCAACCGGACTATCGAACCCAAAATTCTGAATTATCAACTAAAAAATTGATTTAATAACTCAAATAAAAAAGGTCAGAGTTAAACGCTAAAAGCTCTTGAGTAAAATATCTCATCAGATACAACAGGGGTCTATGCGTAGACCTATTTTATACAATCAAACACATTTGAAAAAAATTCATAATATGTAGTGTAAAACTAAATATTTTAGGAGGAGGTTGTAAATACACCTCACTCGTTTTTTTAGGAATTTCAATGCATCCCTACCTATACAATTTGCCATCCTCCTGGCATCTAACAAGGCTGTAACTTCTTTATTAACTTTACATCTATTTTAGTTTTAACAACCAGCACGATTCATAGGTAGTTTTAGGGAATGTAGACTCAAACCGACTGACAGAATAGAAATTTGTTTAGCAGAGAGAGAGAGAGCACAATCTATATAGGTGAATAGTTGTTAATGGCATAATTTTGCATTTTTGTTTTGTTTGATATCAGTTGTGGTAACTAGTTGCCATGAGCCCCACCCTAAAACTGACGGGGCCTGCTACCATGTTAGAAAAGACGTCTACGACCAGTTTAACACTATCAAAGCTGACACAACATAAGAGAATAAGAGTTGTTTGGTAAATATAGCATGTGTGATTATAATGATTAAATAACATTATAGAAAATGCTGAATTATCGTTATCCAAATATTATGGATGAATCAAGAATCGGGCCTTCAATTGAAGAAAGTAAACAATATTTTTATTTGGTTACTTTATACAAAGAACTCACAATATATTGTAATACAAGCATATAAATTCCAGTGAAGCAAAGTTATTGATTATCTTATTTTTTAAATGAATATTAAGGCAAGTAAACTTTTGAGTTAATATCGTATTAAAAAAAATACGTAATATAGATCATATAAATGAAGATCGTATAAATTAAGACCGTAAAAAATAAACGTTATTGTCACTGTGTCTGTGCTAAGCTCTGCCATAGATAATAAATATAATAAAATGTTTATTTTCTATGTTTTTTTATTTCAAAGTGAAGTTTTAAGAAGTTCGTAACAACAATTTTCTTGAGCAAATCAACACAATTCAAGCTATCTTGATGCTATATATTTTGTTGTTATAATATTAATAGAAATTTATACACCACCACGCTTTACTACGTGTATTTGGTATAAGCATTCAATAATTGTTGTTTATATTTTGTTGTTATAATATTAATAGAAATTTATACACCACCACGCTTTACTACGTGTATTTGGTATAAGCATTCAATAATTGTTGTTTATATTTTGTTGTTATAATATTAATAGAAATTTATACACCACCACGCTATACTACGTGTATTTGGTATAAGCATTCAATAATTGTTGTTTATATGGTGGCTTTTGTAGGCATTTATACTTTAGTATAAACATAAAAGCACAACAAAAGTTCAGTTATGTGTTTGTCTCAGAACCGTTATAATTAGTATAGTTTTGTTAGATCGTAAAAAATTTGTTAAGAAAATTGAAAATTTAGTTGAAATTTGCGAGTATTAAAGCGAACACATGTTTCGGGATATCGGTGGTGTTATTTTAATTTGCGGGTTGCATTCATTTTTAAATATTTATTATGAATAATTTAAAATGTTATTAAGTAAATTGTTTATCATAAATTGTGCTTAAAATCTATTAAAATTTTATTAAAATTGTGGAGTCTGTGTAGTGTTTTCATTTTTAACATTAATACCATTTGCGGAGATGAAATATTTAATTAATATATTTAAAATCAAGTGATTTAATATATATAAAATAATTGGTATATATATTATTTAGTTTTATTTTTAAATTAATTTGTGAAAGCCGTACTTCGCGTAAATATTTAAGTGTTTATAGTCTACATAGATATAAAAATATTTGTGCCGTTAGTACGCGTGTAACTGTTCTCTTTGATAAACATTGGATTTCACTGTCTGGTAAGTGACAAATATTGAAAAATTTATTTAAATCTATATAATAATTAAAATGTTAAAAAAGATGACATTAATATATTGATGATACAAATTAAAAATTTATTTAAATAATTTAATAAAGTAGTTATTTTCTAAGCCTTTTTCTTTAACTTGTAGTTAAGGAAATATTCAAAAATTAATCTTTAATGACGACGATGTTTTATTTATTATTATTTTATAGATGCATGTACAGTATGCGCTCAAATATATAAACTAACTCAAAGAAAATTTATAAAAAAATTATTACTAAATTAATTTTTTTTAGTTTTTCTTTTGCTAAATTTACTAGAAAAGCGGTTTATATAAGAGTAATGTTTAATAACTAAATACATAAAATATTCATAAACATTTTAATTTTGCATATTTGTTATTTTTACATAAATTTGATGTTTATTTAAAAAAATGTAATAATTATATGAAGCTTTTATTATTAATTAATTAATTCACAAAATTTGTTATTTGCGTTTGCACTTTCTTATGGTTGAACATTTTATTCAAAAGTTCCAACCTACATTTCTTCACTAGCAATCTATTTTCGGTATCGAGATTGTCTTCTCTTATCTAACAATTAAAGATATTGCTAAGTAATACTTTGCATGATCTGCTGCATACTAGCAACTCAACATTATTATTAGTGTCAGTTTCGTTATTAAATCTAATATTCGGTTAAATATATTCTATGTCATTCAATTTTATAATTTGGCACGATTTCGATTTTCTGGGCATGTCGATTGGACAACAAATTTTTCAAAATATTTTCCACTACGCTATACTATTATTCCAAAAAAGAATCGGGAATTAGTTAATAAATAACAATATATGTACTATTCATCGAAATTTATTGTATCAGCTTTAAAAAAGGCGATTAAATCCTCGTTTTCACTATGTCATTTTTAATGTCAAATATTGGCAGTTTAATGAAAACGGGTAGTCATATGACGTCATATTCGCATTCTTGTCATGTAATGAAAACGCATTTGTCACACCAGTCAATTATAAATGTCATTTAAAATGACATAGTGAAAACAAAGCTTGTTTACTTAGTTTTTAAATATATATAACATATATTAGATATATTTCAAATATTCAAAATATCGGGCTTAAAATTTAGATATTTTTACATTAAAACTATCAATAAGAACTCATCGTTTGTCTTAATTTGTTTTCATCCTAGAGGGTCCTAATGTATATATATAAATATATAAAATTATATGTATATATAAAATTAGTTCCTATTGTATAGAAATCTAATATTTTTCACTAAATATTAACATGTATATCACGTGTGAGTTTATCAACTATTTAAAATATTATCTAGAAGAAATGATTAGCTTTCTTATTTTACTCTAAATTTTTTTATACTAATGAAAAATCGACATTTAAATATAGTAACCGTTATTTGTGTTCTTATGAAATTGTTTAATCATAGTTGAATATATATAGTTATGGTATATAACATATATAATCATTATAGCTACAGAAATGATTATTCTATATAGATAATAAAAACTTACCAATTGGAAAGGAACTAAAATCCAGTATTACAACTTCTCCAGATAGTTTGACAAATTTCCTCACATCGTTTAATACATCTCTTAAAGGACGAACATACATATTCTCATTCACTATCCAAAACTCTTCAGATATTGATGAATTTGTTTTTTCAAGCACTTTATACCTTTAAGGAAATTGGAATTATAATTTATACAATAATACAATATATATGGATATATGTTGTTGTTGTTGTTGTTGTTGTTGTGATTTGAGTTAGTGCTATTGCGCACTTTTACTCTATTGTGGCTGGGGGGCTTATTCCTGCCCCACACTAAATTTTAACTATACTAGAATCATTATCATTTATTTATTTTCTAACTGATGACGGACCGTAGATCAGCAACAACAGCAATTGGATATTATTCATATGTATAAATGACATATTAAATAATAGTAATCCTTAATGTTAATAATTTATATTAATATAAATATTAATATCTAATAATAACCTTAAAAAGAGTGATTGAATTTATTTATTCACTTAATTTATTCATAGTTGGAATATATCAATATGGGTTATCAAAGTTAGGTTGGTGGGTTTATTTGGTGACTTATGAGTCTAATGAGCAATTTACGCCGTTTTGTTGCCACATCCTTATTACCTATTGATTGTCTGGGTGTAAGTATAGACAGTCTGTTTTCGATTTAGTCTGTGAAATTTACTTAGACAGGCTACTGCCTGCCTCCAAAGAGCAGTACGTGTACTGTGAAAATAGAAAATAGTTTCTATTTTCTTTATTTGTTTTCCACTGTTGTCGTAAATACCGGGAGGGATTTCGGTAATTTTAGAAGTCTATAATAACTATCGTCAATTTACAGAGATCCCTTCTATTTTAGCTTTTCAGCGATAGTGTTGACTTGAGACTGTAATTAAGCCATCGTGACCTACTCGTTGCAAATATTGAAAGATTTTTTTTATCTATGATATTACACTTAGGATATTTGATATAAATAAGCAGTTTATTAGGTGTTGTGATTACCGGTTTTACAAGAGCTACGTGGTTTGCAGATTTTCGTTAAGTCAGTTTATCGGCTTTTTCGTTTTCCTCTACCTTGAGCTATTTCACTTGCATGCCATTCAATTAAAGAAGTTAAGCTGCATTTGCTTTGTTCTATTAAGTAGGAAGTTGTAGCGGATGAATTCACAATTTGGAGTGTATATTTTTCTTCTTCTTCTTGCTGTTTATGATAGTCTTTTCTCAAATGATACTTTCGTTATTTCTACTGTGTTAGACATGTGTTCATACCAAGGCTCTAAACTGTTTCAGAGTTGCACTGGTTTTGAACTGGAACTTGGTTAAACTTAGGTATAATTGATTAAGGTGATTTTTGGACTCCTATGTTTTACATGTTGGTAGCACAATGGGCTAATCGACTTAAGTGGATCGCTTGTATAATCTAACCTAACATAGAATACCAGAAACGAAACATAAACAGAACCATTGGCTTTCCAAAATCTAAATTATATATATATATATATAGAAGTTATAAACTCCATACACTTACCCTATGCTTAAATCCAAATACCGTATACCAAACAGTAACTGAGACCACACATCAAAATATTGGGTGATTATGTAATCGGTCACTGGTAGTTTTATATCATTGATTGGATTTTGCAGATAGGCACCAGAAGCGTGAGTACCTATTTCAATTAAAGTATAATTTATATATTAGAAATTTTTAATTTTTAAACCAATATATTTATTTACTGACCTGGTATAAATAAATCTTTCAACGGTAATTCGGCAATACCTGGAACTCTTGACATCCAATTAGGTTCTATTCTCAGACAGTTGACTGTATGCAATTCGTTGCCAGCATAACTTGCTATGTAGTACGGTAAGCAAAATCCCTTTGAATACATTTTAGGCGCAACATTGTCATATTTATTCCAACCAGGTGGAAACAGCAGTTTACCCAATACTGGACCTTTCACAAAGCTTGTATTATTTTGTATATCAGTTATATGCATTATTGGCATATTTTTTGTCACAAATGGATCTTCGCTTAAAACATCAACCCAATCTGGTTTTTGAATACATTCTGGACCGAAGTTTATTAACAGATATGAATTATTTATTGTTTTTTTACCCTCCAGTGAGATGGTTGCATATATAAAACAAGCTGTAAGAAGAAGAAGCATTCAAAATTTTATTATTAACCGTTTTTATTTCGTTTACTTGCTGTGAAAAGTATATAATTGCAAAAAATTATAAGTGTAATCGGAATGAGATACATTTCGTCAACAGAAATATTCAATACTAAACAAAAAATGTTGTTTACTAATGAAAATCAACACTAACTAACAAAACTTTAATCAAAATATGAGCGACTTAAGTGATTCGGTGGCTCAATTGACTATATGCATACAGGGTGCTTAATGAAATTTATAAGTAAAATAATTTAAAAAATTTTCTATAAATAAATTATTATTAATATTAGTGTTATTATTTAATAAATAATAATAAATTTTTATTTATTTAAAGTTAAATAAAATATATTAATTATTTTTTTGTAACAATAAATAATTATTTTTGGTTCAATTATCCAAATAATTAGGATGAGTAGGAGAAGAGCGCATAGTATAATACATATATAAAATATATTTTACAATATATTTTCTTTATCTATAATATATATGTTATGTATATGTATATAATATTTTATAATATAATATGAAATTATATAATATAATATTTGTAATACATAGAAGTGAATTGTAGATCTAAAACAATATTTAACATTACACATATGTTACTAGTCAGTTACTTCAACTAAGGCAGAACCTGCTCCGCATAATAGGTAGGCATGTCATGAGACTGGCTTTACTCCATAATGACTTTTATCGTGGCAGTGGTTCTGAGGATGTGATGGAAACTGTGCTCCATTTCATGTGTCAGTGCCCACCTTTGACTAGAAGACGATCAAAAATCTTTGGGGTCCCTTTTCTAACCGACCGAACTGTCATACTGCAACATTAGGGATAATACAAGTTTATAGAACTGCCATGCTGGTTAATCTTTACCTTTTGCGGCTAGTCGTTGTTAGTCATTGCCTTTTGCGACTACTGGTCGTGTACTGTCAGTTAATCTATATATGTACTTGTGCTTAAGTGGGTGTTTTTGGGCACAAAGCCGCCGCTACAAGCTAACTTAACCTATACATATATACATATATGTATATGTGTTTAATTGTTATTATATTAGTATTATATTTTTAGGTTCCTTCTCAAGTTATTTCCATTATTTTTTTTCCTAAACTTTAACTCCAATTTTGAATATTATTTTAGTACCAGGGTGTAAATTACCTTCTGCCATGATGTATTATTTTCTAGTTCAATACACCCTGTATTCATTTAATAATGGTACAAGCGATTTCACGTAATAGATTAAATTTAATTAGCTCAATGCTGAGAAATAAAACATTTTAATTTGTCATGTCGAAAAATTTTTCTTTTAAATTTTTAATTCACTTTATGAATGGCTTCGAAATACATTAAAAAATTTCTTAGAAAAAAATTCACGCGAATTTGGACATGACTAGCATATATGACTATCATATATAGTATATAGGGTGTTTTCATTTAATGCATCACAAATGATAGGGATTTCGAGAAAAATTGTCTTCATCACCTCTGATTTGTATGAAATTGTAAAGTGCTAATGTGATTGCCTACCATTTATATTCTATATAGCCCATTGCTTTGTGAGATAATTATAATCAAATATCGATCAATCGAACTCAATGAATATTTGATAGAATTTGAATATAATAACAAATAAATAAATATTTGTTTGTAGTATTTATTTATTATTTATTAATAATAATGGTTTTGTTCTCAATGTCAAAGTTTTATTTACATTGAAGACGACAATTTATTATTTGTTGTGACCATGACTGTATGCATAACATATGCTGTAACGGAAATCAAAAGAACAGGTAGACTATGAAGTAAGTAGCTTAAAGATTTAAGTGAGGAACTCCAAATACAATAATTGGTATTACTAACTTGAACACGAGAACAATAACTAGGTGAGAACCACCATTCCATAAGGTTTTAGATCCAAAGTGAACTGTTATACCAAATTCAAAAAAAAAAAAAATATGAACTACTTCTAGTGTTTATATATTTAATTTATTGCTTATATGTTTTTAAGTTTTATTTTGCTTTTTTTTTTTAAATAATAACAAAAGTATAAAAAACTTTACTACTTCATACTCAAAACATTTAATATTAACATTAACATTAAAATTTCAAACCAAACTTCTTAAAAATAATATATACATTTTCGACTAACTTATAAATTATACTTAAAATTATTATATACAAAATTATTCGAGCAATTGCGTAATAAAACAAATATACATTTAAAAATAAATAAATAAATTATTAAAAACTAATGTAAAAAATAGACGGAATGCAAAAAATTGAACTTCGAATTTTTCTTTTAAAATGTTTTTTTTTTCTTTTTTACATTTTAAAAAGTACAATTAAATTTTATTATTTTATTATTTTTTATAATGAAAAATGTTATTTAATGTATTTATTTAGTAAAAAACTTGTAAATGTGTTTGCAATTTTTTTTTTGTGAATTCTGAGGTAGGCTTTTTAATATATAATATTTTTTTTCGGATTCTTGGCTATTATTTTTATAACAGTTGTACTTTTTTTATAAGTAAATAATTTTTTACACAATTTTAACTTCGTGTTACTTTTAATTTAAGTACATATATAATAAAAAAATAACAATTAAAATTTAACAGTCTTCTGGTTTGCATTTTATGTTAGTATTTAGCAAATTAAATGCGGCATAGTTATTCGAGCAAAAAAAAAATAAAAAAAATAAAAAAAAATAATATACTGGTTGGAATTATCAACGAGTAAAGAAAAAAAAAATTAATTAATTTTTTAAAAATTAGTTATAATTTATGTAATAATTATTTATTTATAATTTTATTTACGTTTTCCAGAAATAATATTTTACAATATCTGTGCAACTAGTAGTGTTTAAAAAAGTAACTAATATGTTGCTTAAGTAACGAGTAATGTATTTGCTCAAAGAACCATGCCAGGATATTATCGTTTGTATCATCAAATCATTGGCTTTGTATTCAATTTTAGCTAATTTTAACTATTTTGTTTTTCTTATAAGGTTGCTTTTTATTTTCATAAAAATAAAATTAAAATAAATAAAATTTTCTAACGACTGGGCTTACTATATGTCTTTATCGCTAAATCTTAAACCAAACTATGTACAATAAGAAAAAAATAAATTCCTCTCCGCCTAATTATTATTAAAAATATTTGGTGCCTTATATAAATAATTTGAACTTTAACTGATTTTTTAAAATTAATTTTAAATTACAATTAATTATTTAAATTTTATGCTCTTAGCTATATACAAAGTTTAAGTACTTCTTGGCTATCGCATTAGATTTCGACACTATGAAAGATCATTGAAGCCGTACAAGTGTATAAATTCACCACATGAGATTTTCACCACATGAGAAATACACCACTTCTTTTATTATCGTTTCTGCTTGCTTTAGCGACAAGCATACTTTTGGCGCTTTCTTATGCCGTTAATACCATTTCTTGGTATTCTAATATTTTCGATTAACCTCTTTCAATTCTATCTAACTCACTCTTAATCAGCTCACTTGTTGTGTTAATAGGTTAACCAATTCTGTACGGTCCATATTATTCAAAGTATGCATATCAACACCCAACGCAGCTGCCACTGCTTCAATATCTAAGCCGAATGAGGTCAAGAGTTCTAAAAATCGCATCTCCTCACCAGTTAAAGGGTTTGTGAGTGTTGGACAGGAATGATTGCATTGTGGCCAGCTGCAACGTTCCAAGAGTCTGGGAATGCATTTTTCGGGGACACGAGAAACGCGTTTAGTACGGTTGATTGAGTGATCCTTCTGTGCCTTTGTTAAAATTTGCTCCTGTTGTTGTTGTAAGTCACGTTCCTTTTCTTTTTCACGTTGCAATTTCTGTTCTTTTCGTCGTCTTTTGTTACCTTGCCTGGGTTTTTGTGCATTCTCTCTTGTGTCATGATTGCGTCTACGTTCTTTATGTTGTTTTCGTTCATGCACATTTGTCCCATTGATATCGTGTGGCCTTTTCGGTAATTTATTTTCTCGGTCAGATTTTCTGGCAACGCCTGCATTATTTTGCTTACGATTATGTCGTTCACGTTGTTCACGTCGCTGGGCTTGTTTCTGCAAACGTAATCTTCTACGTTCTGCACGTTGTTCTTTTGTGAGATGTTTCTGATGGCGTTTGGGATGTTCTAAATTATTTTGTCTATTTTTGTTGTGCTCGTTTTTCTCTTCCCTTTGGTTATTTGGATGTCTGTGTTTCTTGTTAGGTGTGAGTGTAGCTTCAGTAGAGCGCCCCAACTTATCATGTCGTCTACGACGTGGACGTGTTGAATGTTCCCAACAACGCAAAGCAGATGGTAATGATATATCATCTAGGCGTATATTAATCCAATCTCTTTTAGAGAGTACTGCATGCCCGATGCAAGAAGGCGCAAATACAGCGGTTACATTATCCAATGAAGAGCGCAAAGCTGCACCCATTTCATGTATATAGTTCCATTGTTGTGGTGTAACTGGTGCGCCAACATTATCTGCTCTCATTTGTGCTTCATCGAAAAGCCATTGAAATACGAAGAGAGGTGCTATATAAATCATTAAAAAACAATTCGTTATTTTCATTCTAAAAAAACTGTTTTTTAATTTTCTACTTACATTTTAAAGTTGGATATAAACGGTAACCAAAATAGCAACGCCAAGGCTCAGCAGTATGTACTTTCATACATTCTTCGGGCAGCAAACCTTGCCACAATTTCCAACCCTGACGTACAGCTTCACTTGACGCCACTGCAGAAGGTGTATACGGTTCTCGATCCAAAAACCAACCGGAATCACTTACACCACGTACTGTCACAAACAGATTACGTTCTTGCTGCAAGTAACGTGTTATACGATCCAAATTCAGCATAACACCCAAGCCGCCTGCTGAAGAGCCGACTAACAACAACTCAGCACCAGCGGTACGTCCTAGACCGAGAGGTATAAGATCAGCAATAACTTGACGTAAAATCAAAGCACCCATAAAACGCCAATTCCTCTCAGGCGATTCAGCAATAGCACGTGTACCTGACCAAGAGTCACTACTGCAATATGGCACCAGCACGTGATTTGCACTGTGCCAATAGGGATTCTCCTCTGCTAGTGGTGACAAAATTCCGCCAACTGTAATTAATAAAAACATATTTAATAAAAATTATACTCGTAATTAAATTAAACAAAATTAATTAATTTAAATTTTGTGTCTACTTACCATCTCTGGTTTCGGTCCATTGTGCAGACGTCATTAAATGTCGCAAGCGTAACCAACGTGCGCGACATGAGCGTGTATCATAGCAATGCCAACCGCCTTCAAGAAATACAATCCATTTTTTCGATTGTGGATTCTTGCGTAGATAGAAACCGGCTTGTGAGCCATCGTTACAGGTTATAGTGCGATTCGATAGAAAGACGCGTTTCAGGGAACGACTATTTTTATCTTGCATTTGGTTGGCTTCAACGCCTGGTCGTTGTAAGGAATTCGTTTCAATTGCTAATTTTTGTCGCATTGAAGTAGTGGAGGAATTCTGCTGTGTATCCGAAATACCGGAATTACTTAATAAGGACGCTGATTCGGGATATGTGCGTAATGTTGTAGAACGTGACTGCACCGTCTTAAAATGTGAAATCGTTATTACAGCGAAGAGAATGCAGGGAAGTGTGTACTGTAGAATTCTTTTGTGGCTGCAGGTGCTTGTATTTTTTCTCTAATATTATTTAAAAAAAATAAAATAAATTATTTTTAGATTAATGTGGAATTTATTTGGAATAAATAATATATGTTACATATAACATATACATATAATAATTTTTTAAATGTAGTAGAAAATTGAGTATTTCGTTTATTTAATTAAAAATAATTAAAGTGAGCTTCATGGACAATATATTAATTATTTATAAGAGCTTGGATTTGTTTTCACATATATATAGTATATTAGTATATACATATTATAGTATATCAGTTTTTCATAGGATTTTCTCATAGTAACTTACACGATCCACAGGCGATCTAAACAAAGTACGTCTCAGAATAATTTTAAATATAAACTAACCTTCATCTAAATGCTTAATTTGTGAATAAAAATGTGTAAAATGAATTTTTTTACAATAATTTCAAAATTAATTAATTAATTGAAGTTAATTGCTAAATTAGCAAATAATACTGAATAAATTAATTATCGTATATCGAAATATCGTATAAAATTGAACAGCGCTATCTATCAAGCTATAGCACTGGCAGTTGCGTTGGTGGAAATACTGACTTACGAGCCACAAAATTTTTGTATTAGTTCTTGTCAAAGTAATAATTCGTTTTTATAATTCAATAATTAAACATGTAAAATTTTAATTTAAAACATTCATATACGAATATCTTAAAATTTTATACATAAATAATGTTAATATTTTCAAAATATACTTTATTAATTTTGAACAATAAATTCCAATTTTAATTCCTACATTGGCACAATTTTATTTTTTTTACACAACATTTCTTCTTCGTATATAAATATTGCTTATTTTAGTTAACATAAAAAAGAATTAATTGTTTTTTATTATAAGTTGAAAAAGCAATTCAAAATTACTCCCAGTGACCCCTATCAGAAAATAGCAAGTGTTTTACGGTCAATAAAATTCGTTATATTTGAAATTAAGTGACCAGATGTACGATATTACAAAAATGCAAAACTAATTTTTATAAAATGAATATTCAAGCTGGTGTGAACTATATAAAATTAAGTAATATTACTCAATAAACAATCATCAGTAATTTAAAATGTATAACTACGGCAATGATTAAGGAAGGTATGGACAAAATGGTTATGTTCCATGCAACTGACAAGATTTAAAACCATATTTGATGAAGAATACCTTGCTTGAAAATTGTTTTGGCAATTTTGCGCTGAACAAAATATTAACTATACATATATATACGTATAGAATTGCGCACATTTCTCAAGAACTTTTAATCCAATTATTTGAATTCTTATTTTAAAGGGAAGTAAAAATAAATTTTATTTTTAATTAATTGAATTTTTGGGTGACCATAGAAATGTTTTGTATGGTCTTTCTGGAAATATAAAATAGTTATTTTATGGAAAAATATTGTAAGCAAAGAATTGAATGTAAGTACCTTTATTCGAAACAAATATTATTTTTCATAAAAACCTTAATAAATAAAGAAAATGGGATATAATGTAAGAATTTTTACTAAAATCCTTTTATAAAACTATAATAATTATTAAAAAGTCCAAAAATAACTAGTACTTATATTGAGAAAGTGAGCAGATATTTTCTATCAAGAAAAAATATATAAACTTTAAGAAAAAATCTTCCATTTTAACTCCTATCGTTAGGCAACCACACGATTTATTATCAAAGAGGTGACCAGATGTATAATTTAATTTGGAAAAATTTTTAAAAAAAAATTTAAGTTATTTTTAGACATAAAAATATTTTGCTAACAACAAAAGCGACAAATGTTTCAAACAAAATAAAAACAAAAATCAAACAATTTGCTCTTTATGGGTTAATAGGTATCGGTAGTTAAGTTGTTCACATGTGTTTCGTGTTTCATACATGATCTTTGATCTTGTTTTGTATCTTTGCACTTCTCTTCTACTTAGTTAATTTTTAAAATTTTTGCAGTTTTTTTCTCCTTATTTGTTGTTATTGTTGTAGTTATTGTTGTTACTGTTGTTGTTGTTGTTGTTGTTGTTGCTGCTATTTTAGCGTATTTTTACTTAGGCGGAAAAACTCGCTTTGATCAAAATGCGAGTAAGAAGCCTCAATGATAAGATCAAAGAAACTTACCGTCAAAAAAAAATTTTTTTTATATGTTTTCTTTAGGAGATATAAACACAACAAAATCAAAATAAAAACAATAGCTACAAAATATTATTTCTGGTGTTATTATTGTGTAGTGTATAGTGTTTGTTGTTGTTGTTGTTGTTTTGTAGTATATAGTCAATAGAGACAACAACAAAAAAACCACAAAAACTACGAGTAATAAAATTAATATAAATAGAAAAAAAAAATAGAATCATTCACTTCCAATTCATTCACGGTCAATAAAATGTTCCATAATCAGATTTATTTTTGTTTGATATTTAAAATTATTGATTTAATTCTGGATAATATTTTGTAAAGATCAAAAAGTGTTTAGTCAGTTATATTTCTATGCTAAGTTGTTTATTATATGTCCATATATAAACGATCGCTTATGTGATCATAGCAGTCGTGTAATTTTATGTTAGTGATATGGGCTATTAAAGAGCGCTGTAGTGGGTTGTGACTCCATATAGGCATATAGTTTTTACGAGTGAGGTGCGAAATATGTTATTCGGTATAAGCAAGAGAAACAGTAAGTGTTGATATGTAGTAATGAAAAGGCAACAGATAAGCGTTACTAAGCGTCGAGTAGACAATAGTAAAGCATCTTCTAAAGAAACTATAAATGTTAAGGAAGGCCAACTGCAGAACGTTGGCAGTCATCCTGCATTAGATTATATATTGTACAATTATGTTAATTTACAGGTGTATATTTTTGAATAACATAATATGTTATTCAGAATACATAACAAAAGTTGTCACTGTTAACAGTAACAGCGTAATGTTAGAATAAAAAATAATGTAAGGAAGAAACACTTTAAAATAGAGATGGAGACATAGTATTGAATTAAAAGAATAAATTTTTCTATATTTTATTATTTAAATTATTATTTTTTTATTTTATTTATTATTGAAATTAAAAAACAATATCTATAGATGTATTTTCTTGAATTTAATTATGAATTGAAATTAGTTTTGGCTGACAATATAGGTGCCTTTGATATTATATTGCCAAATACTCGCAGAGATCTTTGTATATATTTCTTAAATATGTATATACATTTATATACATAATATAATATAAATTTGTTGTTTTGTTAAAGTTTTTAGATTGCAAATACCAGTCATTTAAACTGCCAAATTTAAAGTACAAATTGTTGTTATATGAAGATATCTTATAACATATATAATTCATAAATGGTTAGCTATATGGTCAGCCAATAGTTACTTCTGTCATAACCTGACGTTAATTTACAACTTATACTAAAGAACTTAGTAATAATCGAACAGAGATGTATTTAATTATTCGTATTTATATATATTATATATGTATATGTATATGTATATATTATATTATATTATATACATATATGTATTATATGTATTATATTATATATATTTATATATTTTCTCTGTTCGATTATTATTACGTTCTTTAGTATATGTAAGTTGTAATTTAACGTCAGGTTATGACGGAAGTTACTATTTCTTTAATAGAAATTTCTATATTTAGTAAAGAGGTTTAAAAAAATTTTTTTATATTATATTTTTATTAATTGAACGTTTGGCTGACTATATAGCTGTTTTGAGTATTGCCCAATACCCATCATCAGTGGTCTTGGAATTATTTCTTGTATTTAATTATTCGCAAATAATTTTTATGAAACTGCAATTACCAAGAGCTCAACTTGCACCCTACCAAATATTAAGCGCAGAGTCAGCGCTCCTTAACCAACTGACCCAAAATCGTACTTGACTTTTATGTTCACACATTTTTCTGGAGTTTTGTTATTTTGATGTAAAAGTTTATTAACAAATTCACTTGCTGTGTTGTATTGAAACGAAATCATAAACTAGCTGTAGAATAATTGAATTATTTTTTAGTAGTAGTAAGTTCTTTTATTTGCGATTATTAAATTATAACATATTAATAGCTATTTTAACATTTTACTATTTTTATATTTTAATAATGTGTAACATAAGAACTATAGATTTATTTAAGACAATAACTATTAAGTTGTCTGTCTATAACTATTAAGTTTAAACGCGATTCGAACACATTTCTTAGTATAAATTTATTTTTTTTCAGTTCTTGTAGACTTTTTTATTCTTCTCTATTAAAATTTTTAAAATCTTCCCTTCTTTCATAAATTTTCTAATAATATGACAAAAGATGACGTTAAATGTTAATCCTCTTAATTGAATTTTAATTAAATTTTTAAGTTAAACACTTTACTAATATCTTTTGACTATTCATTTGATTATAACAACAAAGAAACCGCAATAATTTGAAAGTTAATAATAAAATAATATAATTTATCTATGTGAATCACTCAGCTAAGCGCCATCTTACCGACAAAGCGCCAATTGTATGCATAATTGATTACAACAATTATAACAGAAACAACAACAACAACAAAACAATTGAATTAATATAAACAATATAAATAGTTTTAAATAATTATTGTCAGTTGACATTTTAATATTGTTGACAATTTAATATATTATAATAAATTATAAATGTTTGCAAATTGACAGCAATGCCATTTACATAATTAAACAGAAAGTTCATAAGGTTTGTGTAGGTAAAAAAAAAACAAAAAAAAAAAAACACATATATCTAAAATCATATTTAAATGCAAATTCCAGTAACAAATTACACAAATGACAGACTAGAATTCGCCTAATCAGATTTTCATTAATATAAGCTTCAAGTCCATATTTCAATCAAAGCCGCTTTAATGACTGACTTTACTTCTTATATTTATTTGTATTTTGTGTTTTTTTTTTCATTGTTTTGTTTTGCTTAATAATATGCAAAGGCGTAGACTGGCTCCTCAATTTTTCATTCATATCAATTTGCATATCATAAAAAGCCCCCACGACTCGATACATCAAAACAACAACACAACAAAAAGAAAAAATAACAAAAAATAAAAGAAAAACTAAAGAAAAAAGAGCAAGAAAATCTTAACATAAGAGCAGAGCAGTTTGGAACGTGTGACTTGGCTTGAAACGAAATCTAATGCAAATAACGACGACGTGATACGAAACGAAACGAGAAGAGACGAGACGAAACGAGACAAAACAAGACGAGCAACGACGAACAACGACGATATCAGCTTAGGCGAAATATCGTCTTATCAATATTTAATCACTGGCGCTGTTAATTGAAATATGGTTGCTTTGATTTGAATTTTATTTAAATTGGTATTTAGTTGCTCTTGGTCTTGCTCTTATTTGTTTTGAACTTGCAGTTGTTGTAATAAATATTACTACTTTTGTTGTTGTTGTCGAGTTTTTGTTTTTATAATATTTATATAGAATATATATAAGGTATATATATATATGTATTTTTTTTATAAATTTTAAGTTTGAATTTCTTTAATTTGGCGCATGTGCCTCGGGTCTAGCGGTACAAGATCAAAGTGACGGTATGAAACGATTGAGGATTTGAAACGATTTCTGCTGTTATTTATGGTAGAAGAGATAAAAATTCTTGGTTCATTGTAGGCACGCGAAGTCTATGAGCTATGTGTGCTTTATGTTCGACTATCTTATGCTCATTAATAGTCAATACTAGAAACCAATTCCATATCAATGTCTTCTTTAGAGATTAGAAAAATCATTTTAGTAGCTATGAAATCTAAAGGAAAGGTTAAAAACACTTCAAATAGAAATCAAGTTATTAATTTTTATGATAGCAGCAATAAAACTAGTTGGTTCTTTATAGATTTTTCACTCTTCCAATGAAGCCATTAATAACAGAAATCTATTTGTGCCTGCTACTTTATTACGCTGACCGAGAAATTAGCACATTAATACAATAACAGATTTGGGAAGATTTATGAAGGAAAAATGGTGTTTCTTATATTATTCCATCCATCCATTATTTATATATATTTATTGACTTTTTTTATTATGAAGTGTAAAATTGGTGATGAAATTTGTTGTTTGGTTTAGAGTGTTTAACAAATGATTCAGAGAAGATTTAATGAGTTTTAACATTAAAACTTGTAGTTTGTTTATTTACTACGTATTTTATTGTAGTGTAACTAAGTAGAAGATAATTTAGTTAAATCAGTTTAAAATTACTAATTTTAATTAGTGTTATATATTATTGCAACAATATACCATATAGGCGTATACAAGGAAGGATATTGGTGGGAAGGCAAATATTTAAATATGTTGGACTTGCAAATGATCCAAAATGATCTGAAGCATCTTGAATCTTCTTTAAATATTTAAAATATCTAAAATATTTTTAATATTGAATAATATTCATAATATTAAATTATTATTATTAATAAGAATATTAACAATAATATTATTATTAATATTGCGTGCCAGCCAAATATTTAAATAAGGTTTGCAAATGATCCAAAATGATCTGAAATATCCAAAATCTTTTTAAAATATTTAATATATCTTAAATATTTTTAATATTTAAATATTTAATAATGTTAATATTATTAAATTATTAATATTAATAAATAATATTAATAACAATATCCAATATTGTTATATCTAATTAATATCTAATATTTATTTAAAATATTAATAACAATATTATTATTAATATTAATATTTAAGATTTATCAAAAATATCTTAAATGTTTTCAATATTTCGGATAATTTCACACAACCCGTAATGGATTTTTTCAATTAATTGTTTTTATACATATACTCTTTTCTTCTTTACTTGAACAAATGCGAGTTAGTGCCTAAAGTACTTTTACACACAATAATGTGTTTGACCATTTAGATACATCACGGCAATAAGAGGTCCATTAAATTTTGATAATAAGTAATTCAGATGATTTTATAGAAATATCCTATGAAGCCCAGCATACCTTCCTTTGAATTAGATTAGGTTGGGTAAGGTTACGTATTAGAAATTATTGATGGTATTAAATATGAATTAACGTTTTTTTTTCACGCATTCTGGATGGAAAGTATGAACAAATTAGAAAGGCACATCTACTCTATTCAAGTGAAAGTGAACCAACCTGAAAACTCGCTAAACTTGGCCACATTCCCAAAAATTTTAAATCTTCTCCTAGTCATTAAGAGCGCTGACACATAAAGGGAGCTACAATTTTCTTCTTATACACTAAGCCCCAATTTCGACAAAAGTCATTATAGGTTACACCAAGTTTCATATCTTCTCTTCCTTCCTACTCGTACATATCTTCTCTTCCTAATGACTCGTTAGTGACCGAAACCTTAGTACTTAAGCAGGTTGTGTCAACAGTTGTAGAAGCTGACTGGTACTTTTCTTGTCCAGTTTAAAACCAGTCGATTTTGAGATTTAACAGGAACAGGGATACGTGTAAAATATTTAAGGATACGGTGGAGTTCGAATAAACAAATCAACATATACAGAATATTTTTATGAAATTTTCTTCAACAAATTAAAAAAAAATTAGTGAAAAGTAATTAAATTTTTCAAATTCATTCCGAAACTTCAATGTGCTGTCTTTGTGAACTCTATATCTCTGAGTCGGTTGACAGACGAATCGCATGTTGCATTAATATGAATCAGTGGAATTTTTTTTCATTTATGAAGAAAGGTTTTTTAGACATATTACCTATTTGATAGTTTTAGTGTTAACCTTGACCTTAAAATAACTCATTACGCAATAATCTCCTCTAATGACTGATGAGATTATTACAGTTGTTGACGTGTATTCTCTAGGATCATGTAAAATCTTATTAAAATGTCCACTGTTTCAGAGCATTTTCGATAACTTTCTCGTGGCAGCCATTTTTATAAATTATGGCATTATTAATACGCAAATGCTGAAATTATTTGCGAAAACTGACAGACTTACCAACACTTCGTTATCAAATCTCAGAATGGTTACAGGCTCCTTAGGGAGGTATGCAGATCTGAGGTCAATTATTGCTTAATCTAATGAAGTAATAAACAATAATCTAGTCAAGGCGTAAAGAGGGGTTTTGAAAATACCTCGAGTTAAGAAAGAGTAAAAGTGCTCAAGTGCACTGGTTCAAATAGCTTCAACATAAAATAAATAAGATCAACAGCCATTAGACTGAAACTAGTTGCAGTGTTGCCACCAGTTTAAAATGTATAGTAGTGTTAAATGGTTGCTGTGCAATTGGTTGATAATAGTATAAAATTATATTATTTTATATATTTTTATCCGGTAACTGAACTGTAATTGTCTCGTTCTACAGTTGTATCTACAGTTTTATGATTTTAGAAATCGAAATCTCATTTCTTATTGTTAAAACAAATTTTTCTCTTTTTTCAATAAATTTAAATCAATTAGCACGTTTTCGCTTCATTATATTAATGAATATTGATTTTTATGATTTCAAAAACCAAAAATCAATTATGAAATCAATGCAAAGTGCTGATTATCACACTACCCAGATACTCTAATTAAATTACGACTGATCAAATTTAAAGTCGGAACTCATCAAAGCCATACTTAAAGTCTGTTTTCAATTAATATTATTTTTCCACAATTTTATTGATTTTTGTACTTATTGGGATTATGTTTTCTCTCTCTTTAATAACACAATTATTTATTTTGAACATTTTAAATAAGAGTACTTTATATTTGTAACTTCAAATTGACAAAAAAAAAACAAAAAAAAACAAACAGTTTTAAAATTCTTAGGTAAAAAGCCGAATTTGTCAATGACGTGAGGTGTCAAGGCGCAAACATGAATTTGCTGCAATTGAGCTGAAACTTAATACTGGGATTATCTACTGTAAACACGAAAACATAAAAGTGGCCATAAACAAACTTCCGTTGCATGCCACATGCAACAGAACAAGCCCTACACATGCAACATTGTTTACATCCGCACCCGAACTGTAACGGGGCAAAGTATAAAAGCAGTACGCATTGGAAATGTGGCAAGTGCGGAACTTGTTCGACAGAAAAGTAATTTTGGTGCAAGTTAAGATTTCCAAATGATAAAAACCAAATAAAAATATAGTAAAACTGTGCGAGTACATGGAACGAACCAGTCAAGGAAGAGTTGTACATATAGTATATGTTATGTATCTACAACAACACTAATAACAACAATGACAACAAGAGTAACAATCACTTAGCTGCTGTAAATAACGCGTTAGTGTTGCGTCTTCAAAGCAGAACCCAGGTATGCCGCGTAAACAAATTTTTCTACACTGATCTACTAAGTACACTGATCTACACAACCGGGCACGGGTGAATGAGATGAGCTGCCCAACTGTTTGTAGTTTACTCTTTTTGAGTTGTTGTTGGAGTTGGAAATGAGTGTGACTGTTTTGGCTGATAGCAGTGGAAATGGATGGACTGACAATAATTACATCATGATTGCGTACTGACGTCTGTCATGTCGGCGAAACACTTTGAGGAATCCGGTAATTTATTGATGATCGTCATGATCAAAAGAATGCAACCGAAACGTATGCGCGTGCGTGTAGTGCGGCATTTTTTTGTTTTATTTTTGCTTTTGCTTCTGCTTTTGTTTTTTTTTATATTTTTTTTTTACAATTTCATTTAATTTTTTTCCGCTTGTTTTAACAATGCGAAATGGAAGCTGCAAAACTATAACATCAAAGCCAAGTTTGCCATGATGAAGCGTACACGTTTGCGTGCTTAAGTAAAGCTTATTTAAATAAAATACCACAAAAAAAAAAATATATATATATATATTGGAAAAAAAGCAACTCTAAAGGCGAAACCTGTGCAAATTGAGTTGAGTTGTCGGCGTGTCTCTGCAGTTGCAATGTGGCACTGCAACATCAGTAACAGAAATTGGTTAAGTTGAATGCGCGTGCGCAACACATGCCACAGAGTCATAAAAATGCAGCACTTTGCCAGAAGCGAATGCCGTGCACGTTTCACGGCAACAAACGCCAAACGCTACTACGATCGTCAAGACGATGAGACATGGACGATATCATGTTTCAGCTTCTGTGGTAATTGCAGTCGGTTGCTGTATTGGTAGTTGGTAGCATCACTGTTGCTGTAGCTGTTGCTTCTTTTTATGCCACATCTTTCATTTACCACAGCAGATGCAACCACATTGTAGACGAAGTTGCTCCATTGATCGGCAGACAGTTCTTGCTGCATAGAGCCATGAATGGCATTGAAATGAGTGACAAGTGAACACTGGCATGTCAATGTCAACTGGCAGCAAATCAACTGTTGCATTTATTCATTATTCATTTTTTCGGTATTTTTACAGTGTACAAGTATATTTGTATATTCTGTACCACTGATGTGCTTATATATAATTCAAGGAAAAGGGCTATGGTGTTTTATGTATCTTTGCCTCCACACACGGCTAGCTAGCTGAGTACCAAAAAAATATGATGCCAAGTGTCAAACATGAGTGCCGATTGATATATTTATCGATAATTGACCACAAAGTCTTGCACGCTGCAATCCGCACGCGTTGACTGCACACACCAAACCAAAGCTTAATCCTGACTTACCATTTGGCGGTAAATGTATTTTTTTTTTATTTTTGGTATGTTCATGCATAAATTGGCGCTGAGGTGAAGTTCTTGTACGGCAACCTTGTTTGGTTGTGTTTTGGTTCATTTCAGTTGTTACGTTGTGCATAATTCATGACCTCAATTGGCCACAAATTACGATGCCGACAAAGTGAGTGCGGTGCTTTTGAGCCACGTTTATCTGTGGGACTGTTACTTTTGTGTATGATTTTTGATGGTTTTCTACGTTTTTTTATTTATTGCAAATTCTGAAATTCGGACAAATATTAGAAACACTATTTCTACAAGTTTTACGTTGTGGGTGTTTGATAGTTTTAAAAAACTAAACAAAAAATTCTTTAAGATACTTGTATATTAAAATATTTCATTATTAATCCATATGGATTTCTTGTAAGGCAAACAAACTACTCTGATTCTTTTTGATAATAACTATCGATACAATTAATTGCGTTTAAAGACAAGAGGTAAAAAGTTATCGATAAGTAACTACTAACGAAATTGGAATGGAACAGCAATGGGTTACGAACAATCCTAACTAACAATGTCAAGCTATAATTTAACGAGAGCAGTAATTCTACTGGGCAGACCAAGTTCAAAGTGGCAAAACTCGTGACAGTACTGATAGATTAGTGACCAGTAGACACACATGCCAAGAAATTAAGTACCTTAACTTGTAGTATAAATAAAGTAATTCTTAAGTTGTAAAAATTATAGTGAGGACAATGAAAAAAAAAACAACAAAGCACATTCTTTGCAATTGTCCATTCCTGGCCAGATTGAGACATTTCACTATGAAAACCTACAAACTTTTAGGTCCAGCGGATATCGGAAAATAGAGCTTTCAAAAATTAATCTTCTAAATCAACCACATAGGTTGGTTTTAAAAGGAAAATCCAAACTAACTAGCAAGCTATAATTTACTAAGAACGAGAATTCTATTTGACAGAGCAAATATCGAAAACTCGAGACACTACTGATCACTGGCTCCTAGGCAGCTATGCAGAGAAATTAAGTATCAGAAATACATAGGGAACAAGAAAAAGAAGTAACAACAAAACACTTTCTTCATAATTTTCAAATCCTGGCAAGATTAACACATTTCACTTTCAAGCTAATGAACTTATATGCCTGGTGGACATTTTAAATATTGAACTTCATAAAATAATCTTTTAAATCAATCGAGCAGGTTAGTCTTAAAAACTGAGATTTTCATAATATGATGTACTAAACCGAAGCCTATGTGGTACTTTGACAAAAACTTTGCTGTTACTAAAACCAACTAGCAAACTAATTTTTAATAACTTTTTTTTTTAATTTGCTGCTAAATTTGATTAGAATATTACTAATCGAATGTTCTTTAGAAACTCTAAGCATATCAAGGCACTACCACAATAATTTTTAATAGTATTTTCTGAAAAATTTTGTTTTAATTGGTTGCTAAATCATAGAGATTACTGATGATCGAAAAAAATATTCTTTATAAAAGTATTCCTTAGGAACTTTAAGCCTATCGGGGTATTACTATTACAATTGTTGTGTGTAGTTTTGGATTTTATTATATTTTCTTAACTCACTGTATAATATTATTTATTTATTTATTTGTGAATTAATACTAAAATTAATTTTAAAGTTAACTAAAAATAAGAAACTGGATTTAGATTAATTTTACAACTATTTAAAATGAAAAAACTGTAAACAAAAGCAAAAACAAGGAATTTACAATAGCAACAATGTTGTTTTGTGTACCATAAATGTTTGGATGTATTAAATACATTTAAGTGAATAGTACTGAGCAGTAAATCATTATTTGTAAGTAAATTAATGCAAATTAAAATTTTGTGAAATAATCATTGAATGTAACTTAATTTTGTGTTCGAAAGGTACAATAAATCACACAAGTAAAAGTTGAAGATATTTACTTTCAATGTTCGATTATAAAACATTAGTGAATGATGTTTTAATCAAATTCGAAGGATGGAGAAAGATGCTTTATGAAAAATATGTTTAAAATAACATTCGGAGGAAGCGGACATAGTGAAGAAAGTGTCTTCGTTGAATTGATCTAGTTGAAAGAGAAGTTGTCGCGCTTAGAGAAGTGCTTAGAGAAGAGTGTTGCGGGTAGACCAAATATAGGCAATGGGTTGTTAGGATCAATCGTGTATATTTTTTTAAAACAATTTACTAGCAGAGGTAGTGAAGACAGTGTCTTCGTTGATCTGGTGGAAAAAGAAGTTGTCGTATTTGACACACGACTCTGAGACCTGTGGCAGGCCAATTATCGGCAATGGGTTGTTTGGGTCATTGGTATATATTTTTTTAAACCAATTAACTAGCAGACATAAAGAAGACAGTGTCTTCTTTGAAGTGATCTGGTTGAATGGGGAGTTATCGTACTTGATATACTACTCTGAAGAAACGGAGTACAGTGTAGAGGCACTGTACAGAGAATAGTGCTGTGGCAGGCTATATATCGGCAATGGGTTGTTAGGGTCAAGAAAATAAATAAGTAAAAAATAATATATATGGTATATTTTTATATCAACTTACTACAATTTACGGCAGTTTTTTTATTAAAATTTGTTTAACAAACAATTTACACATCTATCAACTTCAATGTCACTTCAACTGAAAGTTCAAAATCAATTACTTAATTTTCATTTACACTGGTCAACAAACATGTGATAAACTCGAAACAATTGCTGCCAAATCAACACTGCAGGAAACAAATGTTGTTGACGCTTACAAATGATACGGTACAACAATAACTAATAATCACCAACACAAAAAAACAGCTTACAACAATATAATTATGTTGCTGCCGGTGCACACAAGTTAAATACATAATGACGATAACCATCATCATCATCATCATCGTCATTATTAATAACAACAACAGCAACAACCACATTAAAATTTAACCGCATAAAAACAAAATAACACAAATTAAAAAAACAAAAAAACAAAAACAAAATAAGAAACAAACAAAAACGAAAAATAACAAAAACAACCTGTCGGTGTCGGCATGGCTCAGTCAAAAAAAATTGTATTGAAAACTAACTGTGCGGAACAAAATGGTTATTGAAATCAAAGAGATTATGCCGCCGCAACAAAGTATCTTTTTTTGATATGATTTTTTTTCCATTAATTCCCCTGTTGGCACATTGACTTGCGTCGTAGAGCGAACGCGAATTCGATGTTAATGTGCAGCTTCGTAATTAAGTATTAAACGCCTCAATATTAATTTCAAATTAACGCTGAAATATAAAATAATTTTTTTATAAAATTATTTTTTTTTTTTTATAAAAAAGTATCTAATTTTTATGCAACATAGTTTCAGATGAAGATGTTAATTTTACGGATTAACTGGGTTGTAACGTCAGGGGGTCAAAATTATACAGCATCACGTTCAGGTGAATTGTTGGGTGTACTCATAGCGTCGACAATGACGTTGTACTCATGCATACTACATAATATATATATATTTTTTATTAATTTACAATATATAGTATTAAAAAAAATTATTTTGTTCTTCTAATCAGTTAAGTTATACAAAATGGTAGAGATTTTGTTTTAAATCTAATTTAAAGGTAATCACTAGCCAAGGATTTGAGAGAAACTGCAAAATAAATAGAATTCTGAAAGTGATTCAATTTTTTAATTCAAAGATATTAAAGTTAAATAAGAATGTTTGGTGACCATTCGATTTTTTTATAACAAATAATTTAAATTAATTGTTGCCTTACTTAGAACTCTCAAGAACAGTAACCAATGTAATATTACATAATCAGATCTATGTCGATCTATTGTGGTTCGGTATAAATAATTTAAATATCAAGTTGTTAGGTGTATGTGTATGTATAAGTATGTATGGTTTAAAGTTTACACCTAGATTGCAGTAATATGTCTAGATTCATATTTAACAGTACTCATAAATTACTGATCATTGATGTCAGTTTGGTGGTTTTTATAGCTACAGGATGGGTTTTGACAATATGGAAATGTTTACACCACATTATGTGACGAAATACTTAAGAAATAAGTTAGCCTTATATATTGTTATAGCTGTCTCATATATATTTCATATATATTTCTTTCATAGACTGAGAATTGACGTAAAAAACTCTACTCGTATTGCAATTATACTTAGTAAACTGTTGCGATTGTCTTGTATTCCCAATGTTATATTTATTAAATATATTGAAATAACTACTAGCATATAATTGATTTCTCTACTGTTAACAATCTTTGAAGTAAAAAATTTGAATTTACTGATATAATAAAAATGTCCGAAATGACCCAACATTTCAGAATATGTGATTCAGGTATGTACTCGTAGTAAGTAAATAGTAAATAAAGAATATTTAAATCATAATATTAATCATAAAGTGATTTGGTAGCTTTGCTTCAGATATGAAACAGAACTATCATTCAAAGCAACATATGCTTAGTTTAAGGTTTATCAATTTACAATACGAATCGTTTAACAACCGCTGAACGGATTAAAATTTTGAAAATTTTTACACAAAAGGAAATGATTTTTCTTATCGAATGTTCTTCAGCGCTGAGGTTTATTTTCGTTTAATAGTTACGATAGGCCTGTATTTTTTTTTATGTAATGAATGTTTTACCCAAACCGTAAATTGTGATTACTTTAACCACATAAATAATTATCAAAATGATTTTAGCGTAATATTGAAGAAATTAATTTAGAAGATATGTGACATGAAACAGACAAGTCGATTAATATGTCCTTTTTTAGTTTTAATAGGTCAAAAATTTTCCGGATGTGTAAATTTACAGTTTCGTATGATCGTTTGATCGCATGATTTTTCACTACTAGACCTTTTTTCTGTGTAGGTTAAGGTAATGGATTATATTTTTGAGAATAATGATTAAAATCTTGGTATTGGAAAGGAAATATACCTATGTCAATTTATAATTAAGATACCAGAAATACAAAATTGTTATATGGATAGAATATTTTAACTTAAGCAAACTCTATTTTAAAAGTTATATTTTGTAACCATTTCATTTAACAGATATTCACTCACATTTTATATATTAGATATAGTTCAAATATTATTGGACTATAGTTACATTTTAAATGCAGTCAAATATTCTTTTTTTACTGTTCATATATGCTTAAATGCATTAAAGTGGTTTATAAAAGCGATATTTTATGTGATATTATATTTCAAAATATATAATATGTTAGAATCGCCATAAATTAATGAGAGACAAACCTATAATATATACATCCATTTTTTTTTAATTTTCTAAACCCATTGTGTGTGTATTTTTAATTTAGTTTTAATAAATATTTTCTTCTGTTATACGGTAATTTTTTTTTTATTTTATATTTTTTTAATATATTAATATCTTATATTTAATTTTGTAGTTATTAAAATACTTATTTGGTTTTAATTTTTAAATACTTTTCAATTATATGAAAACATATTTTAATAAAAATAAAAAATTAAAAATTTTTATGTTATGCTATTATTCATATAGTTAAAAAAGAATTATACTCAAAGGATACCTTTAAGGATGTTGAGGAAAACTAACGAAATGTTGCCTAAGATTATAAAATATAACTTAATTTAGTTTGTATTATAAAAAATATATCAGAACAGCTTATATATATATCAAAAGTAATATAAAGTACAGTCAAACTTCCATAACTTGAAACACTATCTTGCAAAAAAAGATTCTACTTATGGAGACTTCAACTTAAAGAATCATTTTGTAATTGTATATGATTTGCTATTTGCTATCTAAATTCTGTTACCCTCTATTTAGTTTGAGTTATAGATAATTCGAGTTCGGGTTATTGGAAGTATTTCAAATTAGAATAGCTACGATTTCACTTTTTAATTTTTTTCTCTTTTTAAAAAGGCTTATAGCAATATTAAAATAAAAAACTTATAAGTTGGTTCTAATTAAAAGGCTTACAGAAGTCTTTGTAAAAACAGAAATAAATTATTCTCTACCTCTAGTTTTACAACAAGAGTATCTCATTTCGTAAATGTTTTATATCTCATTTCGTAAATGTTTTATATCTTCATTTATTGTATTCTTAAAGAAGTCTGTGTGACCATGAGTTTTACTGAGCCTAAATTATTTGGGTAAAATAGGTGTCAACTTTATTTTAATATTTATTAATTCGTATTATTAATATACATACACATAGGCATATGTACTTATTTACTTATTGTAATTCATTACTTCATTTTTATTATTTTTGTTTCAAATGTCAAACTTTTATATAATTATATATTAATAAATAAATTTTTATGAGTATGGGATTTTATATAATTATTATTTTATTTAGTAAATAAAATTTTTTTTTTTTAACCTTCAAATTATTAAGAGAGAGGGTCTACTCTAATTTGCTAACAATTAGTTACAATTTACAATTACAATTAGTGATTAAAGTTATTGTTTTAAATATAGTCCCTTAAAATAAGTCCTAAAAGTAACTTTATATTGGATACGCAACCATTTCTTCTTTTATTTTTACCTGACAGTTCGTTAAGAACCACTTCCTTCTTAACAACTTCTGTGTAAAACCCACTATCCACAGTATTTGTAGTCCTATTGGTTTTAAATTTGAAAACATTAAATAAAAGGACTTTATTTTGGGTTAAGCTCTTTTCTTTCCTCAGCTTGTTTGGCTACTCTATCAATTGCTATTTTCACTGGTCCAATCTTTTGTGACGGGTTGTGAAGTATTCTCTTTATTATTGTTCGTACCTCAGAAAAAACTTTAACAAGCACTTAACAAAAAATATAAAAGAATAGAAGTTTTTAACAGTTTATATTTCGGATGGACTACGGCTTCATATATACATTCAAACCTTTCTATAGCGAACCTCCCTATAACGAATTTCTCTCTATAACGAAGTTTTGTTGATGGCACAGCGATTTTTTATATTTTTTCATATATCATATATATTTCAAAGAATTAATTACTACCTATTAACTTATTGTATTCGGCCACATATTGTTCGTTTATATTTTAAAACTTAACATTTTAATTGTTTCTATATAAGCGGCATTGCGATGTCGTTACTTTACAGTATTCGGATTCCACGTCCATTGGTCCATTGGTAAGCCGTTATTTAAACATTTTAATATGTATTATTATTTTATTAAATAACTAATTACATTTTTATTACTATTATTACTAGATTTTATAATTTCATGGTAAACTTTTTATCATTTACTTTATCTTTATAAATTTATTGACATATTTTTATAAATACCCACTCTTTTCCTATAATTTGTTGTAAATCTGTAGCTGATTGAAATTATAATTATATCTTGTATCTACTAACTACGTAAAGTAAAACTGTAATTACACTTAATGATCGTGGTTTTTTGCCTCACTTATTATTGTTATTAGATAATTACACTTGCAACAAAGTGGCAGTCTTTATTTACAGAACAAGTTGAGCAAAACAGAGAAGAACGCTTTAAGATAGAAAAAAAAAGTTTAAAAAAAAATAAGGAGATGGGCAAATGTAATTCGGAAGCACTTTGAAAAGCTTAAATTTCAAAAAATAAAAAAAAAAAAAATATCAAACATAATATTTAAGATGAAAAGCTAAAATAAATCCTGTTGTCCAGCGTTGAATGAGACTTAATCGTTTGTTTTTCTCTGTGTCTGTCCGTCTGTCTGAAAGTTCGTCTATCTGCCCATGGCATGATCGTTTTTGCTGAGCGCGCTAAACCCGTGCCGTTTTTTACTTTGAACTTTGCCGACACTTGGCGGTATGTTGCAAAGACATTGAAGTTTTTTTTTTGTTTTTGGATTTTTTTGTTGTTTTTGTTTCTTGTGTTATTCATATTATTTTATACATTTTAGATATTTCTGATTTCTGATTTCTTTTTTAATAACTTGTAGATTGGGATATGTTGCCTTAGCGGCTGCTTTCACATACACAAAACAAGGTACTAAATAGCAGGTAGGCTTATAAATATTTTACTGGATTTTATACTAAAATTGTTGTCAGTTTAGTTGTTCAGTTCCCGTTGGTATGTTTGGGATTTGGTTTGGGTTAAGCTTGATCCTAACTTTGAAAACAGTAGCAACTTTGTCGGCCTTTTTTAATGCTTCAGCAAACCGCGTCACACCGCAGCATATCACAATTATGAAGCAGGCCTTTAAATATGGATCCCGCGGATCGTTTGCACGTTTGCACTGAGGCAAATGCAACATTTTATGATCAAGACGCCAATTTTGAACAATTGATGAGGGTTTTCTTGTTGGTTATTTCGATGGGTCTATGTCGGCATTTTTGTAAGTAGGTTAATAAATTTAACTGCCTTTAGACTTAATTCAAATTTGAACTCATACCACAATATGCTTGCAACCTTTAATGCTCGAGCTGTCCAAAGTCGTACGCAAATAATTCTATGCTTTATGCAATGGAAATTGATTTCTTGGATGAGAGGTTTTAATGTTTTGTTTATGGCTTTCTTATGTTAATTTTGGTGTATTCCAAGGCATGCTTAAAAGGTTTAGCAACATATTAAGTAATAAATTCGGTTACTTATATATAAAGAGCATTTAAAAGAACATTAAATTAAGCCATTTGCTCTTAAGCTTGATTTATTGTTTTAGATAAATTGTTGAGTTTATTTGTACACCGAGAATGTTGTGTGTGAAACATTTAAAATTTTTTGCAATTGACAGTTAAAATTTATTTTTAAAAAACATAGTATGAATTTCTGTGAGTTTTTTAAGATTTTTTTATTGGTTTTTTTTTTAGATATAATAAATCTACAGATTTTGTCTTTTTTTTAACTTACCATATTTATATTATTAGTTATCCTTTTGCAACAATTTGTATTATTACTCCGCTGTGTTTTTTGTTCACTTAGTTTAGTATTTATTGCCATTGTTTTATATAATTTTTAATTTATTAATTTATGCAATATTAGAATTGCAATGACTTTTTTCACACTTTAAACATATCTTTTTTTATTTAAAAAATATTTTTAAGTTAATTGTTAAAATATAAATAATATTTTTTAATTTATTTTCAAATTATATTTTGCGATTTAAACATAAAAACTTTAGCAAAACACTTTATTTTTTTATATAATAAAAATGTAAATATCAACATATCAAATACGATAAATAGGCCGAACCTTTTTACAAGATCAATGAATGAGTTTTCTAAACTTTGTACGGAACGCATACGTCTACTCAACTCGAATGTTAGTTTCGGAATGAAAGATACATTCTCCGATTTTGGTTGTTTGGTTTACATTCAGAAAAGTATGAAGTACACATTTTTTTATTGGCAACAGCGGAGCCAAAGATAACAAATAGCACAGGTAACTGTGTCAGCGATCTTTGAGCATTTCAGGTAAACAAAATATACAATGTTTTGTTTACGAAACGATTTGAAAACGAAACACGCGTGTTTAATTCGTTTCACTTACTCTCTTTCTCAACTGTGCCGCATGCTATTGACGAGGTTCAGGCAAGATCCCTCACAATCGTATATCTTCTCTATTTCATTTACGTGTGAAGTTTGCCGCACAATTTGTTTAGAATATGAAAAATAATAACAAAACTAATAACGAACTCACAAAAGAGAATGTAAAAAATATTTGTTTTCTCACTTTACTTATCATTGTTAAAAAAATATCTATTAAATAAAAATAAATTAAGCGACCTTACATTATCTATTAAATTAACATTGCAAGTAAAAAACTTAAATCATTATTTTGTATATTAATAATTTTGATGTAGGTATACAGGGAGTTAATGTACTTTAACCTCTGGAGATGTTTTCTAGATCTCCCCTTTTGATTATATACTGCAGGGCTGTCCAAAAAACGGCTTATTTTTGTGCGGCCCTCGACATGTTTTTAATCTACCACAATTCGGCAAATTTTACTTTGTTATATTTTGTTAACATTACATTATCTTATTCTTAAAATATCTTTTCTTCATAAAATATTAATTATTTAAGAATTAATAAAACTAAATTTAATAATATCTCCGAGCTTTTTTTCCGGTAAAATTATGTACGTAGGTTATATATTTATTTCTGCGGTCTTGCAACCTATTTAGTGATTTGTATAGGCCCGCGATCTCGTCTGGTCTGGGCAGCCCTGATATACAGCTTGTTACAGAGCCGTATCTTTAATCAAGAAATGTCGAATATTTTAAAAACAGTTCATCCAAATTACGTAAATAGTATACCAATTTATATTCTTTATATTGTGTATCCCACAATTTGACACTAAATTCAAGAATACAATATACCTTTTAAAAGTAGTTCATACCTATAGGTAAGTATGAACTACAGATAGATATATTATATTATAACAAGTGTTTGTATTTATGAAGCGTTTAAAAATTATGGTGCTTAAAAGTAAATATATTTAAACATTTTCGATCATTCTAGATACCATTCCATACCATACCATAATGTTGTTCGTGAGTTTTTGCCTATTTTTTCCTACAATCATGCCGGAAGAATTTCTTCTTACTTAATTCTTCATTGCGTATACCTAAGTACTAATGAATAAATTTTCATTAAAAAAAAGACGTACCTATGTAACTTTTTCGGAGAAAAACTTAAACAGAAAACATTATTTAAAAGTTAGGTTCGGGTGCATGTATGGTCCCAACACGCCTGAATAAAGCTAGATTGGATCCATTTACTTATTTACTGCCTCTTTAACTACTGCTGGAACATACTACAGGATTTCCAGAAAGAATCTAAATCTTATTTTATTTAACGCTATTCTCATAACATTATTTCACGTATATCCAGCATTATAAGTATCCATGTTTTTGTTGGAGTGCATGGTTAGAGATAGCTCTGCGGATTATTTCGAAATGCATGTACCTATATCTACGTTGTGGTCAGGTGTTCTGATCGTATGCATAATTCATGATGACTTACTATTTATTTTTGTACATCCGCATAAACGATATGCTAAGAGACCTTAGAATAGACCCGGTCAATACATAAGGGACAGAGCCCTGAAATTATATGCGAAAACTGACAGGGTGTCCTACTTAGCACTATCCAATCTTAGAGTAATCACTCTCCGCACGGGGAGGTAAGCAGATCTTAGAGCAATCACTGAATAATCATGAAGCTTATAGGAAATACATAAGTTAGTCAATGAGATGGGTGGGACCCTGTAGTATCCCCAGCTTTCAAAGAGTAAAAGTGCCCAGTTGCGCTGATTGGAAAAATGGATCAACATACATACATACATGTGGCTTGCGGTTAGTTGGCTAGATTCTGTAGTTATAATAAAACAAAATAACTTGGACAGAAATATGATGATGATAATATTTCCATAGATTTTGTAAAAAATTTCCTCATGCAATTCATGTTAGACTCTTTAGAAAAAGTGTTGCAAAAAAAATATAGCACGGTTTAGTTAATTGGGTATATACATATGTATGTATATATTTATATACATATGTATGTATACATTTATGTATATATGTACATAATATATATGAAATATATAAATATTAAATTCTTTAGAAAAGCTATTGCAGAAAGGATTTGTATCTTATCTATTTACTTGTTTAAGTAAATTTAAATTGTTTAAATAATTAAATTGTATTAAGAAATTATAAAATAATAATAATATAAAAAAAATATTTATGTGCCACTTACCAATATGTAATTATCAAAAGTTCTTTTATGTGTTTTTTTCTTATTATTTAAAATTTAAATTTTTTTACTGCTTTTCGCTTTCAAGATCGCTTAAAGATGTATCTCCAGTTCGATACCAATCAGATGTCGTAAAAGTTTATGAACATTTTCTGCGTTTGATATTGACCGCTTGATAAAATTCCGAAATGAAACCGAATATTTTTACGTTTGTCTCTCCACTCCATAGGCAAAACAATAACTTTTTTAATGAGATCAATAAAAAATTATATCTGGCTTTTAAGTATAAAATCGCCACATTTAGCAAAAGTTAAAAGATATTCTTTATATATATTATAAAGACGAGCACTTTAATGTTTCTTGTTTTAAACAAATGAAATCAATTTAATGCTGATAAGTTTGGCAAAATTTAAAAATCTTTATTTGTAAATGTATTAAAGAGGTATACTCTTTAGTAGATCTAAAGACAAATCAAATTTCCCAAAAATCAAAAATACAAATGTAAAGACTCGTATATATGGGAATATATATATATAGATGTATGTATGGAGATCCAAAACAAAAAATTACGAAAATGTAAAATTAGTTGACGGCAAAGATCAAAGCTAAAGAGTTTTTAATGATCTGTCATTAATTGTATTTTTAGACCTTTATAAATTTGTGTGCATAATCAGTTCATCTATACAAGATATTTCGTTTGCTTTAGGTAAATTGATGAAAAAAATCACAAAAGCCCTTAAAACTTATCACTGCTTTTTATTATCTCACCGTTTTTTATGCATATACATTATTTGTATTATTTGTTTTTGCGTGATTGAATGTTGGGAACTTAGTAATTATTAGCACGAAATAGTAAGTAATTTTGTTCTAATGATATTATTTATAGATATAAAAGAAATGTGTTACATAGTACTTAAAATATTCTATGTTCTATTAAACACTTAAAAATAATTAATTCTCACTGAACAATAATATATCCGCATAAGAACATACTGTAAAAAACTGTATTCGAAAAGTCACATAAACTCGGGAATTCTACCTCTAAATTCTAACTATCTGTCGACAATAACGAAAATCGATATATTTAAGTCTAATGTGTTGTCAGGGCTTATATATGAGTTGTTGGTCAGCCACAAGCATTTGCTGGCAGATGTGTTTGATACATTCTAAAAATTGATAATCAAACAATAACTTTTATCATTGGTTATGTTTTGAAGGAGGTGGCTTAAATTTACGTGTCACCATACTGTAAAGAGAAAGTAATGCAATAGGGTTGATCTTGATACAAAGATAATCATTAATATAATTTAGCACCCGATTCAGATATTTTACCGAGGACTTGTGCTACTTAAAGCAGTGGTTCTCAACATTTTTTGACCAAGGACCATTATGACATTTTTATTTTTAGTAGGGACCACAAAGTTTAAGAATAATAAACTCTATGATAAACTGTATAAAGTATATTAAATTTTATGCGTCTCTATTGCAATGTATAATGCATTGTATAAGTGCATATATGTAAGTAAAATAAAGTATAAAATAGATATATAATTACTTGGAAATTTTTAGTGTTTATTTTCTAATAAGTGAGGTCTAAATGGAGAAACTACATGCTATGTATTCATACCTGTTAAAATTGATTTACGGACCATTTTTAACCAATTTTTATACAATCGTTTCATATATATATATATATGAAAATATGTTTTATTAGCAATATAGATGGTTTACATAGAATCTCTAATTTTATGTGTGTCTTGATAAGTCTTATAGTTCCTTAAATATGTTTCCCGGATTGATCACATTTGACTGGTTCAGATATAATCACTTGTTGCTTTGAATATCATATTCTTTTAACAAGGTTTAAAGAAATCGAAAGCCTAAGTCAGTGTGAAACCTCAACCCAATGTCCTTTCAGGATCATCAGGATCATCGATATGCTATTTTGCAAGAGATCGTTCGCAAGAGATCGCTCTTCCTGATTATGTTACCGTTCTCTAAGTGAACACGAGAGTTAGGAAAATTTTTGATCTGTCGTAGGTGTAGCGCCTTGCCTGTTACAAAGGCGACTTAGCGTCCCACTGGTCCACTGGTACGTTGCTTGTTGCGCACGTCTGTGTATTTGAACTGCCAGTCGTATCAGGTGCTTTATTACTGCCCCCCATATAAGAGTGGCATGAAGTTTAAAATTATCCGTAAGTATCGAGAGAATACATCTTATTTTCCCCTAAATATCACTTATGTTGGAGAGGTTTCGCGTTAGCCCGCTGCTCACCGTGGTTGCCTTAGAGTTTACTACTGTTTAAAACTCAGTCTTATATTAATCGTGACTCTAAAGTGTTTTATTGTTTTTTGTGACAATATTTTATGTCCACCAATTATAAATTTTATCTTCGTCTATTGTTATCTTTTGTTTGTCAGTAGCCGCCAACTCCGCTTCTGCATTTTTAAGTCACCCTTGCTACCACCCTTGGAAGCCATATGTTCTTTATTGGGTAAAAGATAACACTAGAAGTAATTCGAAGCTTAGGCAAACGAGTTCTTTGAATGACAAATTTGCTGATAATTTTAGTGAGAAGTATTTTCAGTAAATCTTTTCTTTTGAATTAAACGTCAAAGCGCCAACACTTAAGAGTTGTATAGAAGACAGTATTTTAATAATTTATCTGTCTTAGAGTATATCCTATATTCTCTACATGTGAGATATTTCTTATGCAACAACGTACTGATTTTATATATATATATTCACGTTTTAGTATTGATTATGATGATATTCTGCTCATGGGTTAGCTCATGAAACTAAAGTAGACTTTTTAAGTACGTTTAATAACAATATAATGTAACATTAATATAAAGAAGTTATTTTCAATTTATTATAATAAAATTTAAAATAAAAATAATAATAAAGAATTATATGAAAATAACATTTTTTATCCAAGCAATATCCATTTCATGAAGGAAGCAGAATTTAAAAAAAATAATTTATTAAATTAATTAGTTTATTTTATAGCTCACTTAATATCAAGAGCAAAAAAGACAAATATTATATATTATATGTACTAATTTATAAAATTAGTCTCAATATACATAATAAGTATAATTACATTAAATCAAGATTAATGCTTTACACGCAATTTAGGCAAACCGAAAAGTCCCTTCTGCACGCATTTAAGCAATGAACACAGCGGGAGTGAAAGAAAAAAACAAAAAACTTAAGAAACGAACTTGTTCCAATTAAGAGAAACAACAATAAAAGCAAAGCCTAATAAACAATATATAAATAAAAGAGAAGAAAAAATAGAAAACACGAATGGCGGAATAATAACAATAAAAGTTAATCGGTAAAAACCAGAAGCACTTTCGGCATTCGATTAAGTGGAGATCAGCAGAGGAAGATAACATTGGTAATACCGATTATTAACAAGTAGCCAAGGAAGGGGGATTATAATGATTATGGAGAACATGATTTTATCTTCGCAATTTGGCTTTTGAGTTTTGCCGCGCAGATAAAATAAAGGCAATAAATGAAAACATCAGAAAATTATGAACCAAATTAACAATGTTTGGAACTCTACGCAAAAATAAAAAATTTTAAAAATAAATTTATTAATTAAAGAAAAAAAATTTTTTTATATGTTAACAAATGCGAACATTTTGAGCAATATATTCCAAAAATGGGTTTTTTGTTAAAAAAAAAATTTATAGCAATAGATTAAATATAAAATTTTGTAGCATTTCTTTTATTTTCAATTAGTCTCAAAAAGTTTAGATAGACCATACAGATATGGAATCATTATCATAATATTATGATAAGATTACAAACTAAATAGTAGGATTTAATAGTAGGATTTTACAATTGTAGGATTTTTCGAGTGTATTCAAATTCGAATATTTCGAACATTTCAAATATTCGAAAATGTTTGAGCTATTCGAAAAACTTGACGGCTCTGTTGCACTCTATTTTCGTTTTGTTTTATACAATCTATGTAACAGCATACGGCCGAAAATTAAACATCATTTTCGAATAGCTCGCTAGACTCGAGCTGTATCGTCAAATAAAAGTATGAAAATGTTTGAAGGCTCAGTTGGATTAAATAATATTTAAGGCTATAATAATGAGTTGGGCAGTTTGTTGTTTTGATAATGCAGCATGGTTTCAGTTACATATGGCAAACAAAACTGTCATCCAAGATATGAAAAACTAAATTTAGTGTAATTTTTGTTGTTGTACAATATCAATCGTTTACCAATCGCAGAACTTGCTAAAACTAAAAATACAATAAAAATGGAGATTTGCATCGAATTTTCTCAGTGGTAAGGCATATTTTTTTCATGGTGGGTGTGTTAGCCAATACAAGTATCACACATAGGGTAGTAAAAATTACATTTTTCGAAAGACCATTGCATCTACAAAAACTCCTTGACTGTATTCATTCTGGCTAGAGGTGTGATAGGATCATAGGGTCATAACTGATCTGATAATCCTTATGATTAAATAGTTTTTTTGTGGGCGAAACTGAAGATAGGGATGGGGAAGACATGTGATTTGGATAAAGTCGTTCTACAAGCTAGAAATTTTCAGAATGTGAATTTTCATGTTTGTAATTGGTCATCAAAATCATGCAACTATTTTAGAATTATGAACCTAAAATGGAAATATATAAATAAACACAGCATTTTTACTTTTTAAGATCAGCATTACAGTTATGAGATACAGTTAGCCATTCATATAAATTTATAATATTCATGCCCAGAAAGGCAACCTGGTGATTATTATTCATTAAGATTGTAAATCTAAAAACTAGTCTGTATTAAAGTACAGATAGGAATGATGTCTTGATTTCATGACAAATATACAAGATATCATACATTTAAACTATTTCAGTCATTCATCTGATTGAAATGAGAACATATAGAATATACATCGGAGTGATCGATTATTTGCATTTTTCTACAACCAGTTAGTTTTTTTGAATAATTAAAAATTGGATAAAAACATTGAAATTTAATAAAAAACTATCCATGTAAGATGTGAAAAACCGCGGTTAAAATGTATAAGTCATTAACCCGAGTGTACATTCTAGGGTCTTTGATATCTACCTTACCGCACAATAAAGTTTTTTGAATTACTTTTTATGATCTGTGTGAAAAGTAAAAATATATATTACATATTAATATAATATATAATATTAATAAAATAATCGAATAATATAAATTAAATTGTTTTATAAAACAGTTGGTTAAAAAACATATGAAACATATAATAAGTAATATGTTTTGGAGCATTATAGTAAAATGTTTTTGTGTTAACGAAAAGTTATGTATAAATGGTTGCATTATTCTTCAGAGATCAGATTCATTTGAGCACAGTATTTAAAACCGAGTGTTGTAGGAAGTTAACTATTATAATTGAAACCACAAACAGTTGTAGTTAAATTTTAAATTTAAAAATGAAGTTGACACTGATTTTCCTCGTTTTACTTGTTGTTTTTGTTGCATATTTAGAAGCCCAGAATTGTCGTGGCAAACCTCGTAAGTTTGATATTATATATAAAATATTTATAGCAATAAATTTCTGAGATAGTTACAATTTTAATCCTTAATAAATAAATTTGCTTAACATTACAAGAATAAATAAATAATGCAATATGTTTGTATAAAAATATATTAATACCATATATACTAATATATATTAATATATATAAATATTAATTAATATATATTAATATCATATGTATACAATATATTAATATTATATATATTATAAAATTAAAAATATTTTATTCTTTAATTTTTGACCAAAAACATTATATAATAATTTATTAGCGGGCTAATTGATCAATTTAAATAGAAATAAAAAAAACTATAATTTATTATTTATATTTAAAAACAGTTTATATTTTATTAAAATATTTTTTTAATATTTCGACTATCTTCGATAGTCATCTTCAGGGCAAACAAAAGATGTTTTCATTTTAAATGATTTAATTTTCATAAAAAAAAGAATTAATAATATATATATGTGAATAAATAATCTGTACAATTAAATATAAAAAAAAATAAAAATATAATATTAAGGAAGATAATATAAAATATGATTGAATTAAAAAATAATTAAATAAAAAATTATATATAAACAAATACAATAATTTCAATATTTTTATTTTAATTAAAAAGTAAATTGCTTTAAATATATAAATAAAACAAATTTTTTATCTATTATAGACAGATAAATATATGAACATATAGTTATTAACAAATATAAAATTAAAAATAAAATTTACGTGAATACAAGTGTGTAAATATATAGTTATATATAGATATACCATTGAATTTAATAAATATGTCTGTATGTATGCAAAAGTGTAAATAGATAAATAAAATATATAAAAAATAGACATATAATATATATAATAAGTAATAATTAATAAATCATGAAAAAAAAACTAAAGTGGAAATAATCTCATTAAGGTCTGCATAATTGCGCTGGAGGTGGAAGTATAGGACGTGGTGGACGTCGTTGCCGACGCAATTCAAATCGCTACATGTGGTACTTCAATAGCCACAGTAGACAATGCGTAACGTTGCACTATTTAGGATGTGGAGGTAACGCTAATCGGTTCTGCTCGAAGGCTTCATGTGAAAGGTCGTGCCCAGTACTAGCTGGATAGAGTAGAAAAATGAACAATAAATAGTTTATTTAAACTTAAATATATTCTACAAGATATAAATATATATACGTATATATATAAATAAATATTATTAAATAAAACTCGATTAAATTATTTGTTAAATTATTGAGAGCATAACATATATATGGAAATTATGAATTTCCATATAAATGTATAAATCATTCTTAAAAAAATATTTGAAAATTAAATACGAAATGAACAAAATTATTTATTTATAAGAACCATTACAACCACAAATTAAATAAAACAGACATTTTACAATGTCTTTTGTTCTGCAGCAACCCCCATCATTTTTAAATTGTAGCATTATCGATGTGTAATAAATCTTCTATGGTATCTTTTCTCCTTAAATGATAGTTAGGAAGATGTATTCTCTATTATTAAAATTTTATTTAATATTGTGTTTTTGGATTCGTTGATTAACCAATCAAAGAACAGTTTTAAGGAAGGAGGTGCAAACTACCGAAAACAATAAATAACTTTTCATACCTGTAGCTGAGATTTCGGTGATTTTGACTTGCCATTGGTAGTTGTTATTATGAATAATTCTTTGTGTAAGTGATAAAATATAACCTGTAATTCTACGAATATTTAGCTATTTAAAACGTTCAAGACATATGTGTTCGATCGAGTAATCAAATTGAGGGACACTAACTGCACATAATGTATGAGACTAGATAATGTTTAACGTCAGTTAGGACGGAAGTGACTATTATATTTAATAGAAAGTAAAATATTTGGTATAAAGGTTTCGAAAAGTAGTGAGCTGTAACAAAAAAATTCTTTTTATATTATTTTAATTAATTGAATTGTTGGCTGTCCATACAGTTATTTCGAGTATTGCCAAATACGCGTCATCAGTGGTCTTGGAAATATTCAGATAGCCGAAGTTATCTTTATTTAATGAGTTCTTTATTTAATGAGTTTATAAACTTAAACTTAATATTAATAACAATAAGCTCTTAATCTTCTATTCATTTATTTTGCATCTAAGCAGTCATCTGCATTAAGACGACGTTGCGGGAAATAGTTTATTTACATTTGGAATGTTTCGGTCTGAATAAGGTTAAAAAACTGAACATGCATTCTATTGATAACACTATTATTAAAATTATTATTTTTCTAAATTAAATATAAGCATTTATAATAACAATTTTAATAATTCAACTTTAATACACTTGTCTAATTTAAATTTTAAAATTTTTTTTTTTTGTTTTAAATTTTTAAGTTCAATGACTTATTGTTTCCGTTTTATATATAAATGATATAATATTATTAAGATTTAATAACGATTTAAATGATATATGTTTTTCTTAATTTAAAAATAAATAAGTTATTTATAGAAACGAATTTTACATGTTAAATTGAAACTCAATAAGAAAAACACTTGTTTCAATAAAACTGTTGTTTAGTTCCAATTAACACATCAGTCATACAATAAAGTATTTCAAAATATAGGTTAAAAAAGAAAAGTAATTTTTTATTTGTTTTTATTGTGTAAATTTTAATATTTAAAAATATTAATAAAGAAAATTGTTTAGTGTGACATATGTTTATATAAACTGATTATATATACCAACATGTTGAGTACCATTTAAAAGCAGTACAGTTTAATGATTAACACAGAACCCGTTATATATACGATATACTTATGTATATATATAAATATAATATATGGTCTAAGGTTTAATATATATAAATAATTTTAGTTATGCATATAATATTCAGTTAAAGGCTAGGTGGTTTATTGTGACAGTTAGTCGAAGCCATAATATATTGCGTAATACTTTCTCGAGAGAGATAAAAGCATGAATGTCTAAGAAACCTGTGTTTAATTCGTGTTCTATTGTTTTTTCTTCTTTCTCGTCTCTACAACTTATATAGTACTATACTATAATCAAATAGGTAGAAAGCAGTTATATCAGATCTGCTTAAGAGACAGCTTCGTTTGAAAATCTAAGTATTTCTCAAGAACTTTTCTTAATAAATTTCAGTCACATTAGGCTTGCTCCACAGTTTCCTTCAATATCATTGTAATCTGCAACTCATCTCAGACGTCCCTTGAAAAGGGTAGTTATATCATTAATAGTTGTCAGACACTTTAGCGACATATACACTTTATATGCACCGACTGCATAAATTTAACAGTCCTTTGGTTATATATGACATACACTTAAAGAGTAGCAATCTCAAAATTCTTTGAGAAGACTCTAAATAGGATTTTTTTTTAGGAATTTTAGTTTTCCTTTATGAGATGAATGTTTTCTAAATTTTTTGCGGCGTGATTTGTATCTTCGGTCAATTTTCTTTCATATACGAGTACCACTTGCCTTAAAGGAAAGTAGACAAATGATTTCTTCCTCTAATAAAGGACAAATAATAACTGATTGCATTATCGGATGACATCCTTAAATGATATATATTTTAAAAACTTTCCTTTTCGATAATATAAAATATTATATATATTAATAATATATATTAATATATTTATATTGATAAAAATATATATTAATAATATTTTTTATTGTGTGCTCTAGTGTAGGTTACACTAAAAAAAATGAAATAAATATATACACGTATACATATATGTGAATAAATACAAATATGTATATACAATATTTAATTAAATGAAATATCTTTGTCTGAATAATCTTCTCGTCTTTTGCTTTTGTTGATACATGATGTCGTACGGTTATGACTAGGCCAATAGTGGTAAGGTAAGTGTGTAATGTCGAATAGAAGTGGGAGTTAAGGGTTCATCTCCTTAAATTTTTTGAAACACTTTACGTATTAAAAATAATTAATTTTTTTTGAGTTGATTTTTTTAGAAATTTTTTTTTTTTGTTTTTTGTATTTAATTTAAATTCAATATGTATTCTGTCACATAGTATGGTGACATTTCACAATTTTTTTTAATAAATACTAATTGAGACTTGATCATTTACAATTAAAGTAGTTCTCCCTGTAGAGAGCTACTCTTTTCTTTTTAATTTAAGATTTTTATAATAAAATTTGATTTTTATAATAAAATTTGATTTTTAGAAATAATTTTTTTTATATGGAATATAAATTGGTTTTTAAAGCCCTTTTGGTTTAAAGCTCATTAAATGTGTCTCCGTATACGCTTCCGTAGGTGTAGGACTGCCTTTTTCTGTAGAATGTCTGATTACCATTTTAATTAATAATACTTATGGAAATAATATTTAATTTTAGAGATTTTACTGATAATTACAATAAAAAAGTATCATAAAACAAAACTTATTAATTACTTTAAACAAACTTTAAGCAATTATAAAGATTCCTCTATCATGAAATATGAAAATATCTTGTGACTTCCTTTGTGAACCGTTGTACAGTAGTAACGTCTCCATTAGATTATAATTTGTTGTTTTTTATTTGTTTATTTGTTGTTTACAATGTTAATTGTTCCGTTGATGTTACATAGAAAGCCATAAAGGAACGCCGCTTCGAAACGTATTAATCTTAGATGATCTGCAAATGTTAGCAGACCTGGTAGACATACTGCAGTTTTTTTATCGCAGAGAATTGTTGTTAGCCTCAGGCCTTTTCTTAGGTCTGCCTTTACTGGCTGTTGTAATTATTACACGTATTTAATGAATAAATATTAACAAAACAAGCACAGCATTCAGTTTTCTCTTCTTTATACTTAAAATTTTTTTTTCTTATTTTTTTTAACTAATTAAGCATCTAATCTGGAATTTGAGTATAGCATTTACCATAATTTGCCGCTTTCAACTTGCCGCCTTATTTGATATAAATTTTGAACGTGTGGCGGTAATGGATTTTGATATTGCTACATTTAACTGCTACATTTAAATATGTATATACATACAAATTTTTTAATTTTAAATAGAGGTTTTTTGAACAAATTTATATTTATAAATAAATATTCGAAATTAAGAATATTACGGGGTCACTTCTTATTAATTACAACACTTTTAAGGGTGAAGTGAAATTAAAGAGCTTTTGTGAAATTTTGAACAAAAAACGTTTAAGTTGGTTTTTTAGTTTTTTATTTTTATGTTATATAGTTATTTAACTTATTTAACTAGAAGTTTATTTAATTTTTTTAGGACGAAGTATAGTAATAATTCGAATCGTCGACAATATTAATTTAACTTCTTCTTTAACACGGAGCATTGTAATAATTTGAAACGTCTGTGATATTTACATAGATAATATGTTAGGTTAGGTTATACCGACGATTCCTAGTGGACCCACTTAGGCCTATTGGCCCATTGTGGTATCGTATATGTAGGAAAAACTCAGGGAAAAACTTAGAACCTTTGACGAAGCCTAAAACGCTATTTAGTTTCGGGGCTTGTAATTGGTCAAGATTTTCAAGAAAGGGGGCTACTATATTATTGAGTCGCAGCCGTGCATGAGCTGGGCAAAGACAAAGTATATGAGTGACACTAACATCGTCTTCCCCACAGCTGCGATAGGTATGATTGAAAGGGAGATTCAATATTCTAGCATGATTACCTAATTTACAATGACCTGTAAGCAAACCTACCATAAGACAATGATGAGAGATTTGGATTTCCTTAGTCGGAACGTGGCTAGATTGCATACAGATGCCTGCATATCGTTGAGTCTTCCCATCTTTTATTAAAAATTTTAGTTCAGAAGGAACTCAGTAATAATTTGCATGATGTTAGCGATATGATTAGATTATTTAGTTGTTCCAAGTGAGGTCCTGCAGCACCCTTTCTGGCTAGTTCGTCTGCTCTGCAATTGCCGAAAATATCTCTATGACTGGGAACCCAGATTAGAGATATATTGAGTTGTGTCGACATTTCGCTTAGAGATGTGTAGCAGTCAAAAACTGTCCTAGATGTAAATTGGACTGAACTCAAGGACTTTAAAGCGGCTTGACAAAGATGAAAAGTATATAAAATAAAAAATTATAAAATCAACTTGAAAGTTTTTCAATCAAAGTTTTACAAAAGCTATAGAAATAACATAAATAACACTTAAAAAGTGAACTCGCAACTATTCTAATTAAATAAAAAAAATTGTCTACCTAATTGAGAAGAGTATATCTCCTTTCACTTTAGGTACTTACCTACTGAATCTAATCATTATTTATATTTATGTTTATAAAAATATTCTCATATTATTATAATTATACTAAATATTATGCAAAATGAAGGAGAGAAATTTTAATTTGTTGGTAATTGTGTGAAGTATGAAAGAGAATTCTTATATCAAAACTTCTATGTGTTTACATTTAAATTTCTCGTAGTAGATTGATAGGTGTTTGAAGAGTATATTGCTTGAAAATCGATTAACCGCCTTTTTCTAGTATATGCGTTTCACAATCTTTATTGAAAATCTCTGTTAAACGTGCTCATACAAATAATGAAACTTTATATCAAAATTCTAATAAGCCGACTGTATCCCCTTACTTTCTGGAGGCGATTAACATCGTTATCTAAAAATTTATATCACTGCAGAATCATAAATATTGAAATGCAAGAAACGTTCCCGACTTAACCACGATGATAATTGTTTGTAAGTGGTGCAGCGGAATTTCACATTTGTTTGATGGCAATTAATATGCGCAATGGCAGCACGCGATGAATGCCAACATTTAACGCGCAATCAACGCCAAATGCAGGTCTGAGGATGTTCAGACGACGAAGCCGACGAAGAGCGGACGCAGATTGAATGGCACAAGTGCAGTCAGCATACAAAGTGGAGCATACAAAATCATTGCCAAGATCACTGCTAAAATCTTGGCCCCATTGCCAGAGCCAAACAAATTGCGCATACGCAGCATAAGTCGATGTGACCAGGTATACATGCTGGCAACAAAAGTACAGAGCAGCGCAAGATACGATTGAGCAAAGCTGATATTAAAAGCAAAAAATAATACAGAATCGGCAAAAAAAACTAAAACAAAAAAGGAAAATAAATGAATATGAGAGAAAAGAAAAAAGTTAAAAATATGAAAGCAGCATAAAATTCAAAACAAAAACAGACTTACTTGCTCTTCAAACAAAAAAAAAAAATCGACATGCTTCGTTGCAGTTGTTTAAGCGTACAAACAACTTAACCGCCATTTGGACGGACAAATGAGAGATTGAATGGTTGGACAGACATTCGGACAGACGGACATTTGGTTGGTTGATCGGCTTCTTTGATCCTGGCATTCTATTGTTCCGTTTCAAAGGCCACTATTATGTAAACAATCGGCATCTTTGATCTTGGCCGCATCAAAGAAATGCCGATACGACTCATCTTACCGCACCAACGTCTTCGCATCGCACTACTTAATCTGAAGACGGGCACAAATGAACAATTTGGCAGTAACTATTTTCTGTTTCTCTTTTTGTACATATATAAATACATGCCACATATCTACACTCTTCTTACATTTATTTAAATGTGAATGTTTGAGCTTCACTTTACATAAAAATTAATATACATACATACATAGAAAAAAATCACAAAATGAAAAAAAACATCAGAAATTATTATTTCCCATAAAGACTTTGCTCTCACGCATGTTGACGTTTGACATCCTTTCAATATCGAAACGAAACCCAGAACACGAACATTCGACACACATATAAGTCTTAGAGCTTAGGTATATATGCTGTGAAGTTTCCACAGGAGGCGACTAAGTCCAATCTAATGCTGCGCAGTGGAATGCGTGCCAGATATGAGCAGCTGGGTACCTTCTCCTATCAATAAACTTTAAATAATAACAGAAACATCATCATCAACATCTGAGAAGCCGTCCATCCCAGCGATTTCCTAAAGCCGTCTTCTTTCCAAAGCTCTTCGGAAATCATAAAATTGCTTTAAAGTTTTTATTTGTATGAAATTCTAGTTTTTGTTTTATTTTTATTGTTGTAGTAATTTTGCCTTATTTTTAATTCACAACACACTGCCATTGGCTTAGATACTTGCACGCCGTCTTTGTTGGCATTCATTCGCAGCTCTGCAATGTGAAGTAATCGGGTTTAGAGCGTATGTGATAAGATTTTTTTTTCTGGCGCCATTGCCTTTGAGCTTACGTCCATAGCTGCCAATAAAGCTAGCAGCCAACAGTGGTTAGAGCAATTTATAGCCACTTATCAAAATATCAAATTATTTGCAATTATTGCCGTATTAAGTATTAAAAGAAAATATTTTTCTTTGATTGCTGGAAAATGGAGAGGAGGCCTGAAATTAAATTAATAGAAATGTTTATGAGTAAATGATATAAAATATTTTTAGTGGAGAGAAAAGAAACACATTTATATTGTGTGTTAAATACAATAATTATAACAACGATTTTAAACGAAAAAAATCAAAATAATGGAATATGGAAAGGCAGTGTTATAATGCAATATATATGAGGAAAATTAATTTTCTCGGTAAGAATATTGGTTTAGTTGGTTATATGGTTGCAGTAACAGGTAAGTAGTTATCTTTCCGCTAACCACAATTAGTTATTTTACGCTGTTTTATTACAAGATTTCTCACAAGAATTATAAAAACTCATAAAAAGACAAAAGACTAAACCCATCCTGCCAAATTAAGATCATTTAGCAGATCTTTCGTCCTTATCCATAAACTCTTTGAGAAACTGTAGAAAAAGTACTTCCCTAAAAATCTATTTCTTCTGTATGCAAGCGCTGATCATTCATAGAGAAAATGCTTGTTTGTTTCTCCTTTCTTTAAGTTTCCACAACTTCTATAATAAGTATTAAAAGACACTCCTTTTACTATTTATTCTAGCTTCTCTGTTATAGTTTCCCAGTTTTTCTGCGTGGCTTTCTACATATACACCAGAGATCAGAGAGAACTGCAGTAAGCCTTCCAGTATTCATGCAATCCATTTAAAAAAGTTTTCATGATCTGGTGTTGTTATTTGAAAGCTATGTTAACCAGGAAGTTACACATGACCCAAGTGATAAGTCATTTTTTTACTGTGATTTAAAATAATAAAATATTGGTTCATTTAATAAATAACAGTTGCATATCAGTAGAATCGGGTGAAAATAGAAAGTTGTTAGAAGACGTTTCTTTTTTTTACATTACGTAAATTAATTTTCGTTGGTTGATGTTCAGTTGAAGCACAGAAGTTAACCTTTACATTATCTAACCTTACATGTTAGATACATATAGCTTTTAATTTCAAATTTTAAATTTCGCGAACAATACGAATATATCACGGCATCTTATGCATCAAGAAATAAAAGCACCCTGATACATAATCAAACAAAAAAAAAAAAATAAAGAGAAAAATATTAAGCGTATAATTTATTGAAGGGCTTGTACTGATTGCATTCGAGAATAACTATAATAGAGCAGTATAGAAATTTAGATCTTACTTATCGAAATGGCCATAACAATCTGTTATCGATTTTCAACCTGGCGCAGATTTCCTCTATAGTATCTTGGCTGAGTGCGCGCCTTCTCTAGTTTTGTTCATTAAGTGTTTCCTCAACTTGATCTCTCCACTGTACACATAGTCTACTTCTATGCCGTCTACTTCCAACTGTTGCTTCAAATATCTGTTCCTATGGAGCATCGTCATCCATTCTCGCAGCATGACAAAGCCAGAGAAGCCACTGGATGTTAATTCGTTGAATTATATTAATGAATTATATTAATGGATACGGTAGTCGTCACCAACTGGTAGAAGACGAAAGTTCTTACGAAGAGTTTTTGTCTCGAATACTTCCAGTGCTGCTTCATCATTCTATGATAGCGTCCAGGTATCTGGTAGGATAAACGACCTATAGTGCTTCAGTTTTGTTTGCTAAGAGACAAAACTGTCGAGAGGCTGATAAAACTTAAGCTCTCTCTCTCTCTGCACCAATTGGCTACTGAGTCTATAGTAGCACCTAATGAAAATAGTAATTATTAATCTGATCTCCAGACTGATATCATTGTTGTTTATTACGGTGGTGCCACGTTAGATGAAATCCTTGATAGATTCGAAAGAGCATAGTCACCATCCATAAGGTCGGCGTTTGACTGACGCATAATTTTAGCAGTAGTTGATATATATTTCGTTTTGTTCTAATTCACCGCTGAGTCCATTTTCGCAGATTGCGCGGTTTAAAAAGAGAGCTTTCGTGTCGATACATATTAGATTGAAGGAAATATCACATATATATATACGCACCTATGTCTAGTTTTAGTTTATTGTTTATGAGTAAATACAAACAAAAGTTAATCTATATGATATCGACACAACAATGGATATATCGATTAACTAGTTAGTGAACATCGAAAATGAAAATCGCAATATCTTGATACGAGGCAAAAAAAAAGTTGTTTAAAACAGCTGATTTTACAAAAATGTGTTGTTCAATAGTCTTATTTCATTACTGGCATAAAAAGTTAAGGAAGATATAGTCGGTCTTAATTATAGAAGTCTGTAACACTGATAGAGGTTATATTGAATGAGACAGCGCTATGCAACAGAGTTCGACTTAATGATAACAAAAAAGTAAATTTGTACTAAAGTGATGTGTATTGTACGTATTTTAAGTTTATCATTGGATGGGGTTAATATAAAACTACCACTTAAACGCCGTACCTAAATATACAGTGGACAAATACTATAAGCTCATCAACTAGCCTCCGAATTTATATTAAAATAAAATATTTATGGAGCTAATGTTATTGATAGAGAGATCTGCAAAAAGAGTGAGTATTAAAGGAACTTCGAACGTACATTTCATATCAAAAATATGTTTAAGGAAGTAATACTAGCCAAGTTGCTAGAATTATCTTTGTCATTTCAAAAAAAATAGTTATTATAAGTTAATTATTTTTAAATTATTTTTACATTTATATACAGTTATTTTTTGCATAAAAATCATCATAATCTCAAGATTCTTTGACTACTTCTTGAGAGGTAGTCAAAAGAGAAAAGAGAACTCTCTTCAAAAGAGAATTAATTGTACCCGCGTTGCTAATTTCTGTGCCATTTCAAAAAAATATTTTTTATTAGTTAACTATTTTTATTTTAGTTTGGAAATATATAGTTATTTTTACCATAAAAATCGTCATAATCTCAATATTCTTTGACAACTTCTTCAAAGGTGTACTTTATTTTTTTATTTATTTATTTTTTTTATTTATTTCTTCTTCTTCAGAGGAGAATTAATAGTACCCGATTTATTAATTTCTGTGGTGTTTCAAAAACAATATTTATTATTAGTTGATTATTTTTACTTTATTTTTGACATATAGAGTCTTTGACTACTTAATTAGAGTTGTTCTTGATTGTTTTAACTGCCCGACATCAGAAAACCAATTATCTTTCGACATGTTGACGATATTCATGTAGGAATTAACTATATTGAAGAGATTAAAAGTAAGAAATTGAAAAACGATTTCTTACTTGAAATCTCAGAAAAAATCTGTTAACAACTGACACTATTTCTTATATTCTTACGTACCAATATACCTTCGTATATTACGATGCCTCTCTTATTTATATATTGTACATAATTAACAAATCTACGTTAATGTGTGTATATGATATTATCTTCTGTTTTAAATGAACTCCATCAATAATATCTTCAACACCATAAACATATAGAAATACATTTAAGTGCTTAAAGTCCTTTCATTGGCCATTAAAAATGATGATGCCAATTGATCGGATGCAATTAACAGACAACCGTAGAATCGTAAAATCAAGCATGCGGCACGAAGACGCACAATTGCACTGCGGTATGGACGACTCAAAGTTGGGAAGGAGTTCACGAAAAGGAAAAATAATAATAATAATATTATAAAAACAAAAAAATAATAAAAATGTATAAGAAGCAGTGAAACCGAATGTCGTTCATATACATTTTTGTTTTAAATTGTGAAAGGACTCTTGTGTTTTTGGCAGGTGGCGATTTGCAAATTTTTTCTGATCTTAACCGACTGCAAGAGCCGATAAGTTGTGATGCAGATGAAGCCAAAAAGATCAAGAAGAAATTAAATAACCGCAGGATACGTAACGCAGGATTAAAGATTTAGTATAGTAGGGGTTGGAAGTCAGTAGTGTGGGAAAATCAACAGGTGCTTTCAAATGAAAAAATCGTAAAAGAAGAAAAGCGTTTTAATTAAGAAATTTTATAGCTATGCAAGCTGCTGTAAATGAGGACAAGCGAAATTCAGAAATTAAAATAAAATGCCATACCAACTGTTCATTTCTTATATATTATTATCGTTATCGTTATTTATGTACCCCGAACAAGTTAAGCGTAAAAATGCGTTAAAACATGTCGATTCGCAATTAGTTGAAATGGTTTACTGAAGTAGCGAATCCTTTATTGCCCATCAAAATGTTTATAACAGAAAAATACTTCTTTATTTAGCGCGTAAATAAGCATCAATTTTTCAACCAAAAAGTAATTAAATTACTCATATTTGTAGAAAAAATGACTAACAATCGATTTTATTGAAGTTTCATCTATGAAATGGCAATTATAAGAAAACCCTATAAAATCGTTAAGAAAAATTATGGGGCATAAATCTTCTACGGTGCCCAAGCACTACTTCAGGTGCATGCCAATAAAAACAAGAAATTATACTACAAAAAAAAAGACGAAAAAATAAAATAAATTGGTCATAAGCTCACATTATTATTGCTGCAATTTGCACTCTTTTCTCTTAAAACAATACGAACTCAAATTCTCTTCCATGCTCTTTTGAACTTCAACTGTACAGCCAGCCATTAACGTACATTTCATCTGGTATGCACTCCGCTTAAGGTTTATGTACGTCCGTACGTTTGTAATGTGAACGCCGGTAAAGCGGCGTTATCAAACAGTAATCTCCTCTGCATTAAGGCACACGCCATTTTCAACATCAAAGGAGCCGCCAAATTTTCTGCGGTTACGCGAAAAGATGTTAAAGAACTGCCGCCAATGTCGAAGCGGCAGAGCAACCGAATGGAAGAAGCTTCGAAGTTGAGCACGTAACGCAAGACAAAAACCAGAAACAGATTTCATTGGTGGTTTCGAGTTCAGTGAGCAAATTATAAGAGCAATGAAACGCTTGGGAATGGAACACTGAACAGCTTGCTAGACACGAAGAGTAACGACACTCGTAGTATTTTACGAAATGCTTCGTTATTTATATATTATTTTTGTTTGGCATACATTTAATCATTTGAAGCTGCCACAAACTTCTACTCGTCGTGCGTGGAAAATAGAGGATCGCAGCATTGCATTCATAGTATTCGCAAAGTAGGCAAATTGCTTGGATTAGAAGAAGAAGTGTTTCTTAAATAGACGGAAAATTGTTGAATTTGTTGTTATTAGTTAAGTTAGGAATTAACTGATTTGCATATAACAATGGTGTAGGCCACACTTGAGTAAATTTGAGAATTAAAATTTGTTTTCATAACAATTTTCGTATAGTTTACCACAACAATCTGCTAGATTGAAATTTTACTCACGCTTTGACACGATTGAAAATGTGTTGAAACCAACACATGCACAATATTTCTCTGCTGTTACTTTTGGTATTTTATTCTTAATGTCAGAACAGAATAGAATACAGCGAAAAATTATTTATTGTAATTGTTAACAAAGATGTTTTTCAAACAGTAACGAACTACAATAACAAAAATTCTTTTATAATATTTTAATTAATTGAATTTTTGACTCACCATACAGCTATTTTGAGTATTGCCAAATACCCATCATTAGTGGACTTGGAATTATTTCTTATATTTAATTATTCGTAAATAATTTTTATGAGACTGCAAGTACCAGGAATCGAACTCGTGTCTTGCCAAATTTGAAGCTCAGAGTCAGCATTAGTTAGACCCAAAGTCTTACTTGACTTATATGTAGGCACTTTTTTCTGGAATTTTGTGAAAATTTATTAATTAATTTATTAATAACATTCATTATTAACAAATTTGTCTGCTTCAGAATATATGTTTTAGTTTATAATGGATAATTCTATTTATTTCAATAATTCTTCGTAAAAGCAATATATTTATTATTTTTTGGCTCCTATTTTTTAAATCAGAAGAATCTTATTCTTCTGAAGTAAGGAAAACTTTAATTACACCTACCACTTTCAAGTAGAAATAGAGAACCATCGATAGTGAGCGATAATTTTTTTCCAAACCATCGATAGTTTTCGATAGTAGAACAATTTCAATACAAACGTCTGTTCAATTGAAAAAGTCATGTTTTAAATTTCAACTAAAATTTAATTAATAAAAAAATTTAATAAATAAAATAAAACAAAAATTATGAATTTCATTTCCTTTTTTCGTCAATGTTGCTATTTTGGTAACCAAAGATTTTTTTTTAAAAATAACATCATATTGATGGTTTTTGCTTTCAGTCGAGACTGGCGTTCTGAAAATACTGTTCAGTACAGCTTTACTGAACATGCGCTCGGACTTGACGGAAGTAGCGGGACCACAGAAATATTACATCATAACTACTTAATAGTAATTTAATCTGGAAATGTTTAACTCCATGATGTTTTTAGAATTAAAATTTAAAATTCACTTTACGCCGTGGCAAACTACAGATATCAAAAGCGTTGCTATGACAAACTATCGTAGACTATCGATAGTCTAGCACTGCCATCGATGGCGGATCGATTGTGCCATCGAATAGCTCTCCACCTCTACTTCCAAGTTTTTAAATCTTCAGTAAAATAAAAAAAAGTAGTACTAAAAAGGCATAATGTTATTTTAATTACAAGTTTACTTGATTTTGACTTTGAAATAAAATATTGAAAAGTCCATCTTAGTTTCCGCCTAAAACTGTTCTTGAATAAAGTAAGAAACACGATTTCAGAAATTATGAATTTTTTTATTATACCGGATGATCCATTGATTGATAGCTCTACTGTCTCTAAGACGATTTGATGCTATGTACAGTAAAATCCAGTTGTCGAAGAGCAGTTGCGACAAAATCCGGTAGCATTTACTGTTTGCCACTGCAATTGTCGCCGTCAAAGTTACTGTCGTCTTTATGCCGCTGTCGTGTCGTTGTCGCTTTGATTGCTTGGGGCACTGATAGCGGCGGTGATCTTCAAACAAAACAGAAAAGAAAAAACATTTAGTAAGACAACAATTTTAAGTGTTAAGTGGACTGTGAATATAAAATGAAGTAAAAGTCAGAAAAAATGAAGAAATGTGAAATATTCCAAAAAAAGAAAAGCAACAAACCAAATCAAGTAAAATATAATAATAAAAAATTATAAATATGAAGCACCGCGTCAAGAAAAGTCGCGTAGCATCGCTTCACTTCTTGATGAAATACAAGAAAAGGCAAATTGTGGCAACAACAGCATCCATTGACTGCAGTTTGTCTTGTTGTCAGTCGCTGGCCACTGTCCGCTGTTCGCTGCTTGCGGCAGTCATAATCAACAAACGAATCAGCGGCGTATCACGGTAGCACTTTAAACGTAAATTGCTTTTAACATGGTTTTTACAGCCTTGCATTCAGATCGTCTCGCCTTGCCAAGCATCACGCGGATCAAAACGAAACGGATTGCATCGATACGTCTGCGGTGCTTCATCAATTCCGTAGATTAAGCATGTTTTCGAGAAGGAAGGCAAGTAGATAAACACTTGCACCGGTTTGCAGTTGCCGCCACTCGTAGTAATCACGCCGCGCGGACCTGATAGATGACAATTTGTAATTGTTGTTATTTTTTGTACTTTAGCCATGCCAAGTAATAATGTTGTTGGTGCAATTGCAGTTTTGCCGTTATTTGCTTAGACATGAAAGATAATCAGTGTATCGGAAAACTTCTTTCGCCAAAAATCTTTGATTTGGTTTAACTCCGCACAGCTGTAATTCATAATATTCAAAGCATAAAATAATTTTTTTCGCAGTTCTTTCATGGTTCCATTAGTTTCACTTATATTTCTTCAGTTAACGCTTTTGTTGGTAAATTGATTCGTTATAATATGAAATTCTTTTTTACTGATTTTATGGAAATAAAAACGGGCATGGATTGTAATGGATTTTCCGGACACAATATGTTATATGGCGCTTAAAAACCAGTAAAATAGTTGCACGGTCTTAATGCTCGTATATGATATAATTTTTATGAAATTTAAATTGCTTCTTTTAAAATAAATTAAGTTTTTTAAATATTTATTTACGATATTTTAACATATACATAATATTTTTTTTTTGTGTAGAAAAAATATGTATATTAAAGACAGAAAAGACTATACTAGCATATTTTATAAATTTTCAGAACAATAATTATATATACAGTGAAGAACAAAGGTATAGTATTTATTGGCACAGCTAGTATCTTGAACTTTAATATTATTTTTACCCTGTTTATATAGCGATTTTTAATTACAAAGTTATTGTAAATATAATGCTTAATTTGCAACTAAATCATTTTATTTCATTATTGCATCTCTTATATTTAATTCTTTAAAATTCTTTTTCTTTGTTTTTCTTTGTTCAAAAATTGAATCTTAAACAATCACATAAATTACAATATGTTAAACATAATGTTTTTGAAGTTTTCTTTATCTCTAGCAAAATGTACTAAGTCTCCAATTGTTCATAACCCAGTCCAGTGTCAGATGTTCTGTAACCAAGACATTCGTTTTCTACTGTGATTTCTTATACAATCACATATATTACAATATGTTAAATATAATGTTTTTGAAGTTTTCTCTATCTCTAGCAAAATGTACTAAGTCTTCAATTGTTCATAACCCAGTCCAGTGTCAGATGTTTCTCAGCCAAAACATTCGTTTTCTTCTCACGTCGTGTTTGTCTTCGATTCTACCCTTCATAATCAGTTGCAGCAATTCATATTTTGGACCTCGAATGATATGATCAAAATACCTTTCTTATTTTAATAGTTTTTAGGAGTTCTCTATCTTTTCTCAATCTTATTAGAACTTCTTTATTTGAATCTCTGTCCGCGGAAGGAATCTTCAGAATACGTCTGTAGCATCACATTTCAAAAGATCCGATTCTGTTCATTGGTAGGATTTTTAAGGTCTAAGATGCCATGGCATAGACTAACATGGACCAGACAGAGCATTTCACGTAGCGGATGCGTAAGTTGATGCTAATGTTGCTATTGCATACCACGTTTTTGAATTTGCAGCCATTTTTCTTCAACATTTAATTTATTGATCTGATGTCCACTCTTCATTCAGGTAGCAACCAAGGTATTTTAACTTAGATACCCGTTCAATAGCTTCAGTTCCAATTTTGATAGTAGCATGATTGTACGGTAGTCGTTTTTTACTGATGGACGGTAAACATAAAAAAACCAATAAATCTCAGCAGAAAATAATTCTATATATGCATAATCAAAGCAAATATTAAGCCGAGATTGCGGTAATAATGGATAGAAGTCGCTACATCAATCGCAACATTGAACAGCGTTTAAAGAGGCTGATATTATTGCAAAATGTAAATCACACACACCGACCTAAAGCTTTGACCATTAAAGCAGCAAAATAATAAGAAAGGTGAACCCAAAAATATCCTCAACCCAGAATATTCATTTATATTCATTGTATAATGATCAGTAGGATACTGCATGAAACCTATTACAGTTGGCGTGTTTCTAGATGTTTCTAGGTGTTTCTATATTTTGCAATCCAACCACATTTTGCAGCATTTAGCCTATGCTAAGGAGTACTTAAGCAAGCTAATTGACCCCATATTCATCGAACGCATCATAATCAAATCCATATTCATCGAACGCGAATTTGACATGCCCACCAAACAACAATCGACCGAATAGTGCTTCGAAGGTGAATCGAAACCGAAAAGAGAACGCCAAAGTCGGTCCAAAATCAAGGTTATGCTGACTGTTTTCTTAGATATTCGTGATGTGGTGCACTATGAATTCCTTCCGGACGGTCAAATGGTCAATAAGGAGTATTATATGGCCGTTATGCGTCGTTTGCGTGACGCCATTCGCAAAAAGAGGCCAGATTTATAGAAGGAAAACTCATGGATTTTACACCACGATAAGGCACACACTGCGTTGGTTGTGTCGCAGTTTTTGGCTAAAAATTCCACCAATACCATCAACCAAGCACCGCACTATCGAGATATGGCCCCGTGTGAGTTTTTCCTCTTCCCCTCACTCAAATTGCCATTGTGAGGACCATAGACTCGTTTTGAGACCATAGAGGCCATAAAAGAGAATTTGCTGCGTGAACTAAAGGTCATACCTTCGGCGGCCTATAAAACTTGTATGAAAAATTTGATCAAGCGTTGGCATGCATGTATTGCCGCAGGAGGAGAGTACTGTGAAGAAAATTATTAAAATAAACAAAATTATTAAAAATTAAAATTTTGCGTTTTTTTTATATTCTCGTTCTTTTTTGATCAAATGGTATATATAATAAAAATGATTTTAGTTAATCAACTACTGAAATGATGTTATGCTTTCTGAGCAAAGGTTTAATTAACAAATTTCTTACAATTTTTTAGTTTCTAGAAGTTCTAAAAACAAATTTGAAATATATATTGTAAGTATTAAGTATTAGTTACTTTAATTTTATTGTTATTTATTCTGCAAAAAAAAGCAAAAAATAAATCAAAATTAACTTATTTTTCGCAATCGGCAACATCAAATAATTTCCAAGACACTAATTTCTGTTTGCTTTATTGGAATGTAAGGATAAGATTTCATTTTAAGGATTAAATACTTAAAGCAGATACAATGCATTCTGTGTAAGACACAGGAATATATAAGAAAATTTGTGCATTCATAAAATTCATAAGAAATACGCAAATCCGTTGCCTTGTCACACCTTCAGTACCACATTTAGCACACGAATTGCTCATATGTCAAACGATCAAAAAGGGCCGCACTTGTATGTTGCAGATTTTACACTTTAGACTGTAGACTGCAGACTGCAGACTGTAGACTGCGGAGAATTTGTGGCCTTTGCCGTTTCTGCATTTGCTTCAGCATTTGTGCGACAAGTTCGAAAAATTAAATACTTAAATGAAAGCAATTGTTTGACCATAAGAAACTCAAAGTCGGAGAAGGCTTAAAAAAGTATTTAATTTCAGATTGAAATCAGTTAACAGAAATACAAACTATAAAATAAAAAAAAAACGTATTAAGTACTTTAAAAAAGTGCTGGTAACAAATTCATTTCCCACTTTTAATAAGCACGATCAGCACATTTCAATGAAATTCATTGTATTTTACATTCGGAATGATGATAATAAATGCAACAAAATTTCTTTCGAGACAAACTAATATTATTTTCAGTTTTGGCTTTGCTGCAGTAAATATCCTTCAAAAGGACCGGCGTATGGGTCTATTTACCGAGTGTTTTCTTAAAGCGTTTAAGCTTGTCTGGAGTTCTTTTGTTTTCGTGCTGCTTTTATGCTGAAGGGAATTCAAATGCTGTTGCAACAATGCAATGCCGCATGCTGTGCGTAGATCACAACAGCGTGACTCAAGTGATAAATTTCGATGGCAATGATGTTTCCTCTCTACCTTTTAAACTCTTCGCTAAGTGTTATTTAGTGCAAAGTGTCATTGTCGTTCCATCAAAACACAACCAACTGCCGCACACATTCAGGCACAAGCAACTGCCAAGAATTGATGGAAGATGAGTATAAATATGTCGGTTGTCATAATCTGGGATGACTATTGCATTATAGACTATTGCAGGGTATGATTCATTTATGTATATATAAGCGAATTCCATTAAAGAACAGTGGAAAAAAATAAGAAAACATGGTTTCTAAAAAAATTTCGAAATAATTATTATTAGAATTATGGGCAACACTTTATAAACCTTGAGAAATAATGCAATACTTTAAACGTAGGTATAAAAAAACTATAATGATACTCAAAATTTGGTAGGTAGATATATTAATTTAGGCCCTAATATATCTTCCAAACAGCAAAAATTTTGCAAATGCATTAAAAAATGATATGAAATAATAAGGAGTTGGAAGAGGTTTTAAGTTCGAGAGCTACTAATAAAAACTTAAGTAAAATTTAAATAAGATTATTAAATCTATTCAAAGTATAATATGGGGAAGAATATTTTGTTTTCAATTAATTACTTTTTTTGTTGACCATAGAGCTGTTTTGATCTCTGCCAAATACTTATCATCAGTAGTCGTTGGATATAGTTTTTAGATGTAATTGATTGTGTATTATTTTAAGACTACAATACCACAATACCAAATAAAGTAAAAAAATATTAAATATTATAATCAGTTATAATTATATTAGGTGATATCAATAGCTTTAGTTATTTGTTTATTTTAGCAAAAACCGAATGCAAATAAAGTAAAATACGATTGTATACGTATGACTTAAAATGGAGATAATAAATTTAATTTTTAATAAAAGTTTTGGTCGATACCCATTTGGTTCATTTCGAAACTATTCTTATATGATACTAAGGTCGTGTGCGAGTTAGGCTAAGTTGCGTTCTAAATGAGGGAAATTCTAAGTTGTGCCATAATATAGTGATGTGTCGATACGTGTTGATAAATGGCAAAATGTGTGCAGTGCAAAAAATCCCAAAAAATCTCCCATTTGGTTTAGCATCAATTTAGCCTAACTCGCACACGTCCTAAATACTAAATCAGATACTAAATCATTTATATTAATTTTGGACTTAAATGATTTAGATACTAATGATTTAGATACTAAATCATTTATAGTTGAATTTAAAAGACTAAATATCTGAGAGATTAATTATTTTGCGAATTAAGGAGAGTTAAGTAAGATGTGGAAGTCCAGCAGATGGGTGAAGACGCTGAATCCTATATTTTTAATAAAAGCTATAAAAGCTAAAGGGTATAGCCTTGACTTGCTGAAAACAACAGCATCACATTTTTTTAAATTTCAGAGAAGTGTAATCCTAAATAGTACTTAGAGTACTATTTAGAGATTGGAAACTTGTTTTATTATTATTATTATAGTTATAAAATAATAAAAATCCACAAAAAATTCATATTATGGTATGACTATACTTAAATAAAATGGTTTAACTCCATCAAATAAAGGTGAAATAGTACTTATTCAGTGTTATTTTTGTACTAATTTATAACTGTTGATAGATAATACACCAAAGTAATTCTTTACAGATCTAGAAAAATTGACACTAACTCTTTTAACTCAAAGTTGAACGATTCAAACTTAGATTAAAGCCTCCGTTTTGCACTCACACTCATGATGGTGAACTCAAGTTTATTGCATGATGATGAAATAGTAAGTAAAATCATTACTATTGTTTTTCAAAAGTCTAGTATGCTGTTAAAGAAGTCGCCATCAAATGTGTTTTTGTTGCATTGTTACCGAATGTGGTATTCGTGACGCACTCAGTTTTTTTAAACCCAAAGCGTAAAATGAAATATTGCCCACTGATTCTTAATAAATGCCTTGAGTCTCTACTAAATCTTTCTCGATCAATCACTGATTCTTTAATATTTTTCATTTTTGCGACGATTTGTGGTATTTTTTAGATAGATTTTTGCAAGTTTGGGCCTACTTCTTCCGAACCCTCTTACATGCTTGTCTACTATTTATAATCAATTCTACCCTCTTAAAAATCATTGTTCTTTAGAGTAGAGTTACTCAACACATTAACCTTTTCGGCATGAATATGCATTATAGCTTAATGTCTATATAAAGATATTGGTTCACTGTACGATGTTCAATTTTTCCATTAATTGTAGAATACACGGACACGTTTATTGGATGAAGCTTGTAAGGGGAGAATACACTGGGTAATCAAAATGAACTTTTGAGTATTTCTTTAAATTATTTTTCAGTATTGTTATATGAGAGTTGTGTACAATATATGAGAGTTGTGTATATATGTGTTCTCATCTTCTTCTTTGACTATTACTCGTAAGATGTAGAAGTAAATTTCTATCATTACAGAGATATTTCCACTTTAGTTAGGTTCAATCTCGGTAAGCATTAAATAACTAAATTGTTTATATTTTATTATTTATTTATATAAAGAGGTTTTCGAACAGAAGTGAAACAACAACAAAAATTTATTTTTTAAATTATTTTAATTAATTGAATTTTTGGCTGACCATACAGCTGTTTCGAATATCGCCAAATACCCAAAAAATAAATATATTATTTATTTTAATGAAATGTGTGAAGTTGCTCCACTGTAAAGGATCGTATAAATTTCTTGATAGTAAAAATGTTTTTTTGAGATCGTTAACTTTTCTTGTAAAAATGTTCAATCATTTCGTTGTCATATCTTCAGTTATTTCCGATCTGTTCTAGTCATTGACGTGAGCAGTTTCGTATGAATTTCGAAAGCTATTGATTTCCATTGAATTAGGCCCACTGATACCGACAACTGTGTTGGCGGTCGGTTTGGATTACAAATTAAATTGCTGCTGCGATAGCAGTTCTTATCGCTCGTTTGGGCGATGCTGATAATGATAATGATTATGACCAACAGTTCAAATAAACTCATTAACTTGTGCGAGATTTAACGAGTTCCATCAGCAGTGATTTACAAAACTGATTGCATCTAGGGAGCGGTTGTGTGTGCCACTTTGATATCCCGTCGTGATTTGTTTACATTGAGTTGAATAAAAATTACTTCTTTAAAATAAAACAACTAAGTAGTGTGGCGGTTGTGTTTGATCAACATTTTAAGAAATCAATTTAAGAGTTTTATTTATTGGATTTCTGTTGCTAGTTAAAATGCACGTAACTGCACGTCTCCAAGTTACCACCGAGTAGATGCTGCAGTAGATGGGCCGCAATTTTAAAGACACTGTTGACCACACCGATGCATCATAATTCGTGGTATTTGGTTAAGATTTATTTAAATGATTTGGTAAATAAAATTTTTTTTTCTTCAAAATTTTATAACATGCAATTTCGGTTTAACAAAATAAAGATACACAAGCCGAAAGGGATAAATTTGCATTAAACATTCTCTCCTATCTACTGCCTCCATGTAAAAATTTTTGAAGTAATTTTTTATTTAATTTATTTGAAAGAGTTAATTTTATTTATTTTGAATTTGGCTTGGCAATTCTGCCACTTTACAATGCTCAGAAAATTATTAATGATTAAAAAGCCGGCGCTGGAAAAAAATGCATTTTGATACACATAACTTGTAGTGCGGTTCAAAGAGGCCGCGCACTACCACATACCGTTCAAAGATTTGAATTCAAACTGGATAAACCCGCATAAGTTATTTTCAATCATAAACAACCTGGTCTGGTCCATATTGAATCGTATTTGGTTATTGAAAACTTCAGAAAAAGAAATGAATCGAATCTCAAAGATGCCGCTTATTGCGCAAAGTCAAAACAGTTAATTTATATCATGTCGCGACTACTGGTCTTACTGATTTTGCATTTTTCAAATTGAAATATGAAATTAATTTAGCGATAAACCTGATTTCTGTTAAATTATAATTGCAAAAATGTTAAATTTGAAATTAAATTTATAACACGAGTGAAAAAATTATAATAAATTAATGGCATGAATAAATGAAACGAATGCGAAAGAAAGCAAACTTGAACGCCATAAATTAATAGCAATTTTATTGGTTTTTAACGAATTAATTTGCGTTAAATGGATGGAAAAAACAATAAAATTATAATTTAACATTTATAAATAAATAAAAAAATTGTCCCATTATTGAGGTTTACAAGCCACTGAATTTGTTTGAACGGGTCTCTGCAAATATTTACGTTAAATATTTAAATATTTTAATCAATTAAGTTCGCAAATACTCGCTTGATTAAGAAGAGAAAACAGAAAAACAGATTAGATTAGGAGACTGCAGATAACTTTAAATAGATTCATAGAAATTTATGGTAAATAACAAAATTCTTGGAAAAGATTAAACGATCTGATAACACAACCAAATTATTTAATTCATTTCTAGATAAAACCAAAATTGTATGCCTTCTATTTTTGAAGCTCAATATTCTTTTACAAAGACCTTAAATTATATAAGGAATTTTGAATAAGGAAAACTCAGAATAATTAAATATAAGAAATAATTCCAAGATCACTAATGGGTATTTAGCAATACTCGAAATAGCTGTATGGTCAATCAAAAATTCAATTAATTAAAAAAATAATAAAATTTTGTTGTTGTGATTTACTATTGTTTAAAATAACTCTTTACTCTAAAAACAATAGTTTATATTCTAATGTAGATACATAAATACATATATTCATATATTAATTTTATATAATATATTATATAATAATAATAGTCTATAATAATAGTCTATATATATATATATATATATATATATATAAGACATATATATATATAAGACATATATGATATATCATATATCATATATAAGACAGTATATGATGTATCATATATAAATGTATGATATAGTTTAAAAAAGGGTCTAAATATATGATTTATGTATATAACACGTTTTTATTATGTAGTAATTAGTTGAATTTATCTTATTTAGCTGATATTCTTAATGGTTTTTAGTAGTTTCTTAGTGTTTCGAAGTGATTTCGTACTTATTTCTTTATAAAGCGAAACAGCGAAAAATGTAATGGCGATGAAAGGATTAAGAGACGTTTAAAGTTGTTAGATATTAATTAAGATGAGATTTGAAGGATTTATTATTATTATTATTATTAAAAAGAAGGGATTGTGCACTCCGACTTAAAAGATCTATTGTGCCCCTTTAATGAAAGACAGTATGGAGCCTACTTTTTATAGTCTTGAATCTTTATGATCCATGAAATAGCCTTCTAGGTGTTTCTTCCACTTGTGCATCAGTGCCGGGCACTCCCCAAGCACATGGTACGCAGTTTCTCTCTCTTCTCTATAGTATTTGCAGTCTGAGTTGGATTGAATTCTTAACTTCGATAGGTGATTATTCAATCTACGGTGACCGGTCAATAATCTCGTAATAATTCTTACGTTGTTTTTTTGATTGTTGTGTGCAATCTTTGAAGCGTTAGAGGTATATAAAACATTAAATTAAACTTGACTGTTGCAAGACAACACGTCATCAATTTTTTTTTTAATTCTTCTGCGCAGTGATCCCTCCCATTAATTTTGATTAAATCTACAACACTGCTGTTTAATAGCGCTCAGGACATAATATATTATATCCATTCATATCGCTCGGACTGCAAGAGAGTTTTAAGTTATAAACATACGAACACTGTATTGGTTAGCATAAACTCAGGATCTCAATTCTATTGCATATCTGTGGGGTTGGGATCTGTGGGATCTGTGGGGCAATATAATATCTTTAAGCGACTTACGAATGCCATATTGGTGGAGAGAAAACGAATTAGTGTAGGCATCCACGACTATGACATTCTTAAGTCATTTAAAAGTTACACATTGCTTATGAAAAATATACATTTTAGCAATTGCTATTTCCTGAGATCCTGATTTTATTCCAACCAGTACCGAATTGAATTGTCAGAATGCAACTGGTAAGCTTGCATAAAGAAAATACGTTTTCACACTATTCATAGGTTTACTTAAACCTATTTTTGTATATGATGGTCTGAATTTTAACAAATGTATGTTTGGTACTTATAATATCTTTTAAATGATTCAGATAGTGGAAAAAAAAATTTTGCTTATTTTATAGAATTAATGAATATAGAAAATAATAAAAACTAATAGAATATAATTAATAAATAAATAATTAAATTTATTAATTATTTTAATTTTTATAAATTGTAACTAAATTTAAGTTGTGGAATTTTAAATTATTTTAATAAAATTTATTTTATTTTATTTATTAATATAAAATAATTAATGAATAAATAATTAAATTAATTAATTATTTTTATAAATTGTAACTGAATTTAAGTCTTGAACTGAAATTTATTTTATTAGGATTACGTAGATAATATTTTTAATCCCCAATGCTTTCATCAATTCGTCACAAACATCCTGACAAGGTTTTTGCGCTCATTATTCACAGCAGTTCGAAGGGTATTAAAATTGATTTATGTAAAACATCAAGAATTTAAACACATTATATATATTAAAAGAAAAGATTAAATCCATGATAAATTTCTTATCTACACATTAATAAAAAAAAAGTCATATTTAAAATATATGGAATTTTTAATTTTCTTGAAGGAAATACCGAACAAAACCATTCCTATTATGACAGATGAAGCTGGTTTACTTTAAACTAATGCCGACACTAAACAAAAAATCTTGATTACTCTGAATACAAAGTTTCACTGCGTAACGAAGTAGCGCAAAAATCCTTTAAATTAAGAATATACCATGCAAATCATAACTGATCGACCAAAGGAAATAAATCGACAAGCGTACAGAATAACGAAAATCGTAAAAAATCAAGGCAATTATAGTGAGGGTATGAGGAGAAGAAAGAATACCGAAAAATGGGCTAATTTGAAATTACACACTTCATTGTATCCGCTCGTTCATCATTTTGAGCGTTGAAAATAGGCTCACGAAGATCACGAGGATCACTTGTGGCGTAACCATTACGGTTAAGTTAGCGTATCCTTAGTATAAATGCATTGTCAGTGCGTAACGACGACGGTAGGAGCAACAACATTAAGTGACACAGTTTGTCATTTTGTGAAAAGGTTTGAGTGCTGAATTGTTTTCGATCCTGTCAAACGGCTGTTGTGCACGACTTCAAAGATACCGAAAACCTGTACGTTTTCACTCCATAAAAAATGTTCATACAGAATTTCAACAAAGTCTATTCCGTTAAGTAAAATTCTATAATGTTT